>NW_026652299.1:5781990-6381990 GCF_009828535.3 Hylobates moloch
CAAATTTGCCAGAAATAGAGGGGAGGTAAGTGTATTAGACAGCATTGACATTCTCTTGGAAAGTTCGCGTGCCTGAGCACAAACCTACAGGGGTTACTGACTTCTGACCTAGGAAAGTGGCCCAGGAAATCTAGAGAAAATCACTTCAGCTTTTAGTTACACCCACTTACAAGCATAGCCCCTGTATTAGCTGAACAATAGGGGAGTGGAGACAGCAAGTGAAAAAATGTTTCCTACTGCCCCAGGAGGAGAGCTATAGTCTACTTTTCTTATGAACCCTTGATGAAGCTAACCAAACATCGCATACCAGATCAGTACACCCCACCACCATGAAGTATAAAAAAGCATTTAGCATTTTTGGATAGGGAGTCACATTCCACGTCTCTCATAGTCTAGAATGAAGAATACTTCTTTTTTTTTTTTTTAACGAAGACAAAAACGATGTCAGTGGTACCAAGTGATGAATGATCAGTATCATACTCTCCATTTTGAACTAATCTACCCGTTTCTAAACAATTATTTAAAGAAATAAGATGGAAAGTCCATCAAGGTAGAAAAATAAAACTCAGAAAAAAAGAAAGAAGGAAAGAAAAAACACGAAGAGAAGAAAAGACAAAAAAAGGGGCAAAAAAAAGAAATCACAGGTGATACCTTGTTCCCAGGGATTTAAAGCCACTTACATAGAAACTATTCTTAGAGTAAGCTCCATGAAGAAATGTTTTCAGGCAAATGAAGTAATATTATAAAAAATTGCATTGTCTTATTATATTTGGTGTTTCTAGCGGTTGAAAGAAAAATTGATATTAACAATAAATTCTTATTCTTGCCTTAAAAATGGATTTTAACTTGTGAAGATTGGCAAAAGTAGTGATAAAATTGGTTGCAAAGCTATTTGTTGCAGGCTAACCAATAAATAATAAGATCTAAGTTAAAACATTTAAAAGTGATTCTGCAGTTATTATTTGATGTGGTCTAGATCAACTCATAGCCCAAAGAAATAGAATATAAATGATATAAAACACAATGCTTTCATTGTATTAAATATTAGCCTAAAATGATCTTGAAAACTTATTGGTTAAAATCATAACAAGCACTGTAGAATTGCCTAAAATAATATCTTTAAAAGCAAGTAAACATAGAAAAGTGCATTTTTTATCTTTAATTTCAATATGTTCAAAATGAAAATATATTTCCAAAAATATTGACGTTTATTAAGGTAGTCTTAAATAATCATCTTACAGTCGAATGTGATCATCCTTTTATGTAGTGATAGTGTATGTGCAACACCATGGTTTCAATAATTCTTCCTTTGTGAGGCTTGGTGTATAGACATCCTGAGAGTTTTAAAAATTCACCCTAACATTTTAAGGGTAACTACTTATTTCTTAATAGATTGCTTGATACAGAAAAGGCTTATACAGTAGTAAAACATAATTTCTGAAGGTCTAATTATATATAAAGCTGAATTGGTTTTGCTCTAAATAAATGCATATCTAATGTCATATGCTGGTTGGTAAAAGCTGTTTAAAATAGATTCCATTGTGAGTATATATGTGCCAACTAATTTTACATTTATAATAACAGTTTATATATTGCATTAAGCTTAAAATAAAGAAAATTACAAAATTTTATACTGGTACCAATCATTTACAACATAAAATAATCTTTTGTTTCAAATACATACACATTTGAAGTCATTGGTACTGTGTATCTATATCTATCTATCTATCTATCTATCTATCTATCTATCTATCTATCTAAATTCCACAAATATCTTTTAATTGCTACGTATTTAAGGCATGTATTGGTTTCCATAAATTTCAATTTGTTCATAAATCTTTCTGACTATTCCTGGTGTATACATAAAACTACACCTGGACTCAGAGTGCCCAAGTGCTAAGCAACGCACCGAATGACACAGAACACAGTTTCTATCCTGAAGGAAATGCATTCTTATAAATATGAACATTTTGTTTACTCCAGAAAATATTTGACTTTGAGGTCACTAAAAACCAGAAGAAGTGGTGTTGTCAATATACCATCTTGGAGAAGTACTAATACATCAACTTTGATCACAGTTAAAAATGTAGTTCCAAACCATACAAAAATATTACTTTGTTTTTCTATATAATTAATGAGGGCTCATTATTCAACAAAGGAATATTTGATGTGATAAAAAATGAATTTCTTTTGTGGAAGAGTACACATATTTGCCAAGACTAGAAGAAAGGTAAATGTATTAGACATTGTTCAAATTCTCTAGGAAAGTGTGTTTCTGAATAATAAATGAGACACATTAGCCAAGCTAATAGCAGCTGATGATGCCACCGAGACTTCATTGAGTGGCATCCTACAATCTTTTATCTGTGAAGGCAGGTTACTTCCCATTGTCCACAGCCCTGGGGGAGCCAAGTACACTTGTTTGCTTCTTACTCTCAGCAGCTCAAAACGGGACTCTCCGTTTCTGGCTATATTTCTCTGCTGGCTGATGATGATAGCGAAGCATATTGTATTAGTGAAGAACAGTGGCCTAAAGAACTACAAGGTACAATTTTTAGGAATTATATAAATTATAAGTTTATTTAGCCAAATTATTTTACTGATGTAGAATTATTTTTAACCTTGTTGTTTTCCTATTAAATTCATTTAATCAGTCTATTTGACCACATCCTTTGAGAATAATGACCATGGAAATTCAATCAACAAATGTCATTTGTAGTAATATAAAAGGTTTTTGTGCTGGTTATTAAGTTATTATTTTCCAGCTTCAAATCGATAGTAGTGTTAGGACTAGTATTCTACAAACATACTTTGCAGACCTAAATGGCTCTTGTTAGGTGTTTTCAATAGCGGGTGCTAAGCAGTGGTTGGAAACATGGACACGGAAGAAGGGATGCTTTTTTGGTTGTTCTATTTTGCTTCCTATTCCTGTTATCCTGACGCAGCTAGTGTTCTTTATACTGGCAATGAGTTTGTTCTGGATTCCAGCAATTTTTCCCCCACATTTCCAGACCCAGCTTATTATCCATCTTTGAAAATACTATAATAGCACTAGCTGGCTGACAGTCTCCTCTCAAAAATCTGGTTTCCAGCTCTGCAAAGAGCTTCCTGTGGGCATTTAATGAACCAGAACCAGCTATACAGTTCCCTCTCTTCACAGCACCTTCTCCTTAGCGGTCATTTTAGGGATTCTGAAACCGTAGGGTCCATCTTTAGAGCTTCTTAGGATACAGATTTAGCGGAATACCCTTTCTTCCTCGGAGACATGAGTCTCACGTCGGAAGGGCCACTCCTTTAAATTTCTAAGTCTAACAATGCCACCATCTTCTCTGTTCCCCAGTCACAGACATGGACTCTCTTTTAGGCAGTTATCATCTCCAGGTTACCTCAGTGTTTCTATTTTCCTTCTCTGTACTCCAGTCTATGTAACCAATTCTTATATTAAATTCTTTCCATTAAAATAACTGATGCAGTTTCACTTTTTCTTACCGGATCTTGTTGAGTAATGCTCACACCGACATTTAAACAGCTAAACTTTTGCATAATGAATATAAAATTGACACAAAGGAAAAGAATCTACGAAGCAAAAATTGAAAGTGAATGTAGGAATCCTGAATGATAAATAAGTATCAAAGTGAAGATTTTGTCTTGAAGGCTTGTGTGAAACCCTGGAGAACTTGTGCTTTCACTTTGGTGGTTGCTCAGGGAATAGAGAATGAGATATAGAGCCTAGGGACCACCTGAGACAAAGAGTCAAATAGAATGACTATAAAATAAACCTGTGACCCAAAGTGTTTCACTGTGAGAAGGGTGAATGAGAAAACAATAAACCTTAAAGAAAAAGTCAGCAAGAAAAGTTGCCTGTCTAAAGCTTAATGACACTAGGTTGTGGGGGAAATGCTGTGCCCTCAGAATTCATAATCTTTAAATTGTTTTTTTTGGAGAGACAGGGTTTCTCTATGTTGCCCAAGCTGGTCTCAACTCCAGGCTTCAAACAATCTTAATGCCTCAGCCTCCCAAAATGCTAGGATTACAGGCCTGAGCCATTGCACCCAGCTGGAATTCATAATCTTAAACTGGCACTTATGCAGGTTTGTTTTCTGAATTTATGATTTTCAGTCTGAAAATTCTTCTGCAAATAATTCATTTTAAAATGCACTTTGACAGTGGTATCCCCAAGGAAATAGTATTTTGAAAATGATATTGGTGAGCTCAATTTCAATCCAGGTGACAGATATTTCAAAAAATTGTATTCCAAGAAAAATATAAGTCAATAATCCATTAAAAAATAATGCACACACATGAACAGGGTACTATGAATGAGAACCAGCAACGAAAACAGACAATAGAAAGTTACCTGTAAAAACTATAATTATCAGATATAAAATATAAAATAATTATATACATTTTAAAAAATAACTGAGTTTAAAATTTTGCATTTTTTCTTTTATAAATAACCTTTTTTTTTGGCTTTTTGGTGTTTATATACAGGGTGTAAACATAAACCTGTGACCCAAAGCATTTCACTGTGAGAAAGGTGAATGAGAAAAAAAATTGAACCTTGAAGAAAAAAGTCAGCAAGAAAAGTTTCCCATCTAAAACTTGACACTGGGTTGTGCAGGAAACACTATGCCCTCAGAATTTATCATCTGTAAACAGAAACAGGGTATAAACATGAAAAAGCAAAAAGTAGTTCTTTATAAAAAGTATACAATTATGTAAATAACCCAAGGGACAGATTAGATCCAATAAAGAAACAGTGTAAAAATTATCTGAAATGTAGCAAAGAGAGAGAGAGGGAGAGAGAGTAATAGAAGGAGAATGATGAATTGAAAGGGTTTAAGAGCTATGGAGGATAGAATGAGATTGGTCTAACATTAATATAACCAGAATTTCAAAAAGAAGTTATAAGAAGGGAAGAGGCAACATCTAAAGAAGTTATGTTTGTAATTGCTTAGAAATTAGGAAATACACAAACCCATATATTCAGAAATTCAAATAAAACCCAAGGAAGATACGTGAAACAAATACACACATAGGTAGTAATCATCAAGCAAACTGAGGAGATCTTAAAATACTACTCCTAATAATAATAAGACTTTAAAGAAAGCCAAAGATAAGTTAGAGATTACTTACAACAAAACTGCAATTAGATTGATGGCTGAATTATCTTAATGGTGCTGGGAGAAGAAACAAAACTACATAAAGTAAAAATAAAACTGGCCGGCTCCAACTACATACCCAGAAAAAATGGCTTTTACAAGTAACTGTGTAATAAAAGTACAAAACATAAAACAAAAGAGTTGACCAACAAGAGAATTCACAACATAAATTCAAAAAAGGGGCCATAGGCAAAAGAAAAATGATCCCAGAAGAATTAAGAAGGAATGAATACTATTATTAGTAAATGTGTGAGTAAACTTAAACTTTAGCTACTTAAAACAATAATAAAGTATCTGTTTTAGGGTAAAAGATAAAGATAAATTTAGAACAGGTATTACACACACTTTTAGAGTTGGATAACCCTAGTTAAAGTATTCTAAGATCTTTATATCATTTGGCTAGTGGTAAATTAATTTTGTGTCAACTTGATTAAGCCACTGGGTTCCCAGAAATTTGTTTAAACGTTTTCTGGGTGTGTCTGTAAGGGTGATTTCAGAAGATATTAATATCTGAATTAGGTAAAGACAGAGTAAAGTAGATTGCCCTCCCCAATGTGGGTTGGCCTCATACAATTTGTTGAAACGCTGAATAGAACTAAAGGCTGAGTAAGGAAAAATTGTCTCTCTCTGCCTGATTGTCTTTAAGGTAGGACATTGGTCTTCTGCCTTTAGACATGGATTTGGACTGGAAGTTACACCAACAGTTCTGGTTCTCTGCTGGGCACGGTGGCTCACGCCTGTAATCCCAGCACTTTGGGAGGCCGAGGCGGGTGGATCACGAGGTCAGGAGACTGAGACCATCCTGGCTAACACGGTGAAACCCCGTCTCTACTAAAAATACAAAAAATTAGCCGGGCGTGGTGGCGGGCGCCTGTAGTCCCAGCTACTCAGGAGGCTGAGGCAGGAGAATGGCGTGAAGCCTGGAGGCAGAGCCTGCAGTGAGCCGAGATTGCGCCACTGCACTCCAGCCTGGGCGACAGAGCGAGACTCCAGACTCCGTCTCAAAGAAACAAAACAAAAAAACAGTTCTGGTTCTCAAGCCTTTGAACTCAGACCAACACTGTACTATTGACCTCTTGGGTCTCCAGCTTGCCTACTGCAGATTTGGGGACTTGGCCTCCATAACCATGTGACTTAATTCCTTACTATATCTATATAACTATCTACCTATCTATATATACATACATACATATAAAAGATACAGATATATAAATAAATATATAGATAGATATGGATTTACATATAGCTATATATATTATCGTTTCTTTGGAGAACCCTAATACAGGTCCACTAGTCTCCCTTTTCTGCGATTTCACTTTCCATGGTTTCAGTTATCCACTGTTAACCATTGTTCTAAAATATTAAAGGGAAAAATCCCAGAAATAAACAATTCTTCAGTGTTAAGTTGCACACCACTGTGAAGAGCATGATGAAATTTTGCACTGTTTTGCTCCATTCAGCTCAGGATGTGAATCATTCCTTTTTCCAGCATATCCATGCTGTCTATGCCACCCGCCTGTCAGCCACTTAGTAGCAGTCTTGGTTATCAGATTGGCTGTTCTAGCATCACAGTACCTGTGTTCAAGGAATCCTTGTTTTACTTCATAGTGGTCCCAAAATGCAAGAATAGCGATGCTGGAAATTTGGGTATGCCAAAGAGAAGCCATAAAGTGCTTTCTTTAAATGAAAAGTAAAAGTTATCAACTTAAGGAAAGTAAAGAAGTCCTATACTAAGGTGCTAGGATCTACAGTAAGAACGTTTGTATCTGTGAAATTCTAAAAAGTATATTGTTGTAACTATTTTATTTTATTATCAGTTATTTTTATTAACCTCTTACTGTGCCTAATTTAAAAATTAAACTTTATCATAGATACATATTTATAGGAAAAAACAGTGTATATAGAGTTTGGTATTATCTGCAGTTTTAAGCATTCACTGCTATCTTGGAATGTATCCCCTGTAAATAAGAGGGGACTATTGTATAGATAAATAAGCCTTTCAAGTAACTAAGGACTAAAAGATAGACTTTGCGATTTCTAAAAAGTAAAGGAAAACTAGACTAAGAAAAAAAAAAATGTGAATCAGTCTGAAAGAGACCAAAAAAGGTAGGGTAGGGCAAAAAAGAAGCACAAAAACAAGGCAAATAAGAAATACATAGTAATTTGATGCAATTTAATCCAAGTATATCAGTAATGAAAAGTAATGTAAATGAAATAAACATTTCAGCTAAAAAAGGAAAGCTTGACAACTGAAACTCTAAGGATGTGGAATAATTGAGAGTCAAAGGATCGATAAAAATAAATCAAGCACTTACTAAAAAAATGGGGAAGCTCTATTAACATTAGACAAAATTTACTTATTGTAAAAATTATTATTAGATATTAAGGACATTACATAATAATAAATTATTCACTGTAGTAGATATAGTAATTTGATATTGTATACACATAATAATATAACTTTTAAATATATAAAGCAAAATTACTATAATTATAAGATGCAATTGAATGCTCTGCTATCATAGTAGATATTAGCATAGTCCCTCACTAATTGATTGAGCATACTGATTAAAAATGAGTAAGAATATGGAAGAATTGTATAATACAATAAACTTCAGAAAATGGACGTTTATGAAACAGAACACTCAATCATTGAATAATACATATTATTTTTATACATAGAAAATTTACAAAAGGTAAACATGTTCCCCCTCCAAATTTAAAATGATTGACATTAGTTAACCACAATGACACTAAAATATAAATTTTATAAATAGTAGCATAAGAAAATATGTATGTTAGGAAAAGTTAAACCAGTCCTAGAAATCATAATTCTGATAAGAACAATCATGTACATTAGAAATTAATTTGAACTAACAATTATAATAATATTATTAAAATTTGTGGGATATAGCTAACACAGATGCTACAACAAAATTTATTGTCTTAAAAGCCTAGATTAGGAGAGATAAAATAGAAAGACACTGAACAAAATGTACTTCTTTAGAAATTTTAAAATGAACACTAGAATAAAGCCACAAAAGTAGAAAAAAGAAAGTAATTAAAATAAAATCAGAAGTTATTGAAATGGAAAGCAAAAGTAAAAAGTTTATCAAATGGTAAAAAGTGATTCCTCCAAAGGAATTAGGTAAATCCAAACTTTGCAATATTAATTTAAAAAATAGAAAGGAAAACAAAGCAATGTTAACAGTAAGGAGGTTTTATAACTTTAGAAGATGCAGAGATAAATCCTAATAAATCTCTTTAAATGTAAATCCATTTTACACAATAAAGTTGAAGCAGCAAATTTGATAATCTACAAGAATACAATTTGCCAAAATTGTGTTAAGTACAAACCTGAGTAGTCACAAATCTAATATATCAATTAAATTAGTAGGTAGATAATTTTACCATAAGAAAACACTGAAGCTTAGCTAAATTTCTACAACATTTTTTAGCAATAGAAAAAAAAATCAAAATGTTTTTATGAGGCTAACATAATTTGATGCCAAATAAGGTTAGTATAAGAAAATGTTACAAACTAATCTCACTCATGAGCATAGAAACAATAATCTCAAAATATTAGCAATACAAATTCAATTATTCATAAAAGTAATGACCTATCATATCTGAATTTGTTTCACCTCAAAAAGGCAGTGTTGGTTCAATAGCTAAAAGTAGAGTAATGTAATTCCTCATGTTAACAAATTAAATAATAAAAACCACATGATATCCCAATAGAAGGTTAAAATTTTTCAATAATATTAAATATATATTCATGATGAAATTTTAGCAAACTGCAAATACATGGAAAATTCCCTACCCTTTTAGACATTATCTATTAACAGCCTGCTGCAAGCATTTATTTAATAATTTAGTAATTAATTTAAAATCCCCAGTATGAATGCTCCACTTGAGAGAACCACTGGAGCATCTGGGCCCTATTGCTACTTCTGGGCATCTATGGATACTGGCACTGCAGAGTTTACAATCTGGCTTTCTCAACATTTCTCTGTACGGAACAGGGACCTAACTAGGAAGTGCTAGGGAGTTGGTGATTTGCAAGATAAATTTTGAACAAGGATAATTCCAATAGGAAGGAAGGAGCTGGGAGGAAAATTATTTGCTTTTTCGATCACATTCCCTGACAGATCATGACTTTTGCCTAGAGATATCGATGTGGCCTCCCTTTCTTTCTCTTTCTTCCTTCTTTTTTTTCTTTCTTTCTTTCTTTTCTTTCTTTCTTTCTTTCTTTTCTTTCTTTTCTTTTGTTCCTTTCTTTCTTTCTTTCTTTCTTTCTTCCTTCCTTCCTTCCTTCCTTCCTTCCTTCCTTCCTTTCTTTCTTTCCTTCTTCTTTTTTTCTTTTTTTTTTTGATGGTGTTTTGCTCTGTCGCCCAGGCTGGAGTGCAGTGGCACCACTTCGGCTCACTGCAACCTCCGACTCCTGTGTTCAAGCAATTCCCTGCCTCAGTCTTCCAAGTAGCTGGGATTACAGGCATCCACCACCATGCCCGGCTAATTTTTTGCATTTTTAGTAGAGACGAGGTTTCACCATGTTGGCCAGGCTGGTCTCGAACTCCTAACCTTGTGATCCACCCGCCTTGGCCTCCCAAATTGCTGGGATTACAGGCATAAGCCACCACGCCCGGCCTGACGTAGCTTTTCTTTTGAAGTTCTGGCTTGCTCAAAATTGCTCCAGCTTTATTTTCTCGCAATCCTTCCTTGTTTCCCTTTCCTTTTTTCGTCACTTATTCTGTCTTGAGATTGCAGTCCCAATCCTCAACTCCCACCCTCTAATAAAGCTGTAGCATTCATGCTCTTCTGTTTCCTAGGGAATCCAGCAAAAAAAACATTCTTCAGCAGTGACATGGAGTAAAGGTGATAGATGTATAATGAAATAGTATGAAGCAGATAAAATGAATGAACTTTAGTTTCCAGCATAAACACATGAATTTGAAAAGCAATGTAACCTGAATGTTTAAGATGCAGAAGGATGCAGACAGTTATCTTTCCATTTATATACATTTCCAAACAGATAAAATTAAGCAATGCAATTTTTACAAATAAAAACCTCACTGGAGAAACACTCTTTTTTAAAATCCAAGATGTAATTAAAACAAAATTCAGCAGAGTGGGTACTCCATTGCAGGTGAGGGTAGTGGGCAGTTTGAATGGAGAAAGGAAACACAAGGACTTATACTAATAAGGCTTTTTTCCCTTAAGTGTTCATTTTGTTATTTTTGTAAGCTGTACAAATATGTTTACATACTTATCCCATATCCTGTTAGAATTCTATTCTCACGCCTTCTGTCATCTTGTAAGTTCCTGCAGCTTTCTTTGAGAGGGGTTTCTGTGGCCTAGGCTGTGTGCTCCACCAATGTGCCTCAGGCCTGAGGCACCAGGAAGTTTGTAAGTTTATTCCTACAAAAGCATCCTTTCAACAATGCCAAATAGGAGTTGGTGGACAGACACCTCAGCTTCCACACCTCTCAAGGTAATTCCGAGGTAATTCTATGCTTTTCCCAGTGGGTTCCAGCAGGATCCAGATGGTTACCCCGCTAAACCTCTCTATTTATCTGCAATGAATTGACTTTCTTTTTGTGGCTACTGGGCTTCAAAGACAGCCCCCAGTGAATCTCCCTTCCCAGTGTTCAATAGTCTCCTCTCACTTTGAATCTGGGTCAGCCCTGTGACTTGCTTTAAACAACAGAATGTACTAGAAATAGCATTGTGCAATTTCAAGCTCACAACTTATACTTGGCCATTAAGATAATGGCATCATCATGTACTATGCAAAGAGGATATACTATAGATACTTCTACTCATTTTAGCTTATCACTATTATGAAAGTTGACTCTTGAACAATGCCAGAGTTAGGGGTGCTGATTCCCCTCCACACACAGTTGAAATTCACTCATAAATTTTGACTTCCCCAAAACTTACCTAATAGCCTACTGTTGACGGGAAGACTTTACCAATAACATAACAACTGATTAACACACATTTTGTATGTCATACATGTTACAGTATTCTTAGAATAAAGTTAAAGAAAAATGTTATTAAGAAAATCATAAGGAAGAGAAAATATATTTACTAGTCATTAAGTGGAAGAGACTCATCATTGAGTAGCCTGAGGAGAAAGAGGATGAGGAGGAGTTGGTCCTGCTGTCTCAGGTGCGGCAGGGGTGGAGAAGATGGAAGAGGAGACAGGTGAGGCAAGCACATTTGGTGTAAATTTATTGAAAAATGATTTGTGTATTGTTCAAACCCATGTTGTTCAAGGGTCAACTGTACTCCTTTATGTCAGGAATGATAAAGGCAGAATCAGTCTATTGTAAACATACTTTTTGTTAATTTGCAAACCTCCTTTCTTTAAAGTACATGCAAATAAAGGTTTATCACACTGAATGATCATATCTTATAGAAACTTGCCATAAAAACAAAACAAGTTTAAGAAAACAAAGCTTTGATAATTTTTTCATAAGTTATTGCTTTTGAAATCTGTGAATAGGCTCAAAATGTTGCACTTTGAAAAAATTTTAAAATAGGACTGTGGCTGTCATCTTTCTGAATAGGTCACAAATCCGCCTTCCAGAAGTAGAAGAATATAATAGATGGAATCATACTGTCCCGTTAAGCCTGGGAAACAATATTAATAGGTTATTTTCCCACCTGCTAACTCACATTTGTCTTTAATTTTTCTCATTCCATGTAATAAAGTATACTCAACATATGTCTTACCTATTATATAGTGTTAATAGGGTGCAAAATCACTTTTTTAAAAGAAGAGTTAACTATTTTAACTATTTTACTGTCAGTAAAATATTTGCCATAGTTAATTTTTAATGACTCTGTAGTATATTATTTTGAAATAAAATTACATAACTGTTGTGAATATTTCTAATTTATTTAAATATGCCTTTGCATGTATCTTTGAAACTCTATGTAGCATTTAAGTCCATTTAAAGTATGTTTTTCTGTAACCATGGTTTGAAACTTGGATAGTCAGCCTTTGAAATGTATAAATTATGGAAGAAGAAAATCAGCATAGTTTTCTTTTCCTGGGAAGTGGAGCAGTTAATATTCAACATGAAATGTCTAATCTTTAAATACATTATAATCTAACTGCTTAGGATAATTTTTGCTTTAATACCTTAAGAGTCTTCAAAGCCTGAAGGATGGGATTATTAAGATGGAATTTTAATGTCAAAATTGTCAGAGAACTGAACATATTGCTGGTGTTCATAAAAAATTGTATTCAATTTCTGTATGATTTGTTCAAATAAGAGATGAGAATATATTTGATTATAGCCACTAAGTAACCCCAAATTTGATCAGATGACTGGAGGTCACTGCTACATAAGTGCTGTCAACCTCAGAGATTAGACTATTTAAGAGCTGAATTTACTCTAATGTATAAACGTACCTGCAGAAATATGCATAAAAATGCAGTCATGGAGTAATTAACCTGTTGGAACATTTTGTGGTGAAAATAATAAAAAAGGAGAGTATAAAAATAGATAATAAAAATAAATGTAAATGATGACAATTTATTTGGAAAACCTAGTGCAAAAATATAGAAAATATTTCTCAATATTCATTTATTAAGTCTTTGAGATAACTCAAAACTAATATAGGCACCACAAACATCTAAACTTAAAGCATCTTATATTTAGCAGAACTTTATTAGTGTTCAGATTAATGTATGATATAGAATTTACTGTGTCAAGCCAACTAACACAAAAAGTAATACCAAGATAGTGTTTAACTGTACTATTTTAGACCATTGTTTTAAAGGGAATACATACTTTGCAGTATTTTCTATAATCATGCTTGTCAGATTCTTAAGGCACATTATTCCTGTGGCAATACAAACTTTCCCTTCTACATTATCAAATACCCACAATGATGTACTCATGCATAATCACTTATAACTATTAATAGAAACTATAATGTCATTCAAACTTATAATTATAAGTCATTCAAACTTATAATTTTTATTCCACTGATTGGGGGGGATGTAGAAACTTGTCTTATGTGTTGGCCTTAAGATACAAAAGCTCAGTAGGTACCATTCTTAGAACAATGCACGTTTGTAATTTATGGATGTTCTTTTATATTCTTGTAGGATATAAATATACAGTTACATTTTCCTTTTCCCCAGTGCTACATAATTATAACTTGTAATATGTAAATATTTATGAATTCACAGGATGTTCACTAGGAGAGAAGAATGTTATACTTGCAGATTTATTTAGTATTTGCAGAATTCAGAACTCATTATTAGGCTTTATGTTGTATCGCAAAATGTAAAAACGCATTGTTGTAAATTTGACTTGTCTAGAAAACATACCATCTGGTGGTTCTTCTGAGACTTGAGGAATATCTCAACATCATTTATTGTTGGAGATAGATGTTACAACGTTGGTTAAAAATTGTACTCCCTTTACTTTTATATAAGTAAATAGAGAACAAATGCCATGTATCATCTAGAGGTGATAAATTATAGTTTCAACATTAATATTATGAGATATTATAATTTATAGGGCTTTAGAGATCATCTGGGGAGAAACAACATTATAATTGATTGTCAGTGACTGTCTGTAATATTTGAAGAACTCTGAGGCTCCATTTGAAGAACTCTGAGGCTACCTATCAGTTCAGTGAGGGAGAAGGTCCTTAGCTGATTGGAGATACATGCCATAGGTTCTGGATAGGCCCCGGCTGGCAAGGATACTGTGTATTTGCCACACTTCATCAAGTGTAAATTAAAGATATTTGAAAGCTGATCAAAAAAGAAGATCCCAGTCTCTGAAACATCCCATTGTATTATCAGATGGAGCTACTTTGTCCATATATTTGCTCTAAATCTGATGACTGTAATTTTCTCCACCTAATCCTAATCTATTAGTCATTCAAGCATGAAAACTAGATATTTGAAGATCAGCATTCTTCTTCTTTTTCGATATTTCTCATTTTCAAATAAAAACTCATCAATTGCTCCAACTTCTTCACCATTGCTATAATTTGCTCAAAACCTTCTTACGACATTACTTCTATAACTGAGTCTTTCATACCGTATCTTAACTGTGTAAGATAAAACAATTATTTTTCTTTATGAAAACACCAATTTTAAATAGTGTTCACTATTCACCTTGTACATGGTGTTCACTAATTAATGGTGAAAACACTATTAAACTATTTAATGCAACGTCAAAGTCTATTATCTGTTTTGTGGTATTTTCACCCTCTTGGATCAAACCAACTTGCCATTAACTACAATACTTAGACTTAAAAAAAGTAAATCATTCTTAACTGTTCCAAATACTATGTTTACTAATTTTCCCATCTGATACTAACGATAACAATAATTTTGTGATTGCTCATTATCAGCCAAAAACCACACTAAGCATTTTATCTTGCTCATTTTATTTAAAATCACTGTAGCCTAATTTTATTTACAGAAAAGGAGACAAAGGCACAATAAATTGAGTGTCTTGTCTAAAGACATGGTAGCATTACATTTAACAATTTTGTATTTATTTTGTTAGTTTGGAACAATTTTCCATTTTGAGTTTTTATTCAATAATTATATTATAGTCTTTTAGGAGACAAGGAACACGTATTTCAAACTTACCTTAGATAGTTAAGATTTGTTTTTCAGTGCACTCGAAAAAAATGTTAAATTGAAAATATTCTGAGAAGTTACACAAGCAAATCTTCTAGAAAAAGGGAATGCTTCTGCAGATATTCAATAGAGTAATGTTTCAACTACAGTATTCTTTAGCCTAATAGGAGACTGCTTTGTGCTCATCATCCTTCTTAGGGAAGAGCTTCCTTTCCCCTTTAAGAAGGATAAGATATGGTAAGTCAAATGCCTTCTGTCTCTGCTGCTACTGCCCCTGGTGCTATAAATTTGATACTCCCCTATTATTTGCCTAAACTCTTATGATCAATTATATCTGTGTATTCATTTTAATATCATAGTGCTTGATGCCTGCCATCTTACTTAACACCTTTGATTTAGTTCCTATTGAATTCTTCCAACAACCTTAAGGTAGCATCATTTTAATCCTCAAATAAAATGAAAGAAAACTTGAGGTTTGGAGAGATTAAATAATACCAAATTAACCCGTGATTAAATAGATAGGATATTTCTGAAACTGGATTTAGGTAGGACATTTCCTGAACTGAGGTTTTACTCCAAAGTCTAGGTTTAGGTGGTAACTCACTACCTACTTTCTCTCTCTGTGTTGCTTACCTCCTGCTCATTCTACCAGCAGTGATTCTCTCTCTCTCTCTCTCTCACACACACACACACACACACACACACACACACACACACACACACATTCACATTCACATTCCAGAAAAGGTTACCAAGTGATTGTATAGTCCCTACTTTTCTGGTCATCCCAAAGGATTTCAGAGATTTTTGCCAAATACCTTGCTTGAATGAAAATCCATGGGTGTACGGCATTTCTTTTGTTTACTAGTCTAACAATTCTATCAAGAAAATAAATCAAATCACATAAGTTTGTAAAATATTTCTTAGTAACGTATTATCATAACATGAACAAAACATATGCCAGAACATTCATGACATAATTTTATAGAATAGACCTTATACTCAGACTTAATGAATCTAGGATCCACAACTCCCCTTTTATGTAAATGAAAACATTTACTCATTTTTCTCTTGTTGCACATCCCGTTTTCCATGATTTCCTAAAGGTCACTTATAGACATGCACCAGTTGCATACACTTTCAGTGCTCTCACAAGCAATGTTTCTCCGCCAAGGTAGCTGCTCTTTTACTATCACTCCCTTTTGGGGGGCTTAATACTTTACCTGACACATTCTCTCTTTTTTAATATGGAGAATGTTATAAACATTTCTCCACAGATTGATATTCAGCTTATCTCTAATCGCTATTAAAAATAAAGCTGCCAGTGTGTACATACATGCTGTGTGAAAAATAAAAACGAAAATATTGGGTCAAAGATACATACATGTTAAATTTTGATAGGTTCTCCCAAATTGCCAAATAAAGTTTATCACTTAATTCTGCCTTTAAGAGTGCATTGACGTTGTTTCTCTTTGTCCCAACCTCCTAAATAGGATTTAAGTCATTAATCTTCTTGTTATATGTTAATTATATCACATATGCTAAGTAACAGATCTATGTCTATTCATATTATTTGATTCTGTAAACAACTTAAATTCTTATTCTGATTTCTTTGTTGTTTTTATAATTATCAATTAATTTCATCTTTATTCTTCCTGGAACCACTCTTAGAGCCATATTATACTTTTATGTTTTAATCCCTTCCATTTTTTGATGTTTTACAAAAACGTTAAGACATACAATCTATTTAGAAAACTCATATATATGCACCAAGATAAACTTCTTCAGTTACAAATTCAGCTATCTGTCTTGTGGTTGTCCCTGCAGGTATTTTATTGAATTAATGACAACTTAGGGAAAATGATTTTAATGCATGCAAACCTAAACATTGCTTAATGAGGTGATAATAATGTACGTTTATACTTTATAAAGAACTTCTACCTACCTCTCCTTTGATCCTAACCTATTGATACCATAACTGTTATTATCTCTATAAATATAAGAAAAGTGAGACTCAAAGACCTAAAGTGCCCAAAATAATAATTTAGATGATAGCAGGTATGAGATTTTAATTCCTAAGGTACTAATGTTTGTACTCGAGTTCGTTGTTCCTCAAAAGTATATCATCTATTATTAATACTTCTCTCATCAGTTGGTGGATGTGTGAAGACATTTGAATTGAATGTTTCTGGAATCCTCCTCTCCACTGCATTTTGTGCCCCCAAAAAACGTATTCCCCCACTAAAAACCCACTAATTGATTCTATCGAATTAAGACTTTTAACATCCAAGAGTCCTCTATTCAAAATCCAAATACCCTTGGAGATTTAATAATCAAGCTGTTAAGTAATTAAACCTTAGTAAGAATTAGCTTATCAGATTGTTTTTCATCAACCACTAAGTGAGAAGCAATGGAGCACAAAGTAGAAGAGTTGGGATGGGGGAGAGTCACTTCACAAGCAATGCTGAAGGGGACTGACAGTGTAACACTGTGAAATCTGGGGGCGTGGTATAAATGGCAAGTACAACTAACAGAACTATAGTTTAGATACCAAGAGAAAATAAATGATTTCATAATTTTGGTGTATGTCTGGTCTTGACTACAGACATAAGCTAGCAATTATTCTACAGTAGTTGGGATTTTACCCCTAGATTTGACTACACTCTGAAACTGCAGTTGAAAGTATGCCCTTGTTCTATTGACAATAATGGCAAAAATTTATTTAACTTTATCTGGCATGCTCCTTTCTTGGCCTGTCAAACACCTGCTTGAATTTCAACTCAAAGGCAGCAAACAAACAAACCCCCACATCTTTGGAGCTTGTCTGATCATTTCTATCTCTTCCAGCCCTTGGAAAATTTGCCCATTCGCTTCCTTGTAATTTATTTTAATGTACATAGGCTAATGTCATAGAATCATGACTCCTGATATGGTTTGGCTGTGTCCCCACCCAAATCTCATCTTGAATTGTAGTTTCCATAATCCCCATGTGTCATGGGAGGAACCCAGTGGGAGGTAATTTAATAATGGGGGTGGTTACCCTCATGCTGTTCTCATGATAGGGAGTGAGTTTTCAGGAGATCTGATGATTTTATAAGGGGCTTTCCCCCTTTTGCTCAGCATGTCTCCTTGCTGTTGCCATGTTAAGAAGGATGTTTTTGCTTCCCCTTCCACTGTGATTGTAAATTTCCTGAGGTCTCCCCAGCCATGCTGAACTATGAGTCAATTAAATCTCTTTTCTTTATAAATTATCCAGTCTCAGGTAAGTCTTTATTAGCAGCATAAGAACATACTAATACAACTCCTTTGCACAAATTTATTTTATTTTATATTTCCCACCTTCTGTTTGTCTCATATTCCTTGATGATAGAGATCAAGTCATATTATCTTTGTATTCCTAGCATCTGTTATAATGTCTAGAGTTTGTGGCAAAGACTAATAAGTTGCTAAATGTTTAGTGAATGAATTAACTAACTGGTCAAATATGTAAATATAGATGATAATAAACATCTTTATAAAAAGTATTTCCTTCTTTCTCAGTCAAGCTAAACAGTCACCTGTGTTTTATTTATTTTCAACTTGTTTTGTTCTTCATGACGCTTCAATTTTATATCCATGATGCAGAATCCTATACTTATCAATCCAATCAACTCAATGAAACTACCAGTCAAACAGAACAAAAAAGGTCGGATCCAGTGGTTTAAATATTAAAAGAAAAATTATTAATTTATTGGCCACATTTTAAAATAATTTTTATTATTTAAAAGATATTTAACTGATTTTCCTGGCTTGATATAGACACAGATAATGTTTCATATGGGGTGTCCATAGGTTTAGCCTTCTAAATGAAGGTATTTCTATATCTTTGTGAGCCTTTGTTTATCATAAATTATAATAGCATCTATCCCACATGTGCTAATGCATAATATAACTTTCTATACTTGACTCTCCATTTTTCTATTCCAATCTCAAGTTCTATAATCTTGGCAGATCTGTATTTAACACATGCATCGGAAGACCACTTTTGCTTCTGGGGTTCTTGAAAATTTTACAAGTTTTGACCAAACAGGATGCAGAATTGTTTTTGACTTTCTGCCATGAAATGTCTAATAACCCTGTCATTCTTCTGAAAATACTGTGTTAATAAATTCTGACAACGTGCAAAAAATAGTGAGAAGAGGAATTTTTGCTTCCTACGCAGCTTTTCTCCAAGTGGTAAAAGAGAGAAAAAGAAAGAGAGAGAAAGACCCCACTTAGGTCAGATAGGCCATTTCTTCACAGAAAGATTACTTTTGAAACTTCCATTCCCAAACTTTATCTTGGGAGGTTCACTTTAAAGGTCTGAGGCCGTGAAACTTCTGTCTTGGAAACACACACAATCGTCTAAAAATATTTCTAATAAAACTTTTACATTTTAAATTTTCTAATAGCCAGTATTTTAAAGCCTTTCCTTTGGCTTTTTTCACCTAGTTTCATACCTTTTAACACAAAAGCAATTCTTTGTCTTCTTTGCTGTTTTTAATCTTGAAATGCTAGATCATACAAGATGATGCCTTTTATTACAGAATCATGTGTAAGTGAAAGTGAAACACACACATATAAAAGTGGTTTTCTTATTTAAACATCAATTGCAATGTTAGTTAAAACAGAAATATGAGGAAAATCATGCTGGTCAGCCATGTAGTTGTTCATTATCGAGGCTTTGATGCTATGTTGGCTCACTTAACGGCTATGCAAAGTTTATTACATCTGGAAAGGTCATTGGCATATATATACCTTTCTCACAAATGCTGCAAATGCAGGAGAAAATCTAATTCCCTGGGAACACATTAAAAATAAACAAATACCAATTTTCCTTAAGGCTGATGTGAAAACTCTTGGCAACTACTAATATATGCACACAAGTGGAAAACATTGTCTTTGTACTTCTCTGCATTACAACATTTATGGTGGTATTCCTCTAAAAGCCATAACATCAGAAGCACCCCAGGAGCCGAGAATCACAGCCATTATAAAAGAAAGCTTTTGGCTGCAAGGTAGTGAAGGGAAGGCCAGTGGATCAAACCTCAAAGCCTTGCTTTTGAAATTAAATTGATGCAGTGGGCTTGTCCAGAGCTGAGTTAGTGTGTACCATGTACCACGCAGTACAGATTCTCCTGGAGTGCTAGCAGTGTGATTCTGACTAGCTTCTCCCCAGACTTCCCAGCTCTGGATAACTCCCAAGCAGATTAATCATATATATCAAAAATATTTAGTAGTTTTGTGAAAGGTAAAATTTGCTAAATCCTCTTTCCATATGAGACCTAATGAGCACCTCAAGATACTGCCTGTCTGAGAAGGATTAATATTTAAAGTCATTATTCCACCTAACTCTATCAATTTCATGTCACCAACACATCAAAATGTGCGATTTTCAGAAAGCTGTTTTCTGCCTGAGTCTTTTCATTGTGGTTTCACAACACAATTGCCTACTTAGGCCCTTCCAGCAAATTGCACCCTTGCAATATATGCGCTGTTTGGACACAATGCGTTCCTGTTTTCAGTTAATTAATACATCACAAGGAGCTTTCTAAATTACCAACCTCCCAAATCTTACAAACAAGCGAGCTTAGGATATTATCCGGGAGCCATGTTTTCATTGCATTTTTTTCTTTATTTTATTTTATTTGTGTAAAATATACTTTTTTACTTCAGTGTAACCCATAAGAAAATTTAATATCCAAATAATATTAAACATAACTCAAGAAGAGTAAACAAAGTAGTGAAACTAAACACTTACAACCCAACAGTATTTTTAATTCTTCATATTCTTTATGACATCTCTTAGCACATTTCACTTAGCACATCTCTGAAAGTAAATAATTCTTGTATTTTATTTTCCCTCCCATTGAGAGAACAGTCACAAATAGGGCACATCCACAAGACATAACAAATCTCTTTCAGCGTATTGCAGGGATCAATTCTCTTTTCAACCTCACCTATTTATTACTATTACAAGTGATTGGGAAAATATAATAATAAAATCATAAACAATAGTGATTTGTAAATACAAGAAAAGTATTTTTTTGTAAAAAAGTGTGCTAATATAATTTGCATGAACATAAACATATTATCATAATCTAGGACAATATATATTTTGTATATTAAAGTGAAGTACCTGCTAAACACATTCAGAGTTATAATTTAAAATTCAATATATTTTATATATGATATATATATACTCATATTTGTATATATGTGTATATATACTCATATTTGATAAATAATATACTCACATTTGATATTTGATAAATAATATATAAATATATATACTTATATATATTTAGGCTTTTTAAAAGTTGAATATAGTCTAAACCTCAACTATCTGGGTTTAAAACAACAATGTATCCCAGTCAAGATAGGGGATACCTTAGGGCCTCTCATTCCCGAATTAAGTTTGATTTTTATATTAATTCTTATATATTTTTCTTTGATAATAAAACTTATTTGAGTATTTAAAGACAACAATTTCAAAAAACACTATCATGTATACAAATTGAAGACTTTATATTGTATAAGTAACAAAAATCTTGATTAAAAACATGAAATTTCCATTAAAAATTAAATTAACTATTATGCTTATGCAGTTGAGTAAATATAAAGACATTAAATATGTAGTCCTTAATCTCAAATAGAACAAGTTGTTATATGTAATGTTTTAAAAGAAAATGGTCTAGATATTCCATATGTCCAAAGTGGAAGTAATTTTCTTATGGCAAAACACTAGGGGTTTACAACTTAGGCTTAACAGTACAATTACCCACAATAATAGTGACATTTATAGAACTGTGTGTGTGTGCATGACTGTTTGTGTGTGTGTGTTTGTGTGTGTGTGCATGTTTGGAAAAAGTCCCAGAAATAAATTTATCTTTCTTTGTCATTCTTCCTTAAAAATTAAGAAAGTTTTTTTTAGAGATTGTACATTTAAGAGAGTGCACACATATATTAAACATTCAAAATCAGACATATCAAGGATATTCACATGAAGCAGTCATTAACATGCAAGTCACATGCGAGCGTGAGAATCCTCAAGGGAGACAGAAGTGGGTTCCATTATCCTGGTGGCAGAGATGTCATTGAATAGAAAGCAACTAGGTGTTGAGACAGAAGATAAGGTAGGGAAAAGCCTCCTAGTTGTGACCTTTCCTGTACCCCTTAGTGTCTGGACATAGCTGGTTCCATGGCACTATAGAACAAGCAATCATTCTAGTCTGAAACTACTGAAGGTGCATAATAGCTTCAGTCTATCCCTGAAAGCCAGCTGGAAAAATGTTACAAAAATATGTACAGAGGGCTGGGTGTGGTGGCTCATGCCTGTAATTCCAACAATTTGGGAGGCTGAGGCAGGAGGACTGCTTGAGTCCAGAAACTTGAGACTAGCCTGGGCAAGATGGTGAGATCTCTGTCTCTAAAAAAAATAAAAAATAAAAATTAGCTGATGCAGTGACACACACCTGTAGACCCAGCTACATGGGAGGCTGAAGTGGGAGAATCACTTGGGCCCAGTAGGTCGAGGCTGTGGTGAGCCATGTCTTGTGCTACTGCATTCCAGCCTAGGTGACAGAGCAAGACCTTGCCTCAAAGAAAACTAAACAACAACAACATAAAACATGTACAGAGGCCAGCCTGAGTCCTCCTCCTCCAACCTCTCATGTCACAGCATGTTTCTAAATAATTACAACCCACAGAAGTTATTCTTGGAAAGACCTGAAGCCAGAACAAAGCCACTGGAAAACTCAATAAGGAATCAAGCCTTCTGGTGAAGCAAAAAAGTAAAGAGGTAAAATGGATCATGACACCAGTAGGCCCTTGCCTTCAGTTTCTCTACATGTATTTACTTCCTTAACTCATCTAGAAGTGACGAGTCTAAGGCTTAGGCTCTGACCCTCTTATCCACATTCCAACACCTGATATCACAAAGTACATAGCTGAGACTGCCAGGATAGACTAAAGCAATAAAGTGCATTAACATGACATCTCAGGATCACAAAGATTATGAAAGTAGAATAACACACTGAATAACCTATTTCAGAGAAAGCAGAGTTAATCGTTCAGGAAAACAACAAATTTAAAACAGCCTCCTTAAAGAAAAGCATAAAACAGCATTAGGTGACTTTAAAGATGACACAAGCAGAGATCTGGATATTAAAATAAATAGTCATTGAAATAAAGAACTCAGTAGATAGTTTGAATAATCAAGTGGATACAGCCAAATGGCAAAACAGGTGAGCTGAAAAATCAAGTTAAGGAACTTACCGAAAAAAGATCAGGGAGAAATTAAATTGCATTACCAAGAAAAAAGTTCGAAGAGCACTAGGAATAGAAATGCCAGTATTCATAAAAAAGTCTCATAATGAAAGAAAAAAAATAATGAAGGGTAGTAAATAATAGAAATCATGAACAGAAATGTAAAAAAAAATTGCAGATTGTGATTTCAGATATAAAAGGCTCATAGGCTGTAAAAAACAGGATATATAAGAAACAAAAAAGAAAACAAAACCAACCCAGATTCTTTAAGGTAAAATTTGGAAATTATTCCCAAAGAAAGAAAATACTAGCATTCCCTGGTAAATTTTCCCCAAAGAAACATCCTGACTGAAACAAGAATCCTAAGCAGCAGTAACAAAAGCAAGAAGATATTGAAATGTTTTCAAAATATTGAAGCAACATCACTTGGAACTCAGAGCTTTATATCATGGAAAATGACCATTAAAAGGCAAGTGTTAAGTACATTCTGAGGGACCTAATTTTCATGAAAGCTTCTGCACACACTCCCTTTGAAAACATTCACAAAAGGTACTCCTTAAAAGAAGCATTAGATACAATGAAGAGTGGTGTGAAGCTAATTTAGGAAAACTTGTTGTTGAAGTAAGTACTGGTTTTAAATATATAAAAGGAACATAAATATAATAATAAAGAATTTAAACTTTAGAAGGAATTTTAGGTGGTAGAAAAAAGGAAAAGGACAATTACTCTCTGTGAAGTTCTTGCTTGTTTGAGAGAAGACAAATATTAATATGATTAATAAAATGACATGGGAAATAAACATTGGCAGGGGCTTTAAAATGTGAGATATAGCCAGCTGAAGAATAAAACAGCCTGTATAACATTCAAACAGAAATACTATCTATCCATTGGAAAGTGACGGAAACTGACAACAGGCCAGAAACAAGAAAACACGGCACTTTGAATAAAAGCAGTAAGACGTCTCATAAAGACTTATATACACTTTTCGGAAAATTAATTGTTCTGCAAAAAAGTAAGTTCCTTTAAAATTACTATCTCTCGTATATTTGAATATAATGAATATATATGTGCTTTATATGGTACATATATTGAATATATATAGACGTATTCATAAATGTAAATATGTGTCATCTATAGTGAACATATCCTTCTTTCATGTTAAAACATATCCTTCTCAGCTCTCCCATCACTAATGTTATTGTTATCATACATTTTAATCCTAAATACTATGCAGATAATATAGAGTACATCATTATTTTGTATTAGTGAATTGTCTACTGAAGCAATTAAAATTAAGAAAATAATCTTTCATATTTACTTTCATCTTCATCACTTCTGCCACTTTTTATTCCTTTGTACAGATCAAAATTTTAATCTGAAATCATACTACCTCTGCCATAAGAACATGCTTGGGTATGTTTTGTAGACCTCCTGTTAGATCTTTAATATGGGACATTGAGTTCATTTAGTTAGAAATTGATTTTTGTTTTGATTCTCTCAATATTTTTATTCTCTTTCATATACATGCACATAAACATTAACTACATGCCACCAGATTGATTAAATAGTAGATATGAAAACATAAATTTACTAGAAGAAAATATGAGTGAATATTTGTATGATATTGAGGCAAAGGCAGAAAACACAAGGGGATATATTGGTTTTGACTATTCATTAAAATATCTTTAATATTAGAAGACATTTATATAAAAAATAACAAAATGGAAACATATTTACTCACCTTTTGTTTGAAAAACAAAAGTCTTTAATTTGCCCTTATTTTAGAGTGATACTTTTTGCTGGGTTCAGAAACCTAGGTTGACGTTTTTTTCATTCAGTGCTTTAAAGTTGTCGTTCTAATGTGTTTTTACTTGCATCATTTTTGATAAGAAGTTTGACCTTATTCATCTTTCCTCTAAGTGTAATGTTTTCCATCCCCCCCCAACCCTCTCCAGCTTTCTCTCAGCAGTTTGTCTATGACTGTCTTTTAATTCATTCTACTTAGTGTTCTCGGGTGCATGGTTTGTTAATTTTCATTAATTTTGGAATTCTCAGCCATGACTTCTTCAAATATTTCTGCTATCTTACCTCTCTCTCTCATGCAGCTACAATTATATGTACTTTAGATCATTTTATGTCTAATAGCTCTTGAACATAGTTATATTTTTTACATCCCTTAATCTCTACATGTTTCAGTTTAGAAAACTTTTTGAGCTATCTTCAAGTTCCTGATTCACCCCAGCCATGCCCTGTTGGCTGATGAGCAGTTGGATGGATTCTGCATCTCTGATATAGTGATTTTTTTTGTCTAGAACTTATATTTGGTTGTTTTAATACTTTCATATCACTGCTGAAATACCTTTTCTCTTCACTCATGTTCTCTACTTTTTCCTCTAGGTTTTCAAAATATATTATTCATAGTTACTTTAAAATACTTGTGGGATAGATCGGTTTCATAAGATGGGTTGCTTTATGTCTTAACGATGAGTTGTGCTTTTGTGTGTGTGTGTGTGTGTGTGTGTGTGCTCGTACTTCTTGACTGAATGCTGAATATCACTTACCGAAAAATGGTAAAGACTGGGATAGGTACTATTTTTTGCCAAAGACAGGCACATCTCTTCTCCTGTCAGACTTTTAACATTAAGTCTATCTAGTTAGAAGTTGATTTGGGCTTGGAATTTCTCTCTCAATGTCTGTCTCCCTTTCTCTCTCCCTCTCTCTCTCATACACAAACACATTAACTACATGACATCAGATTGATTAAAGAGTAAAAATCAAAACATAAATTTACTAGACGAAAATATGAGTGGATATGTATCTAATATTGAGGCAAAAGCAGAAAACACAAGATAATAGATTGATTTCGACCATTAATTAAAATCTTTAATATTAGAAAAGATTCATAAAATAAAACTAAAAAATATGAATGCCAGACTTTACAAACTTTATATACAATCTAATGGACCAAGAGTACGTATACTTGAAAGAGCGAACGTATTTTTATAAATCATTAAAGATGCACTCCAAAAGAAATATCTGAATATCTATGAAATGCCATACATTATTCATTGAGTGATTTAAATTTCCCAAAATGATTGTGAGGTAGATTTCAATTTTTTTTTCCTTTTGAGACATTCTCGCCCTGTCACCCATGCTGGAGTGCAGTGGCACCATCTCTGCTCACTGCAACCTCTGCCTCCTGGGTTCAAGCGATTCTCATGCCTTGGCCTCCTGAGTAGCTGTGATTACAGGTGTGCATTACTACGCCCATGTAATTTTTTTTGTATTTTGGTAGAGACGAGGTTTTTTCTATATTGCCCAGTGATTTCAACTCCTGGACTCAAATTCCTGGCCTCAAGTTATCCGCACACCTCGGCCCCTCAAAGTGCTGGGATTACAGGCATGAGCCACTGCGCCTAGTCTAGATTTAGATTTTTATAGGCAAATTAACTGAGATTTATAGAAATACAGTACTTTGACCCAAATTATACATACATTCAGGTAGGAAATATAGGATCCAAACCTGAAATATTCCAAATATTCCATTTCCAAAGAATCTGCTCTTTCTTCCACGCCAGTGCTCTTCAAAGTACGCTCTTCTGATCAGCAGCAGCAGCATCACCCAAGAACTTGTTAGAAATGAACATTCTTATATCTCTTATACCATCTCAGAAACCCAGTAAGGGAGCTCAGAAATCTGTTTCAACAAGCACTTGAATGATTCTCATGTACAGTAAATTTGAGAGCCATCCCCTCTGGACCACGCTGGAATTTGTCTGATTATTCCCATATTTGTTGCGATTAGGTATAAAATATCACCCAAGTACTAAAGTGATTTACAGAGAGAAACAACTGTACAGTTAAGGCCAGAGACAGTGCCAAGAGGAAGGTCACTTTCGGCAGCCAATCTATTAATATAGATATAATATTGATCTCTAGGAAAGAGACTGAAATCTTCGTGTATTCCACTAGGCCTAGTAAAATAGCATTAGATGGTAAAGGAATTTCAAACACACCTCTTTCATTACTCTACTTAGAAAGGGATGAGTAAATTCCCTGCCTCGTTAAAATTATCTTTCTCTACAAGGAATTAACAATATTTCAAAAAGTTAAAATGTCCTCATATTACTTAGTTGTAGGTTTTTGCTAAAGCAAAATTCAGTGATTAATTGTATACACAAGTAGCTCGAGATCAGCATATGAACTCTTGCTGGGCCAACTGAACATCTTATGACCTTGAGCAAGGTGCATGACTGCCCTCTACCCTAGTTTTCTTAATCCGACTATGGGATAACAATAATAACCTTCTCTTTATACGAATTAATGAAGACAGAAAATGAAAGAGATTCTCCTAATACGTGAACTAATTACACTTGGTTTAGAAAGACCTTTGGAACTAACATAAAAATTTCTCCAGCCTCCAAATAGTAATGCGCTATGTGCCAAGCAATGTGACTACAAATGTGTATTGTTTAAAAATGTGCATCCAATTGAGTACTTGTTTATTAAATCATATAATTCTATTGATTTTCATTGTAATTTCAAAGTTGTGTTCACACAAAATAATTGCCTCAGAGATATAATAAACATTATGCTTGAGTCATTGAAATACTTCAAAGAGCATACAGATATTGTCAAAGTATAGTTTATGTGCATCTATTCTTCTACACAGTGGTATAAAGAAAGGTGGTTAAATGAACAATTAATTCCACGTAATTTTGGCACAATTATTAAAACAAAGAACATTTTAAGTCTCTATTTTTTCCTTGCGTATCCTTTAGTTTGTAATACAGATTAGCCTTCAGATAGTATTAAAAATAATTGACTAAGTTTTTCACTGATTATATGGAAGTAGTAAACAGCCATACTGATTATGTCAACTAATTTAGCAGAACTCACCAGATAGAAGAGCCACATGAAGCTTTTATTTTAGACAGACCT
Source organism: Hylobates moloch (assembly GCF_009828535.3). Classification (NCBI taxonomy): domain Eukaryota; kingdom Metazoa; phylum Chordata; class Mammalia; order Primates; family Hylobatidae; genus Hylobates; species Hylobates moloch. Next base: position 5,810,008 of record NW_026652299.1, read on the forward strand.
GGTACAATTGTAAGTAAGCTGATTTGACTTAACCTTAAGTATTATGGCATCTTTTAAAAGCAAGTCCTTTTCCTGCTGTTTTACACTTTAATTACTTCTTTAATCGGCTCATTAGTTGATTAACTTATCGCTACTGGCAATAAGTACCTGTTCTAAGTAGGGGGCAGCTAATTGAAGCAGTGGTCTTTGAATGCTTCCTGACTGCAGCCCAGCAGCTGGTTGCTTGGCTTTGGGGGTGGCTGCGGCCTTCAAAGCCCGTACATTAAATACCCAAAAAGCAAAATTATACCACTGCTATTATTTATTAAATACTTTCCAAGTAAATTGCAATAAATCATTACTTACAATGCTTGGTTGATCCTTTCGTTTCCCACCTTAAAAACTGCTCTTACCACATGTGCCTTGAATTCAGAAAAACAGTGCCTTACCAGCTAGTGGCAGTTACTAACCACTATGTATGTTACCCAGTATGAGCAGCACACATCATCTTATGTGCAAAAAGAGATGCAGGCATTTAAGAGGAAGAAACTTACGAATATGCTGGATCTTAGGAACAATAATAATAATAATAATAATTTTTTATTCTACGTATTTTTGTACAGTGTAACAATACTGAGCTCATGCAGAAATTCTGAAGCTCATATTAAATATCACACCTTAAAGGATGCATTGGTCGTTGCTGCATTTTAATTCAACTCCATTTCAGCCTTGTATTTTACAGGTCCAACAAAGAGAAAATAGTAGCATCGCATAATTAGGAAGGAATTTATCAAGTGATGATGTTCTCATAACTCTTGGTAAAAGATTTAGGTTTTAGTCAATGCTTAATAGCATTTAATGGAGGTTTAAAGGTTGAGAAGACTGAAGACCAACTGACAGTGCAAGTGCTGCCAACTTCTCTTGGTTAAAGCGGGAGAATTCTTCCTCCTGAGTCTTAGAATCTTTCCTTGGGTAACCAAAAGAGGCTTTGTTTGGGTCTCATAGAAAGGGGACAACTACCTTTCTTGCCTTCAGTTGTAGTTTTGATTGAAATTTAATGAAGCAAAACAATGTGCTAATGAACAACAATTGAAGTAATTAATGAACAATAATCTTTGTACCTTCTACTTCCATTTAATTTAAGGACTTCACGGTGCTATAATGAAGCTACAGAGGTAACTATGAGTATTCAAATGGCTTAACCTGAGGCAGTGATGGGTAATGTTCCCAGTTTTGTAATGATAGAGAAGAGATTTGGAAGGAGAATGATGCAATTCTTGATGACAATCAGCTAACATAATGAAAACCATACCAATTACCTCACTAGGTAACATGATAACTGCAAAATACCATATAGAGTATTGCATGTGCCACATAATGACTTTTTGGTCAATGACGGGCCACGTATATGACAGTGGTCCCATAAGATAATAATAATTTTACTGAGTTTTTTGTAAGTTTAGATACACAGATACTTACCATTGTGTTACAATTGCCTACAGTGTTCAGTACAGTAACATGCCATACAAGTTTGTAACTTAGGAGCAACAGGCTGTACCACATAGCCTAGGTATGTAGCTGACTTTACCATCAGGTTGGTGTAAGTACACTCTGTGATGTTTGCATAATGCCAAAGTTGCCTAACAGTGCATTTTTGAGAACTTATCCCCATCAACATGTAACACATGACTATTGAGAGTCTATTAATTATCAAGGACTCTACTAGACACTTTGAATACATTTTCTTATTTCAGGCTCAAAGCAATGCTAGGATTTTCATTTACATCATCTGAATCTCAGAATAGTTAAATATCTTGAGATTTCACTGTTAGTAAGAGGTTCAGGAAAGATTGAAAATCACTTCTTTTGAATCTATTACCCATGCCATTATTACTATTCAACTTCCCTTTTTTCAAAATAGGTAGAAATATTCATTTATCGTTTTAACTAGATTTCAGCATGTTCTATCAAAGCAATAGTACTGGCAGAGAGCAAAGTTCCAGTTTCATATTTGATTTTAGCAGGCGGGATTATAAGGAAAATATAATGTACTATCTGGTCTTTTGTTTCCATGACTATAATATAAATAAAGTAGAATAGAATGTATATAATGTCATTTATTGGCTCTGCTTATATTCACATTTTTGTATAAGAAAAATATAGAAAACTAGAAAATATGTATTAAAATTAAGTAAGCAAAAAAGGTAATGTTTAAGTTCACTTACTGTCATAATATATTTGTATTTTAAAAATTAATCAGTGAATCAACAACATTTATTGAGCTCCTGGTATGTGCCAAGCACTATTTTAGTAACTAAAACTAGAGTGGTGAATAAAAGGCAGGATCTTTGCTTTCTTTATGTTTATTGTAGTAGCTGAATTGGGGAAGAACGGTAAAAAGGGAGTAAAGACATACAATAAACAGATGAATAAATAATTTCAGACAGTGACAAGAGACAAATGGTCATGGAAACCTTCTCCCAGAAAGTGGCATTTTAAGTGTGATACGCATGTTGATGGGGGCAATACTGTGAAGAGATTGACTAATTTGAATATAGGACCATATGAGGAGCATTCCAGGCAGTGAGAAAGGGAAATGCAAAAGGCCCGAAACTGGAAAGACTTGGCATGTTTAAGGAACATTGAGAGATTTGGCATGGCAGGAAAGCAGAGAACAATATCAGAGTCAGGTAAGTCAATGTGCAGAGATGGTGAGTTCCTCTGCCGTATTTTCTTGGCTTAATGTCCCTGTCAGTGGTACCACTGTAATTCTAATACATCAGACATTGGTTCATGTATCCAAGTGTCACTTTTAAAGCTAATTTATTGATCCTAAGAAGGAATAGTTATAACATACAAAGTTTAAATTCATTTGTTACCAGAATATCTATCTTTGACTATGTGAAAAGTTAAAAATCTATGCAAGTAACTATTAAATTATGTGTTTGTTTGTTCTTAAAGAATCTTCAGAGAAAGAAAATGCAAAGAAAAATATGATTATTCTAATAGTAATCTAGAAATCATAGGGTTATTAGGGTTATTAGGCATATTTTGTACTACAAAAGTTAGGGTATTTACTGGATCCAAAAGAATGCATTGGAAAGAATTTTTTAAATACAAAGAAAATAACCTTAAAATGGTTTTCCAAAATGTTAAGTTTGATAGGCAGTAGTTCAAGAAAACATCTTTAAAAGCAATTCTAAAGGAAACTAGAGCTGACTTAGTAAACAGTTTCATTAGCTCAGTAGATTTCCCTAAGGAGCCAGTTGACCAACCTATACCTCTACTCTTTTCCTCATTTTTCTTCCCACTCACTTAGAATGAGGTTAACTTTTCGCAGACATAGAAAATGTACAAATTAACTAATCCAAGGTCATTCTAAATCAGATATTGTGACTAGTGTCTAAATGTCCTTAGGTTTATTTCAATTATTAAGTAATACTTTCTTTTTTCAGTATAAAAGTACTCAATGAGATTAGAACTTGAATGAAATTACTAACCAAATCAAGTTTTTTTTAAATCAAGAGTTATCCTCTTGAATTAGATAGTAAATTACAAAATTAAATTAGCCATCCCCAAGTAGTTTGGAACTAACATTATTACAGGTATATAAGATATATGTGTATAAACTAACACTACACACACACACACACACAAACACGAAGCTGAGCATCTAATTAAAGAAATAATTTGGGCATCTGTTTCTGCATAGCATGAATATACCAAAAATATGTAAGTAATTATTTTTAACTAAGTGGTGTAAAATAAATTAGATAGTCTTAATTTGATAAAATTATTCTTTGTTAACACACAAAATTAACCAAAGATTCAGAATTTACGAATGATCTTAGTTGTTTCTTTCATTAAGTCATAATTGAGATAGACTTTTCCAGCAGTAAATGTTAGCTTCCCAATTGCACATGACTTTCGAAGGGAAAATACCCAGCTATCTATTTGCTTTGTCACCTAGATTCTATAGAAGGCAGACTCTGCATCTTCTAATATAGTTAATAATTTACTATTTTAACATTTAAAGTAATGAAGACTCTATAATCTACTTTGCCTCTCTTTAGTAGTTTTTGTTTCCAGTATTCTCCAAGTCTAAATGGATTTAGAGCAATATAAGCTTTATTCTCTAGTTCTATGCGGAAATGACATTTGATTGAAATTGATTGACATTATTATTTAGAGATTATAGTTATGGTTATATTTTCTTTACTCCCCAGGTCCAAAATTAGCAATATCTCTTCACTTTCCTGTTTAGCTCAGTATCCCTTCACTTTTTCCACAAAGTATAATTTTTGTTTGCTAGATAGCCCCATGTCCACAGATGAAGCTCTGCAGGTGAGCACCCACATGCAAATTATAGAAGCAAGGAGAGAAGTAAAGACTTACCACACTAATTTTTTTGGGTGCTGTGCTACATGTTGCTATGAGATAGTGAGAGCCCTGTCTAACATAAGTGGTGCTGGTGACTTGGCTTGTCGGTCAACTCAAAGTAAGACTGCATGACTGAGAAGAGGAAAGAAGACAGAACAAAAGGCTTACAAAAATTAGTGATTAATCCATGTTGATTTTCTAACTTTTTACAAAATTTTCTAATATTTTACATTACACAAATTTTTAACATTGCAAAAAATAGTTTAATTTTTTACAATAATTAGAGTCTTATCCATGTTGGTTCATGTGGATTTAGTTAATTATTTTAATAGTCATATAATAGTTCACTGTGTGAAAAGGCACAATATTCAATAAAATCTCTGTTACTGACTATTAAAATACAAGAAATATATTTTTAATGAGAATATTAGTAAGAATAAAGAAGCAAAATAAATTATAAAGTGGTTTTATTAGCACAATTACAAAATGTACATATTCATAATTATATTAATTAAAACACTACAAGTATCCCAACAATTATCAGTTGAATTCAATTCTCAAATATTACAATTAAATATCTAGTTCAATTGCATTGATAGTAACCATTTGAGCAAATATATTTTTAAAACTTGTTAACTTGAGACATTGAGAGATAATAAAGAGTCCTATTTTGTTAAAGGGTGCTTTTATTTTGATCGTTATTTGTAATCACCATTTTGATGTATGCTTTCTTGTAAGAGATTCCTTAAAATCATTCATGGTTTGTGGGTCTGGAAGTCCTCCAGATGGGTTACATATGATAGGCATTTTGCCCTGTTTATGCAAAAGTTGAGTCAGAGGCCATTAGCAACTTACCCTAAATGGAATAACCACAAACCATAACAAATATTAATATAAACATATAAACATATTTTACATAAAAAGATCTTGCCTGAACAGTCCCCTAGTGGACTTAACATTTTAATGCAATAAAATTGGTGGGAAAGAGTTTTGGAGTCAGGGACCCTTGAATTCAAAACCCTGATCTACATCTTATTTTTAAATTTTTACGTTGGACAAGTTATTGTTTTAAATCCCCATTAACCAAATGCTTTCTATTTCCAAGCCAGAGTCTTAGACATTTTATATGAATAATTTTAATTCTCATATTTACATAAAATTCTATTACACAATTACATAATAATTACATAAGTAGATAGGAACTATTATTTTTAAGTTCCAATGAGAATACCAGGATTCATAAAGTTTAAACATTTTTCTACAAATCCCACAGCCACTAAATGGAAACCAACATTTCTGACATGCAATTTCTATTGCTTAAATTTTCATGCCTGTAGTAAGTTAAAGATTGTCCCCTAAAATCCAGGCCTGCCAGGGACTTCAGCATGTGACTATATTTGGACATAAGGTCTTCACAGTTGTAAATAGGCATCTAGCAATAAAATAATCCAGCATGGACCTTAAGTTAAATGACTGGCATCTTTATCAGAAGAAAGGACACGGAGAGACAGAGCAGAAAGCCATGTGAACACGGAGACAGATTAATGTTGCCATAAATCATGGAATGCCAAAACTGTAACCATCTTTGCAAAACATATAACAGGAAATTATGACAATGAAAGAAAGACTCCATCTTGCTTCTGACCTTTAAGCTGTACTTGTTCATTCCTGGGCACAGGCCGAACTGACCTTGGGAAGGAATTTAGTTTATAGTTTGACTCTGAAACAAAATTGATAATAATCCTTTCCCGAAAAGACCGCCTTCTTCCCTGGGGACAGTCTGCCTTTGTAGGACTAACAAATTAACTATAAGATTAGAAATTACTGTGTAGGGTCCATGCAGCCTCCCGTCGCAAGGGTATGAACCTCCTCAAATTGCTTCTGAGGATAACATCATTATTGTAAAACCCAAGATCAGTGCTTGTTGACATATTTTGCAGACTCTGCTCTCCATGGATCAGCTGACACCACTCAGACCAATGATTTGGCTCAACCGGTTCTGCGATCCCACCCAGAAACAGAAGACTGAAGGAAAACCTCACTTCCACCTGGCTAAGATTCCATCTCCAACCTGACCAATCAGCACTCCCCACTTCCGGAGCCCCTACCTACCAAATTATCCTTAAATAATCTTATCTCCAAATGCTCTGGGAGACTGATTTGAGTAATAATAAAACTCGAGGTTTCCCACACAGCCGGCTCTGCGTGAATTTCTCTTTCAGCATTGCAATTCCCCTGTCTTAATAAATCAGCTGTGTCTAAGCTGCAGGTAAGGTGAACCTGCTGGGCAGTTACAGAACCACCAGAAGCTGCAAAAGGCAAAGAAGGATTATTCTCTACAGCCATAAGAGAGAGAAAGACCCTGCCAACAACTTGATTTCAGAATTTTGGCCTCCAAAACCGTGAGACAGTAAATTTCTGTTATTTTAAGCCACCAGGTTTGTGATTTGTTGAAGAAGCCGTACTAAGTTAATACAACACCGTAGTGTCTTTATCTGTAAAGCAGGGCCCAAGATATTTACACATAGTATTAAATACAAAGCATTTTAAAAGACTAAATTCATAGGGACATTCAGGGCTGTGATAAAATTGCTGAAAACAATGAGGGAATCTGGCCTCATCTTAGATCATTATTTTGAAGGTAAAGAAGGCACAGAGAGAGAATCCACTGTGCTTGCTTATTAAATCATTGTATACAGCATTCAGTTAACATTTTGCGAAGTGAGAACAGTTGCCTAGTTGATTATAAACACAGTGAGTTTTCATGATGATATGTGGTAGGAGAAGAAACAGATATTTCTATAATAATGAAAAAAATAATAGTTTAAAGAATATTCATTAAAATTATATATGAACATGGCAACTAGCATAGAAAATAGAACAGGTTTCAGAGATATTTGGAAAGTCTAGAATTCAAATTTATTCAGTTAAATGATAAAAAAAGAAATAGCAAAAGACATATGGTTATGCAGGGATTAAAGGGCATTATTAGACATACACAGAATAAAAATTCAACTGCTTTAAGATATTATTCACATACCGTACAACAAACTCATTTAAAGTGCATAACTCAGTGATTTACAATATATTCACAGAATGGTGCAACCATCACCACAATTTATAAATATTTTCATCACCCCAAAATGAAGCCTCAGATCAATTAGATGTCACTTCGCATTCCTGTTCTGGCCAACTAGAAAACCACTAATTTATTTTTGTCTCTATGGATTTGCCTATTTTAGACATTTTGTTTATGTAGAATCACATAAAATATGTTCTTTCGTTACTGAATTCTTTCACTTAGCATCATGTTCTCAAGATTCATTCATGCTGTAACTTTTATCAATACTTCATCCCTTTGTTTTGCCAAATATCATTGCATTGTATATTTGTATATACCACATTTGATTTATCTGTTTATCAGTAGATGGGCAGTTGGGTTGTTTACACTATTGGATATTATAAATAAGGCTGTTATGAACACCTGTATACAATTTTTTTGTGTAAAATGTATGTTTTCATTGCTCTTGAGTACCCATCTGAGAGTAGAATTGCTGAGGTATATGGTAATTCCATTTTTAACAGTGTGAAGAACTGCCAAACTGTTTTCCAAAGTGATTGCCCCATTTTAGCTTCCCATCAACAATGTATGAGGATTCCATTTTCTCTGCATCCTTTTCAATACTTGTGTCTGTCTTTATGACAGTAGCCATTCTAATGTCCTAATGAGTGTGAAATGGTATGCCATTATGGGTTTGATTTTGCATTTTCCCAACTGCCAGTGATGTTGAGCATTTTCTATGTGCTTATTGGCCATTGTGTATTGTCTCTGGAGAAATATCTATTCACATCCTTGTTTCTCTTTCTTCTCTTTCTCTCTCTCTTGTCTTTTTAGCTTTGAGTTTTAAGGGTTCTTTATTTTTGGAGGCAAATACTTATATCAGGTCTATAATTTCCAAATGTTTTCTCTCATTCTGTGGATTGTCTTTTAACTTTCTTGATAGCATTGTTTGCATTATAAATATTTTATTATTGGCAACATTAAATTTATGTATTTTTGTTGGTTTTGTCACTTGTGCTTCAAGCATTGTGTCTAAAAAGATTTTGCCTACCACAAATCATAAAGATTTATGCATAAGCTTTCTTCTAAGAGTTTTATAGTACTAGCGCTTATTTCTGGGTCGGTGGTTCATTTTGACTTCGTTTTTGTATGTGGTGTGATGCAGGAGTCCAGATTTATTATTTTGCGTGTTCGTATTCAGCACCGTTTGTCGAGACTATTCGTTTTCTTACTGAATTTCTTGGCAGCTTTGTAGAAAATCAATTGACCATAAATTTGAAAGTTTACTTCTGGACCTTTAATTCTATTTCATTGGTCTATATATCTATCAAGACAGTACGACATTATCTTGGTTACTGGGAAGCAAATTTTTAAAGTGATAAATTTGAGTCCTCAGACTTTGGTCTTCTTTTTTAAGGGTGGAGGAGAGGTCTCTTGCACCTCCACATAAGTTTTAGGATCAGCTTGTCTATTTATATAAAAAAAGAAGCCAAGATTTTGTCAGGGATTACACTGAATCTGTAGATCAATTTGGGGATCGTTGCTATTGTAACACTATTAAGTCTTCTTATGCATGAACATGGTATATCTTTTTATTTACTTAGGACTTACACAATTTCTATCAACAATGTTTATAGTTTTGGAATATAAGTTTTGCACTTTTTTTGTTAAATACATCCTTATTTTATTTTTTTACTATTGTTATATTCTTAATTTTATTTCAGATTATGCATTCCTGGTGTACATAAATGCAATTAATTTTTGTGTACTGATCTTTTACCTTGAAACCTTGGTGAATGAATTTAGTTCCAATAGAGTTTTACAAGATTCCTTAAGATTTTTATACGTAAGATCACATTATCTACAAATAGAGATTATTTTCTGTCTGCCTTTCCAATTTGGAGGTTTTTAAAAATTTTTTATTGCTTAATTGCCCTTGCTACAACCTTCTGTAAAATGTTGAATACACGTGGTGAGAGTATACACCTTATCTTTTTCCTGATCTTTCTGTTAAAGCATTCTGTCTATTTTTTTTAATTTGAACGTTTATTTTAGATTCAGGGGATATAAGTATAGGTTTGTTAGCTGAATATATTGTGTGATGTTGAAGTTTGGGGACAATTGATCCTGTCACCCAAGTTGTAAGTTAAGCATAGTACCCAATAGGTGGTGTTTAAATCTTGTCCCCTCTGCCACTCTCTCCTCTGATAGTCTGCAGTGTCTATTCCTATTTTTATGTCCACGTATACTCAATATTTAGCTCACTCTTACAAGTAAGAACATGCTGTATCTGGCTTTCTGCTTTTGTGTTAATTCAGTCAGGATAATGGCCTCCAACTGCAACCAGGTTGCTGCAAAAGGCATGATTTTATTTATTTTTATCACTGTGTAGTATTCCATGGTGTATACGTACCACATTCCCTTTATCCAGTCCACTGTTGATGGGCACCTAGGATGACTCCATGTCTTTGCTATTGTGAATAGTGCTATGACGTACATAAAAAGGCACATATCTTTTTAGTAGAACAATTTATTTTCCTTTGGTTATATACCCAGTAATGAGATTGCTTGGTCAAATGGTAGTTCTATTTTTAGTTCTTTGAGAAATTTCAAAACTAGTTTCCACAGTAGTTGAACTAATTTACATTCCACCAACAGTGTATAAGCATTCCCTTTTCTCCCCAGCCTTACTGGCATCTGTTATTTTTTGACTTTTTAATAGTAGCCATTCTGACTAATGTGAGGTAGTGTCTCATTATGGTTTTGATTTGCATTTGTTTTATGATTAGTGATAAGCATTTTTTAATATGTTTACTGACTGTTTTCATGTCTTCTTTTGAGAAGTATCTGTTCATGTCCTTTGTCCACTTTTTAATGGAGTTGTTTTTTTTTTGCCTGTTGAATTAGGTTCCTTATAGATTCCAGACATAAGAGTTTTGTCAGATGCATGATTTGTGAATATTATTTCCCATTCTGTAGATAGTCTGTTTATGCCATTGCCAGTTTCTTTTTCTGTGCAGAAGCTAAAGATAGTTTACTTAAGTCCCACTTCTCAATTTTAGTTTTTGTTGCAATTGCTTTTGAGACTTAGTCATAAATTATTTGCCAAGCCGATGACCATGAGGGTATTTCCTAGGCTTTCTTCTAGGATTTTCATAGTTTTGGGTCTTACATTTAAGTCTTTAATCCTGTTTGAGTTAATTTTTGTATATGGTGATACGTAGGGGTCCAGTTTCAATCTTCTGCATATGGATAGCCAGTTATCTCAGCACAATTTATTGAATAAGAAGTTCTTTCCCTATTGTTTATTGTTGTCAACTTTGTCGAAGATCAGTTGGTTGTAGGTGTGCTGCTTTGTTTCTGGATTCTCTATTCTGCTCCATTGTTCTGTGTGTCTATTTTTATACAGGTACCATGTTTTTTGGTTACTGTCGCCTTCTAGTGTAGTTTGAAGTTGGGTAAGTGATGCCTCCAGTTTTTCCTTTTCACATAGGATTGCTTTGACTCTTCAAGATTTTCAGGTTTGTTTCCATGTGAATTTTAGAACAGTTTTTCTAGTTCTGTGAAAAATGGCCTTGGTAGTTTGATAGAAATAGTGTTGAATCTGTAGATTGCTTTGGGCAGTATGGTCATTTTAATGATACTGATTCTTCTAATCCATGAGCATGAAATATTTTTTTCATTTGTTTGTGTCCTCCTGATTTCTTTCAGCAGTATTTTGTAGTTCTCCTTGTAGAGATCTATCACCTACCTGGTTAGTTTCTAGATACCTTATTTTATGTATGTGTGGCTACTGTAAATGGGATTGCATTTTTGATTTGGCTCAAAGGTTGAACTTTAATGGTGTATAGAAAAAGCATTTCATCTTTCATCATCAAGTATAAAGTTTGCTGTGAATATTTTGTAGGTGACCTTTAGCAAGTTGAAAAAAATCCCCTTTACTCCTTGTTTGTTGAATAAAAACCCAGGGTGTGTTAGATGTAGTCATGCTTTTTCCGTATCTATTGAGATGATGTGAGTTTTTACCCTTTGAAATGGTGTACTATGTTAATTGATTTTCTGATGTTACATTATTTGCACATTCTTAGAAGAAATCCTACTTGGTCATGGTATATAATCTTTTTACGCATTGCTGTATTCACTTGCTTGTATTTTGTTGAGATTTTCATCTATGTCAATAGGGATGTTAGGTGGCACTTTTCTGATGTTTTTGTCTGGTTTTGGTTTCAGGTATTGGCCTTAGAAAATGAGTTGAGAAGTCTTCCCTCCTCTGCTCCTTTCTGAAACATTTTGTGAAAAATTAATATTAATCCTCCATTAAATGTTTGATAAAGCTTACCAGTGAATCTAAGACTGGGGTCTTTTTTTGTGTGTGAGGTTTAAGAATGTCCTATTCAATATTTTTACTTGTTACAAGTTATTTCGGAATTTCTATTTCTCCCTAAGTCAGTTTTGTAGTTCATGTGTTTATAAGAATTTGTCCTTTTCATCTAGGTTAATTGCTTAGTATACAGTTGCTTACATTGTATACTAAGATTCTTATAATTCTATTTTTTTGTAACATTATAAACATGTGTCTTCTTACATTGCTGATTTTAGCAATTTCAGCCTTCTCTCTTTCTTTATCTCACTAAAAGTTCATCAAAATATTAAATATTTTCAAAAATCAGCTTGTGGTTGCTTGATTTTCTATATTATTTTTCTATTGTCTATTTATTTTCCTTTTATTTTCGTCATTATTTTCTGTCTTCTGCTTGTGGGGGTTTAGTTTGTCCTTCTCTAACATATTTTAAAATGAAAATTTAGATTATTAATTTGAAATCATTTTTATTTTAAATATAGCCATTTACAAATATAAATTTCCCTGTAAATAAATTTCAGAAATTTTAATTTATTGTGTCTTCATGTTTATTCTTCTTATAGCATTTTTTATTTTGCTTTTTTTTTCATTTTTGAACAATTGGCTAATTGGGAGTGTGTTGTTAACTTTCACATATTTGTGAATTTCAAAATTTTTTCTTACTGATTTATTATCATATTTCAATGTGTTGGAGAACATACTTTGTACGACTTAAAACATTTCATATTATTGAAGCTTGTTTGCTTTTAATGCTCTAGAGATGTCTGTTAAATCTAGTTGATTTTAGTGCTGCTTAAGTTTTCTACTTTCTTGTTGATCTCTAGTTGTCCTATCTGTTATTAAAAGAGGGGTATTAGATTCTTTGATAATTGTTGTTGAATTATCTGTTCCTTTCTTTAATTTTATCAGTTTTGCTTCATGTATTTTGAGGCTCTGTTGTTGGACATATGTGTTTATAATAATCCTTCCTAATGGATTTACGCTTTTATCATTATCACCGTTCTCTTTATCTCAGTGACATTTTAGAAAGTTTAAAGTCTATTTTATTTTCCTGATGCTACTTTATAACCTCTCCAGCTTTCTATGGTTGCAGTTTTATATGTTTTTCTATCCTTGTACTTTCCATATCTTGGTATTTTTAATGTTAATATCTGCTAGAGGCAGGCAGAGATAAATAGAGATAAATCTTTTTTTTTTTTCTCTAGACAAGAGTCTTGCTCTGTCGCCCAGGCTGGAGTGCAGTGGTGCGATCTCAGCTCACTGCAACTTCCGTGTCTCTGGTTCAAGTAATTCCTCTGCCTCAGCCTCCCAAATAGCTGGGATTACAGGCCCACACCACCATACCTCGCTAATTTTTGTATTTTAAGTAGAGACAAGGTTTCACCATATTGGTCAGGCTGTTCTGAATCTTTTTTAAAAATCTAATCTGCCAATTTCTGTCATTTAATTTGCCTATTTAACCCATTCACATTTAATACTATTATTGATATAGTTGACTTTATTTTTGCCGTTTAGTTTTTGTTTACTGTCTCATGTATTTGTTTCTTTGTTTCTTCTTTATTACCTTCGTTTGCATTGTTAATATTTTCTAGAGTCAAGTTTTAATTCTTTTAGTGATTTTTTTACTACTTTATGGAGATTTATTTCAGTGGCTGCTCTATGGCTTAGCGTGTACATATTACTTCATGAGAACATTCTTCAGATTTATATGAACTTAATCCCAGTGAGATATTGAAATGTTACTTTTCTAAGCACTTTCCCTCTTTTTATTTATTCTTGTTATTATTGTTATAAATTTTACACTTATATGAGTTACAAATCTCAAAATATATTTAATTATCATCTTATATGATTTTATGTCTTTTAAAAAGATAAGAGAATGAAGAATAAACTGATAGAATTTGTTATATTTGGCTTTGTATTGATCATTTCTAGCCTTATTTGTTTCCATGAATTCAATCACAACATTATGTCTTTTTCTTGTTCATATTTCTATATATAACTAATAATATAACTTTGTTTCTACTCTCTTCATTTCTGTGGTATTCTCAAGTGTATTACGTATCTGTATGTTAAATACCTAACAATACAATTATATATATATATTTATACAATACTATATATACACAAATATATATATTACTTTAAACACTTTTAAAAATCAGATAAGAGAAGAAAGTAGAAGATATATGCATTTATGCTATCTTTTATAATTACATAATTACTTTACTAGAGTGCTTGAATTTTTCATGGATTCAGGATATTATGGAATCTCTAGATTTCAACCTGAAGTTTCACCCTGAATTGTGATGTTTCTTCTAAGGGAGGTCTGCTAGCAAACAATTCTCTCAGTGTTGGTTTATCTGGAAATATCATCTCACATTTTTTAATAGAAGTTTTGATTTATTTCAAAAATACAGATTTTTGCTTGACAGGGTTTGTTTGTTTGTGGTTGTTTGGTTCAATACTCCGAATATGTTATCCCATTGCTGGCATCCATTGCTTTTAGTGAGAATTCAGTTGTTACTCTTTTTCAGTCTCACTTTTACATAATGAGTCATTTTTCTCTCTTTTTTTCAATATTATTGCTTTGTCTTTGGATTTCAGCCTTTTTGCCATGATATATCTGGGTGTGGCTCTCTTTTTTTTTTTTTGCTTTTATCCGACTTGAGATTTATTGAGACTCGCATCTGTAGATTACATTTTTTAATAATCTGGAAAGTTTTAAGCCGGTATTTCTTCAATGTTTTCCATTTTAAAAATGATCTTCTTCTAGTACTCCCATTATATGTATGTTGGTGTTTAATAATGTCCCACAATCCTCTAAGGCTCTGCTCTTTTTTTTTTTTCATTCCTTAGTCTTCCTGCTTTTCAGAACGCATAGTTTTCATTGATTTATGTTCAAGTTCACTGATATTTTATTCTTCTAGTACAAACTTAGTAGTTGTCTCTCTAGTGACCTTTTCATTTCAGGTATTAGAATTTTCAATTGGAATTTCCATTTTTGTAAAATAATTTCTCTCTCCTCAATAATATTTCTGTTTTATGAGATATCATTATCAAACCTGCCTTTTTGTTCTTTAAGCCTGGTTTCTTTTAGTTCTTTGAATATAGTTATAATTACACTTTTGAGGTATTTATCTGCTGTCTGACATGTAGACACTCCTAAATGCCATTTCTCTTTCATGATTTATTTCTTTGTATAGGTCACATTTCCCTCTTTTTTTTTTTTTGAAGTTTCGTAATATTTTATTGAAAGCCAAACATTTTAGTTTTTTTGGTTTTGCTTTTTTTAAAATGTGGTATCTGTAGATACAATCCCTTCCTATCTCCAGGGTTTTTTTCATGTTGTTTTTTGCTTGCTTTAGTAACTTACTGGACTATATTTAAGCATTTCTCATGCAGTGTGTATTCTCTGTTGTCCCTCACCAGAGAGCCCAACCTCGGGCATGGGCACATTCACCACAGAGTGATGCTGGCTTTAGTAGAGCTTCATTTGACTGCATCTTTGAACTCTCTTTTAAGTTATCTTCCTCTGTTGGTATCACACTTAGCTGTTAGTTTACTAATTATTATTACTAATTATTACTAATTATTATACACTAGTTGTTAGATTATTGGTCTACAGATTTTTAAATAATATCCTGGAGCATAAATTGTGCCTCCATCTGATGTGAGCCTCTTTGCATGTGTAGACTTTGCGGCTAGTATTTGCAGCTTATTCTGGTTCCAGAAGAACTCTTCTTAGCTATCTCTTTCCCTAGTTTTCTCTGTTAGTCAACTACTGGGCTTACAGTTTAATTTGTTGCTCTGATGCAACTTTCATCTTCCCTTAATTGCTTACCACCAAAATCTCTGAGGGTAGAGTGCCCCTACTCTTAAAATTCCCAACATGCTGTTCCAATTAAGTCAGTCATTTTAAGATAGTTATAGAGTCTCTCTCTCTCCCGCTCTCTCTCTCGTGTGCTCTCTCTCTCTCTCTTTCTTTCTCCCTCTCTCATCACAGCTTTATTTTCTCCCTGGAAAAAAAAAAATACTGTGACCACTGCTCTGGAGCTGGAAGTGGGCACTATGGCCCAATATTCTCAGAGTGACTCCTTTGCCTTACTAGTAGGGCACTGAGCAGGTACAGTTACCTGTGATTTTCTTAACTTGCCTCTCCTGGGTGGAATATTTGTGAGCTAGGATTAAGAAAATGGGGGTGTTCTCTGGGGTTGAGCTTCCAACCTACAAGGAGTGTTAAGCTGAGAAAGGGATCCCCTAACTTCTCACTTCTTTTGTCTAGGATAAAAATTCTACAACCTGAATCTGGGAAGAAGGATGAGAAATGCTGGCATCCTAACCCTCTGGGAGATACTATGGTCCTACATTGGGAGTTGGAAAGACAAGGAGCCCAGCATTATTAGCTGCGTCAATATAAACAGAGTTTCCATGTTGCTGAGTAAGGAAAAGGAGAAGGAAAAGGAGAGAGAGTTTCAGTGGTTTAATGTCATAGACTCTTATTTTCTTTTATATGTATACATATTTATTATACTTTAAGTTCTAGGGTACATGTGTAGAACGTGCAGGTTTGTTACATGTGTATACATGTGCCATGTTGGTGTGCTGCACCCATTAACTCGTCATTTACATTAGGTATATCTCCTAATGCTATCCCTCCCCCCCTTCCCCCACCCCACAACAGGCCTCAGTGTGTGATGTTCCCCTTTCTGTGTCCAAGTGTTCTCATTGTTCAATTCCCACCTATGAGTGAGAACATGCGGTGTTTGGTTTTTTGTCCTTGCGATAGTTTGCTGAGAATGATGGTTTCCAGCTTCATCCATGTCCCTACAAAGGACATGAACTCATCCTTTTTTATGGCTGCATAGTATTCCATGGTGTATATGTGCCATATTTTCTTAATCCAGTCTATCATTGTTGGACATTTGGGTTGGTTCCAAGTCTTTGCTATCATGAATAGTGCCACAATAAACATACGTGTGCATGTGTCTTTAGAGCAGCATGATTTATAGTCCTTTGGGTATATACCCAGTAATGGGTTGGCTGGGTCAAATAGTATTTCTAGTTCTAGATCCCTGAGGAATCACCACACTGTCTTCCACAATGGTTGTTTTCATTTAGATTTAGGAACTATATTGAATTTTTTTTGTTTTTTTCTTTTCATTTTCTGTATACAATTAGGACAATTTCCAGACATACTAAATCTTTTTTTGTAAATTTCTATAATTTTTATGGTTGTTTTGCTTATGAGAAGTCTGTAGAATTTTTTATGTTGCTATTGCACAAGTTCCTCTGAGATACTTAGAACAGTGAAAAGATAAGTTAGGTGCATAGGGAATGGTTTTGGAAATTAAAAAAAAATTATTGATAGAAAATATCTGCAATAGGTTAGATTCTTGTCCTCTCCAAATCCTCAGTGTTGGAGGTGGGGCCAAATGGGAGGTGTTTCAGTCATGAGGGGGGAACCCTTCATGAATAGATTAATGCCCTCCTTGGGGGTATGGTGAGTGAGTTCTCACTCTGTTTGTTCCCATGAGAGCTGGTGGTTAAAAAGCTGGTGGTGGTACTTCTCCCCTCTCTTTCTTGCTTTCTATCTCACAGTAGGATCTCTGTACTAACCAGCTCCCTTTCACCCTCCACCAAGAGGGGAAGCAATCTCAGGCTTTCAGCAGATGCTCAGTCTTCTAGCCAGCAGGATCATGAGCCAAATAAAACACTTTTCTTTATAATTATCCAGCCTCAGGTATTCCTTTATTGTAACACCAAACCACTAAAACAGTATCTTAAAGTAGAAATGTGAGAGAAGATATATCAAAATGTGAAGATCATTTCATACTAATTCTGATCTTTTAAAGTGTTGAATTACATTAAAATAAAAATCAAGTGTATAAAATCAATAACCTAATGATTGATAGCATTTTTTATGGCTCTTGGGAGGCGATAATAGTTAAACACAATTTGGTTGCTGGATATTTACAGAAATAAAAGGAAAGAAAAAATAGTACAACAATTCTAAACCTACTCTGATTCAACCACAGATGTAAAAATTAATGTATAATCATCTGAGATTTTTAAGGGAACTCTTTAATCTTTACATAAATAAATCAGATTGATTCTACTTTATTTATAATATTGGTGTAGCCTTGTAAACTTATGCACTTTAAAAAATTAGCTCATACCTACACATTTGGGTAGTCTAATAAATATTGTGTAAGTTATCTTATTTAGCGATATTAGTATACATTAATTTTATTTGTAATATTTTAAATTACATTTTTTTCTGATAATTTTTTATGAGTTATATAGTACCATTTGTAGTGATTATACTTGAAGAAATATTGCCATAAATTTCTAAATATATCTTCTTGGACTGAATGTGCAAGTAAATGAAGGAAAGATGTTAAACAATATATCGGCAAAAAGTTTATTCTCAAATGACCTAAAAGTTTTTTAAGAGACTAGATTTTTAAACTTTCATTTTTTAATTTTTAAAATGTTTGAAATGTTCAAAACAAGAAATAAAGAAATAAAAGTATAAAAGCTGGGATATCTAATTAAGGAGAATTGTATTTACTAGTGAAAACTTTCTAAAAATGAATGCAGTTTTTCTCCCAAGTCATTCAAAATGCTGATAATTCCAGTGCTTTAAAAAAATATTTAAAAGTTTTTTTGACATAAAGCATCACGGTCATTAAAAAGTGTATATATATTAAATGCAATTAGTGCTTGCTTTTGGTTACACAGTTTAACCTGATGCTACCTGCTCTAATGTATACTTGGCAGCATTTCAAGAAAACTAAACAGATGTTTTCTGTTCCCCATAGAGGGAAGGAGTGTCTTTCTCGTGTTCACATTGGGGAGTGTCTACAGATATCCATTGGGAGTTCCAGATGGCTCACGATGCTACCTGCACCTTTCTGTTCAGTAGTGTTAGGTACAATTTTGTTAACGTTATCCCTTTTATAGATTTTGACATGCTTGAGATGAGAAATTACTGTAAGAAGCATTCTTTATCCACCATGTGAATATTGAATGACATATGTTAGAAGTATATAAGAGTACATAACATATTGGAATCTAGTTTAAATTTATGTTATATTTAAGTATAATATTGAATTTTCTCTACATGAAATTAGAAAAAAATCTGGCAATTAATATGTTATTTGTGCATACACAGAAAGATGCCATATTTTCACAGGTTCATTTACATAGGGACATTTTCCAAAGTGTGGCCTTTCTTTTGCAGCCTAAAAGAATTTGGGCAGTATAATAGCATAAGTAAAACATTGAGTTTGTAATTTTTCAACTACCTGTTATTTTAAAAAACCAAAGGATTAATTGTCCATGCACATAATAATATTTGGACCCCTAAGAACATGCAGAGAAAATAAAATAAAAATATAAGGATCTAAAATGATATAGATTTATTTAAATACTTTGCCAATGTCCTATAAATATTTTAAAAATTGAGTTTATAATGCAGATATAATAAAGAATTTCTTTGATACATACATATAATTTTGTAAACATTGAAAAAAATTTGACTTATGCAGATACTCCTTCATGACTGCCTTATATTTGTTATATTTCTAACATTAAGGAAGATGCTTTATGTAGTTTTGTGTATTGAAATTCTGCATGTGCAAAAGATTATGCTTCATGAGACACTAAGAGGTAGTGCAGAATGTCCATCACTCAATAACTGATCCACTGCATTAAAAAATTTGTCAAAGACGAAACACATCTCCTTTAACTCACAAGTCAGATAGGACCTGTTTGCCCAAGAGAGCTAAATATCAGTGTTTCAAATCTCCAATTTCCCAATCTTACGGTTGGGTGAAGCCTGAAGTTCTCCAACACTCATATTTCTACAGATTTTATATATATGTGCATACTCTTCTGGTACCTTCCGCCTCTGGCCTCAAGTGTCTAAAATAGTTGCCTTCTCCAAATATCACCAACACTCTGCTGTATTTAACACCTTATTAACATGTGCCTGCTAAAATTGTTCAACAGAAATTACCATAGAAATGTTAGAATTTTTGGAAGCTCTGTGTGTGAGTGTGGAAGAAATATGAGGTGAAAGGTCAGAGAGTTTGTACTTCTCACCACATAGAAAATGATTTAAAAATACATCATATCTTTTTTCCAGAAGTTTAAAAGGTAATATTTAAAATCAGATATATAGAACGGTAGCTGCATTTTAAAGTGGGATGCAAATTGTTATTTTATGGAAGAGATGGTTATGAATTATATACATAACAAAAGCTCTGATATCTAACTTTAGAAATCAGTCTCAGCAAAGCCTATCAGATTTTTAGAACCTCAACATTTTCCTAGATTAAAAAAAGAGAGTAAAAAAAAAAAAGTCAGTATAGGTGATACTCCTTAACATAACCAGGTTTAATGTGAGGGTATGACTTCAAATTAGTTAATAAAGTAAATCGATTATTCTAAAGCATATATACATTCATGCATACATTCATATATAAATGCATGCATACGTTGTAAATTGAGCGAGCTATAAAATCATATGTGAGAAAAAACAATTTTCATCTTTATCATTCCAGAATTTCTCTTGTACTTCTTAGTTCTAAAAAACATTCATTGTACAATACATGTCAGTTTTCCCTGAAAATTTTTTATATTCTTGATACAAAAGGTACACTACTAACTATGGCATAAAATGTTTATTTGGGATCTTTTTTTTATTTAATCCTATTGAAAGCCAAAATACCAAAAGGCACTTTAAGTAGTTAATACATTTCTTACGTTACAGGTATTTAACACAGGACCCTTCAGTGAGTTATAATGGATTGATAAAAACCTTGGTATTTAATGTACAATTTTAGATTTGTATTTATTTTTGAAAGGTTAAGAACATGATCAGATACACAGTGGTGTCTGTGCTCAGGGGAAAAAAAAAGGTTAAGAATCAATGCTTTAAGTTATGTTTAAGCAGATTTAGTCCCAAAAATAGTATTAAAATCTAGCAAATAAAATACATTGGTCCAAGTTGGCAGAAACAATGAATGTTAGATGTATAGGAATTTATACTTTAAAATGAGAAATGCAAATGCTGTGCTCAATTTCTAAATAAATGTCATTTTGCTTCCAATAAATACATACTGGATTTTTGGAAGAATTGAAGCACTCCCAGGATACAGCGAGTGCCCATAACAGTCATCTGGGACCATTTCTCAGATTAGTTTCTGATGTTATGTTTGATGTTGCTAATTATTTCATAGCAACCTAACATGAAAAAGAGATCACAAAGAAGACTACTGATACTCAGTATTAGTTGTTGACGTATTTGTAACTTGGTTAAAGTTTTAATTTTTAAAATTGGTCTCAATTTCCTACATCATAGTCAAATTTAAATTAACTATACATTATTGCACGCTTTTACTTTTCATTCTTTATTTTGCAGGGGTTAAAAATGGGATAATGGGGCCATAGAGAGGGGAGTTTGTTTTAGTGTTTAAGAATTAAAAAAAATGAAGAGCTAAACTGAAACTCATATCCTGTTGTTATTTTCTCAAATACAGATTTGCATGCTGTTAAATTTGTACCCAGACCAATATGGTATTATTGGCCTTTATATTTTAAAACATAAAAATTCTAAAATGTATTGTTGGGTAAGTTTGCCAATTGCAATTTCAGAAAGTCTGTTTCTTAATTTTAAATTAGTTCTGTTACACATTTTTTTGTTAAAATGTCTTTGGTTTTTTAAATAATGGTGAATATAGATAATAGTCTTAATTTTGTTTTATACATACCCTTTGCAAAGTGAAATAGATAATATATGTACACACACACACACACACACACACCCACACACACATATATATATGCCATTTATCAATTCTCCATTTTTTTTCTCTATGCTCAGTTGCTTTATGGAAAGTACAACAAATACAGGCTAACTACTCCAGCTAGCTTTTATAGCTGGCATTCTTGGGCCAGAAAGGTCAGCCTAAAAAGCCCAGGCAATTTGTTGTGAATTCTGTTTTAAAAAGGCACAAAAGTAATGCATGTGGTAATCTTTCACTGACTTAAAAAGGCAAGGCATCTCTATGAAAAGAATTCTGCGTTATTAATTTATCACGTGACTCAAAGTCGTGCTGACTGAACACTGCATTAAAGTGTTGCAGCATCCATAGCTAAATGAACATGTTGCTTTAAGCAACTGAATGCCAGAGGCTAGGAGATCCTAACAGGATAACTTTCAGGATCAAAAGAATGTTTCATGTAGGAAACTTGGAACAAATATATTATCCTAAAGCCATCTATCAACAAAAAGCAATTAATGCATGACACTAATCAAATACTGACAATGACTGCATTATTATTTCCATAAATCTGATAAGGATCTAATACTTTAACTGATACAGTTAGTAAAGATAGTAATCCCACTGATCTAATATTGCTCCCAAATAATAGTTATATGATAACATAGATCTAATTTTTTTCACATTGAAAAATACTTGGGCTCTTTTTTTAGCAAATATTTTATAAGTATGGTTCACTTGCACCTAAGCTTCAACTAAACAAACAAATTGAAAAAGATAAATTAAAATAATTAAGAGGAATAAATATGAAGACCTTTGTCAACTGACATCTAAACATTTAAAGAGTTTTATTACCAAGAAGTTAAAAATAATCATTTTAGTATGGCAAATTAAAAGTGTTAGGCAAGATCAAACAAAATAAAGCCAAGGTGTAAAACCAAGGAGTGGGAGTGCAGATTATTAATATGTGTCACTGAATAGATTCCCATGGTAAGTATTAATGTGGTGTTGATTGTACCATTAAAATGTATATCTGGCTAGAGTCTTAGTTGTCAGCCTCTAGAAAACAAAAACTATTAAAGAGTAATAAGAAATGTTGCCTGGAGTCTATCAACTCTGCTGCTGTTCAGAATTGAACATCATGCAAATAGAGTGAACTTCTGCTGGAAACTCAAATTTTAATCTTAACCAATTATTTTATGTCTATTTTCTTGATTTAGAAAAGCTGGCTCTTAGAGATACAAATTGTAAGCAATGTCTTCACGTGAGAAATCTGTAAGTAGTTGATTATATTACCAACTTTCATAGATTGATTCGTATTTATCTGCTTTAGTGCAGAAGGATCGATAGGAGGACCATGCAAAGTTTCTTCCAACTTCTATAATTCTATATATAAACATAACTTCTACCTACTAATGATTCTTACCTAACATATCAAGGCAAAGATAGTCCCAGATTTGAATAAATGTAAATGCATTGAAAGCTAAGGTTTTTTTTTTTTTTTTTTTTTTTTTTTTTGAGATGGAGTCTAGCTCTGTCACCCAGGCTGGAGTGCAATGGCACAATCTCGGCTCACTGCAAGCTCCGCCTCCCGGGCTCACGCCATTCTCCTGCCTCAGCTTCTCTGAGTAGCTGATACTACAGGTGCCCGCCACCACATCTGGCTAATTTTTTGTGTTTTTAGTAGAGACGGGGTTTCACCGTGGTCTCGATCTCCTGACCTCGTGATCCGCCCGCCTCGCCTCCCAAAGTGCTGGGATTACAAGCGTGAGCCACCGCGCCCGGCCAAGGTTTTTTAACTTAACGTTGTAAAAGTTTAATAATATATAAGCAAATTTTAAAATGAGAATGCTGACAAATTCTTTCAAAACAGGAAAAGTAATCACACTTCTGTATTATTCACAAGCACATACACACATGCATTTGTGCACACGCACACATCTGGCAATATTAACATATTAGAAACCCAGGGTGAGGGCTAGTTGAGCTGACATTGAACATAGAAAGGTAAATGATTGGAACTTTTATTACTTTGATCCATCATGCCTGGTAGCTATGTGTCAGCCTAAGCCAACACAACTGACATGGAACACAGGCCATGGCTGCTTCAATATCGTAACACATTTCTAATGGTTGGTTAATAAGTCTATTGAATTGAATGTGTGCTGGGAACTGAAAATAATACTATAAAAATATGAGACCTATAGACATTTAATGTATTTGTTATATGTATACCTGTCTGTATTTATGATATGTATACCTATCAATATCAAATGTAGATATACAAATAAGTACATTTGGATTAATGTCAGTATGACATGTATGCATATGTCAAATACAGATTTGTTGGAGGGAAGAGGCAGAGAGAGAGAGAGAGAAGGAGAAAAGGAATGGTAGGAGTCTCTATTTAAATCAGAATAATTACATGAATAAAATAATGCTATTTTGACACTAAGCCATAAAACTGTTTTTTTAGTTCATTCATTAAACATTTTACCCAAATAATTAGAAAATGATATATGTAGGATTGAAACAACTAGTGGGTTGACTGCTTTATTTTCATGTTTTTCTCAGTGATTTAGTGTAATATGCATATAGATTTGTTTCACCTTATTTCTGCAAATCGTAAAAATTTCCTTTAACATTTGCAGACATTTTTAAGAAGAATGAATGAAGGAGAAGAAAACTTACCTTCCCTCCAAATAGTATGTAGAGTTTTACACTATAAATCAATTTCCAACAATGCTTTGAAGTCTTCAAGTTTTAGAAACTGGCCATTCTGTGGTTCCACAGAAAAGAGCATAACTAAAAATCTACTTAACTTATATATTAGAAGCTGTAACCAGAGGCCTGTTCATTCTAGGCAACTCTCTGGGTTAAAGGCTGGAATTTCTTATCAATAGGAAGTACTTTGCTCACAGTTATAGCATGTCATCAAAGATTTATAGTAGCTAATTCTAAAAATGGAAACAAACAAATATTGAGTTTAATTTAGACATATGTACTATTCACTATGTGATTGCATATTTTAGTATTTTAGTTATAAGTGTAGATTGCTTTTCTTCATTCCTTAAGTATAAAATGTCCCCCTACGAAGGCTTTTTCTACATGAATGAGTTAATTTGCTCCTTATTTTATAGATACTGGAACTGAAGTATGCCCACATTTTCTTACTTTATGAAATTACTTTTTTCTTTTTGTATCAAAATAAAATAACAAGTCCACTATGGAAATAGCATAATAAGTCCAGTGACTTTCTCAAGTAATTGCTAGAATCACTGGGAAATGCAGACACTCCTTGATTTTTATTTATTTATTTATTTATTTATTTATTTATTTATTTATTTATTTATCTCTGGCTGCAAACTGCCCCTCCCAGGCAACATCCAGTGGCATCATCTTTACTCCTCTGTGCCACTTCAAATGTCTGCATCGAGTAGATGCTCTGGAGATCAACACTATACTTCCTCCAGAGAATTTCATTAGGCAAAAGAAAATTAAAATTTAAAAAATGGAATAATGAAAATTGTTTATCACTCTCCCCTTTTCCTGTAGTTCATTATTTTTTCCTCTTACATTGGGGAGGCCCTTATTGGCGATTCCCCTCTTTTCCTTTGCCTTGCTATGCTATTCCTTTTGTTCCATGAGCCCCTCTATTTTCAGTTCCTCACTTTCCTCTTTCTCTTTCCTCAGACTTCTTTCCACAGGATGCTGAAGATTCCTTCTTAATATACAAACAGTACTTTTGATGAGATGCCCATTTCACACTATTCAACTGGTATAATCTTTCACACTAGAATGAAAATACTTATCAACCTCTTAAAGAATTGGCATTTTTATTACTCAACAAATATTTGGGCCTGCTGCCAAAATAATGTGAAGGTACTTGGCTTACATACTCATGACTAAGAGGGTTTATCAAAATGATTCATTCCAAAGTACACGAGTGTGACACAAAGACAAATTTTAGCTTTCTGCCTTAGAACCCGCAGGAAGCAGTGTGTGTATAGATTAAATGCAGCCCATTTTTTTCTCTCAAATCTTCTAGTTATCAAGGGTAAACAAATATTGAAGTACCTGAATACTTAAAATAATTAAATGCAATTAGAATTAGATACAACTTTTCTTCCATTATTTTACTTTATGATTAAAAATTAATTAGAGAATTCTACTCCCAGTTATGATGGAGTATCTTGTATGAGAAAAAAGCCTTGCCAAGCAAAGTAGAATAACTGGACAAAATATAAGCCTAACAAACAAAACAGGTTTTTGAGGTAATCAGACAATAGGAGCAATGTCCA
This sequence comes from Hylobates moloch, assembly GCF_009828535.3. Taxonomy (NCBI): domain Eukaryota; kingdom Metazoa; phylum Chordata; class Mammalia; order Primates; family Hylobatidae; genus Hylobates; species Hylobates moloch. The sequence goes on from NW_026652299.1 coordinate 5,835,880, forward strand.
GGCAAGACTGAGAAACAGTAGAAAAGAGAAGACAATGGAATGGCACATATAAAATATGAAAAATAATAAAACAACAACAGTAATAAATTATAACCTAAAATTCTACCTTCAGTGAAAATATTCTACAAAAATACAGGCAAAATAAGGATGTATTCAACAATATGAAAACAAAAATTTCATTCTTTGGAGCTCACGCAGATGGAACTTCTAAAGGACATTTTTCAGGCAAAAGAAAAATGACTCCAGATAGAGATACAAATACACACCAAAAAATAAAGAGCAATGGAAATGGTAAACTTGAGGATAAAGCCACACTAATATTGATTGTACAAAGCAATAATAGTCTCCTATAGGTTTTGATAATAGATGTATATTAATGTGTGACAATAATAACATACAAGGCATTAGAGATGGTAAATGGAATCAAAGTATTCTAAAGTCCTTGCATTTTTCTGGGATTTGGTAAAAGCTCTAATTGATAGTTGACTCTAGTAGATCAAATATGAATTTTGGAAACTCTAAACTCTGTGACAATCATTGTCAAAGGATGGTCCATGAACCCCTGGGAATCCCTGAGAGCCTTCTAGGGGTCCACAGAATCAAAACTACTTTCCTAATTATAAGACATTTTTTATTATTTTCACTGAATTAACATTTATTCTGTGCAAAAGTAACGACGCATAAGACAGCTGGCATTTTAGCCTGAATCAAGTCAGTGGCACTAAGTGATATCAGTAGTCATTGTATTCATACACTCAAAGGTAAACAAACAAACAAAAACAGTTTCAGTTAAGAATGCCTTTGAGTAGACATCATTACTATCCTGTGTACTGAATGGGAAACCCACATAATACTAAATATGAACTCCATTACTGAACTCCAAAACTCCAAAATATGATGGTTATCTCAAAGAAAAGCACATATGAAATTATTTGGGTTGCGAACTCAACTATTTTTTACATGAAGCATTACTTTTTACTTAAAAGAATGACTGATAAGGAAATATGGAAATTCAAACCTGGTATATGGCAGATATTTTCTTATGAATAAATCAAGTGATCTTATCACTAGAAACAAAACAGGAGTGTTTGTTGCCAATCATAAAATTTGAATTCTCAAGAAAAAATTAGAATTATTGAAAACTTATCTCTAATACCATTAGCTTGATTGCTCCCCAATACTTACCTTCTGATGAGATTGGTGAAGAAAACTACAAATATGATTTTTAATATACTGTGTTAATGAAATGTAACAACATTTATTTTCATTTATAATGAAATGTATCAATATTTATTTTATAAGGCAAGCATAATATTTATGGCAAAATCCAACAAAGGGAAAACAAGAAAATGAAATCACAAGTCCATCTCTCACATGAGTATGCAAAAAAAAAAACCAATTTTGTGTACTACAAATCAAATAAAAAATTAAAAGGAAAACAGCATGATATTTCAATAAATACCACATAAGTTAAAGTTTGAAATTCCATCAATATAATTAACTACATAATTTAGGGAAAGCAAGAAGAAACAATACATAGAGACAAAAAATTTGATGAAATTCAATACCAATTTATTTTTAGCGAGTAGAAACTTAAGAAAGTTTCCTAAATGATGTGAAGCATGTTTATCCCCCAAAATGTGACAGGCACTATACTTAATAATGAAATGTTGAAAACATTTCCCTTTAATCTGGGAATGAAAGAAGGATGGCCACTGTCACTATAAAGATTAAACATTATATTGGATGTCCTAACCTACATAATAAATCAGAAGAAGAAGTAAAATGTATCAGCATTGAAAAGGAAAATAATTAATTAAGAACATTATTATTTATAGATGATTCAATTGTGAATATAGATCATCTAAAACATGTATAGTGAAACTAACAATTAATAGGTAAATTTTGCAAGGTTGCTATAGACAATGGTAATATATAAACTTTATTTCTACATTTCAAAGCAACAAATAATTAGAAAATAATATTTTAAAACATTATATTTTAAAACATTTTACAATAACTCCAAACTGTCTAATTCATAGAAAGAAATGTAACAAAAAATGTAAAGAACTTTTACCACCCCATAAAAAATTATATTTTAAAAATATAGTAATTAAGATAATGTAGTATTAGTGCAAGAATATTAAAATATTATATATCTACTTTTATATATATCTATATATACAATTGAGATTGGATAGTTATATAGAAAAATAATTTATCTTAACTCATACTTGACACCACATACACAATTCAAGTCCATGTAAAATGCAGATGTGTGAAAATTATAATAAAGAGTCCTGAAGAGTCCTATAGGAAGATATATTCATAACTTTGAGGTTATGCAAATATTTTTTAAAGCAGACATCCAAAGCAATAACCATATAAGAAAATATTGGTAAATAGTTCTTCAATAAATATAATAATTTCTCTTTAACGAAAAACACCAGAAATAAACTGTACAGGCAAACCTCTATGTAGGACAAATTATTTTCATCAAAGTTATGTGAAAGAGAATGGTTGTATCCAGTTTACCTAAATAGCTTCTACAAATCAGCAATAAAAAGACAGACATCAGACCACAAAAAAATACGTAGAAGTCTAACAGTGCTCTTAAGAGAATATCAAAATTGCAATAAACATATGAAAAGTTGCTCAGATCACCAGGAAAATACAAATTAAAGCCAGAATGATGCCCGGTGGGGTGGCTCATGCCTGTAATCTCAGCACTTTGGGAGGCCAAGGGCGGTGGATCATTTGAGGTCAGGAGTCTGAGACCAGCCTGGCCAACATGGCGAATCCCTGTCTCTACTGAAAAATACAAAAATTAGCCGGTCGTGGTGGCGCACGTCTGTAATCCCAGCTACTCAGGAAGCTGAGGCAGGAGAATCTCTTGAACCCGGGAGGCCGAGGTTGCGGTGAGCCGAGATCGAGCCACTGCACTCCAGCCTGGGCAACAGAGCGAGACATTGTCTCAAAAGAAAAAAAAAAAAGCCACAAGAAAAAACATGCTACACATTTAAGTATTGCTACAAAGTTTTTTCTTCTTTTTTTTTTTTTTTTTTTTGGTAATAACAAAAGTTGATGAGGTAGAAGTGCAAACGGAATATTCTTGAATCGCTGTAGGAACACAAATTGTACAATTGCTTTGGAAACAATTTTATAGTATACATATCCTATACTCTCAAGTACATATCTGACAGAAATTTGTACACACGTGTCCAAAATATGTGGAAAATATTATATCAACCTTATTTCTAATAGCTCCAAACTCTAAAAATATAAATACATATTATTTATTTGTATACTACCTTAATAACATGGTGACTCCCTCAAACTAATATTGACTGAAGGTATCCAGAGCAGAAAGAATATATACTGCATGATGTCATGTATATATAGTTCAAAAATTAATAAAACTATGTTGTTAAAAATCAAAAGCAGTTACTTTGTTGGGATGGTCACTGATTCAAATATTATCCTTGAGGCTGGAAGTGATCTATTTCATGATCTGGATGATGTTTAAACAGATATGTTTGCTTTGTAAATATTTTTCAAGGTATACAATTAAAATTTGTCACTTTTTATATCATATATATGCCACTCTTCAATATTAAATTTACTTTATTAAAGAAGTGGAAATAATGTGTTCAAATATCGATTCAGAGATGTACAACTGAAGAAATGCTTTTATCTATATTTTCCATTCTTCAAACTCAGGGCCTCAAATAGCATATATTTTCTGTTTTTTTCTTTGGTGAGTTGAGAATGTCACCACTGCCATGTAAACATGCCCACACTAGCCTGTTGGAGGAAGAGAGACTAAATGGAAGAGAAATGAGGCACTTTAGGTCACAGTGACTAGTTCTCAGCATACTGCAAACATGAGTGACAGAAAAAATCCATGCCCTGGTGAGTGTATTATCTGTAGTATCTGCTTCTTCCTTTGCCTTTATTTTGGATTACTTAGATCATTGAAACCATACCCATTGTCATTTAAATATATAAACCAATTATGACATATGCATAAAATGGAATATGCTCAGCAATAAAATGTAATGAACTACTGATACATGTCAAAGCATGGCTGAATCTTGAAAAAAAATATGACAAGTGAAAGAAATTAGAAAAAAAAAGCACACACTATAAGATGTCATTTATATAGAATTCTAGAAAATGGAAAGTAATTTATAGAAATAGTGCAAGTCAGTGTTTAGAGGAAGAAGTGGAGAGAAGGAGGGAGGAGAGGCACAAGAATACATTTGAGAGTGATGGATATGTTCATTATTCTTATTGTGGTGATATTCTACATGTATATTCATGTCAAGATTTATCAAACTTTATGTGCAATACATTATATGCTAATTATTCCTCAATAAAGTGGCTTAAAACACACAAAAAAATACAAATGAGTGGGCACATTTGGCATGGAGAAAGCTTTGCTGTTTTTCAGACCTTTGTTTCCACACTCCTTAAGAGTTCATGGAATGTATTTACTTTTATTCATTGGCATCCATGAAACACTGAGAGATGAGTATTGTTATTCCCACTTTATAGGTAGAGAAATGTATTCAGACAGATTAAGTAACTTAATGAGAGTCACCCGCTATTATTATCACATCTGTGGCTAGAATGTATTAATTTCTATCCATAACCCATTTTCTGAGTGCTTACCCTATGACAAGCTTTATTTTTGAAACCAGAAATAATGAAAAGACTGAAGTAGACCTTCTTCGTGAGGAATCTTCCTTTCTTACGATTGTGGAATAATTGCTGTTTGGGGGAAACAAGGACAAATTGTACAAGCCAGGGCAAGGCTGTCACCCCCATTTTCAAAAAACAGCCGCAGGCATCAATGTTTGGTTTAGATGAACTGGGACTAAAGGGATTTGGTATTATTTCTTTCAGGATTAATTCTCCTGGACATTTCCCAGCCTCCTACATTGTTTAACTTCTCACCTGGCTGGACCTCTTTGGCAGAGTTAGAATATTCTTAAAGGACTTCTCTTCTAATCAGAGGTGGTTGTAGAAAGCATTATTTCCTTCTTTGTCTAAATTTATCTCTGCTTTTCACTTAATTCCTTTTCCTTCTCTTTTATAAACTGAAAAAATTCCTATTTGAAATGAGATTATATAGAGTCCAGCATCTAGACAGGAAGCAGGTGGCCAGGAGACAGCCCACTGCCCATCATTGATTTATACTGACTACACAGCAGTTATGTATTAGTCCATTTTAACAGAATTGTCTAGTTAATTTGGTTTTATATGTTTAGGGAATTGTTTGAGTCAATTTGTTATTTTTGTATGACTGATTAATTAATTTACTAATATTTATTTAGTGCCTGACAAGCATCATCAAGACAGAACCCTGACCTTTACTCAATTTTAAATGCATTTACATATAGTATTTTCATGGCATTATCAGGATTTTAAAAAAGGAATTGTCTAAAGTAAGTATGTTTACATATATGGGAAAAGACATCTAAACAGAAACCAAAAGGCAAATTATATATACATATGTAATATGTATATATAATATTTTATCTATACATTATATTATATATTATATATGTATATATTATATATTATATATAATTACATATGTGTATATATTATATATACATAATGTTATGTATATATTTGCAGATGGGTTTGACTAACATGTAACTGCTGTGTAGTCAATTCTTAAACTACCGTTTTGCAGGAGCTAGTTTCCATTAGTGCAACTGAAGCTAGAAATTTTCTTCATATATCCTTACGTTATTGAGGACTTCCACATTAGTGAACAGACAAGAAATTTTACCTGAGAATCCTGAAATCTATTTTGAATTTCTTTAATTTTTTATTCTGAAGAAAGAATAGTTTGCAAATTGAATAATAAATATGGAATAGTTGAAACAGACAAGAAAAATGGCAAGACAGAGTTTATAAAGACAATTTAAAAAGAAAAATGCCATATAAGAAAGATGCAAAATGTAAACGAGGAAAGAGCTTAAACGACAAGAAAAAGAAATGGGAACTCACTTGTGTAGATGCTGCACCATTAATTCAGGGTATCACTGGGGAAATAACTTTAATGACCACTGCCTATATTACTTTTGTTTGGGCGCTTTCTTTGTGCTATGACATTTCCAGTCTGCAAGATTTTTGAAAGTTGTATTTTCAAGCCTCACAAGATTCATAAAGCAAACATATGTATCCCCAAGTGAAGACATTTCTGAAGCATCTGTTGCTAAATTTTCTTAGTTTAATTTTTGTTTTTCTTGTAGAAAATTACATTGTAGATATCTCTATTCCAACTGAAGTTATGGTTAAAAAGCCATTAAAATTCAAATCAAATGATGAAGAATTTACCTTTTAAACAGAGTAATTAGTAATGTGGTAAATCTGTAGTATTGTATTGATGGAAATATATACCTAGAGAATTTAATGCAGCTTGTAAAATGGCTAAGTAGTGATGATATTGGGAAAAGTTTAAATCATCTGTCTTGAAACAGATGTATGGTGAGAAGAAATACATTTTTACCCTTTATGCAAGTAATTACTTACCCCCATATTAGGAAAAAAAGGCAACAATTCATCAAGTAATTTGAGTGGTCTATTGGAAAATTACACTATTTTGTAAATGCCAAAGGTATCCAAAGTGAACTTCTTAAGCTATAATGAACGTACTTGGAGAATGAAATTTAATATTGTTTGCCTATTTTGCAATACGAAAAAAAATACAGAAGAATAACTGCTTAGCTAAGGGTAACGATCCAGACGTGAAACCATTTTGGTAGCAAAAGGAAATTAATAAGCTTGGGGACACTAGACAATCATAAATTTTTGAAAGCAATTAACAATATATAAAGGATAATCCCAAACTGAGAGTTTCATTCCTGAAAATAGGTTAAACTGATCAGGTAAGAAGGTATAAACTAGAGAAGCATTGCCTATGATTAATGTGAGATATTTACTTTTATCAAGAAGGGCATTGAAATTATCCATAAAAATAAATTATTTAAAAACAAGGATAGGTTTACAAATGAATTATTTTTAAAAAGATACAACTGTTAAACATAAGAAGATAAGTACATTTTGTGCAAATAAATGGAATTGGGTTTTAAAGAAATGAGAGGATTCAGAAACACAGAAAGGAAACTAGTGAAATAAATATATATTCACAAAGTTACTAAGCCATTAATATGCTTCAATATAATTAAATCAATTTAAACTTTCTTAATAGAGAAACAAAAATGAACGTTGAATATATGATATTGTTTAAAACATATTAGCACTCCTTCTAAATATCGTTTTTCATAAAAGGTTTCTTTGAAATAACTAATAAAGTAAGATATTACTAACATAGTACAGTGTGTAATAATGAAGCAGAAAGCTAACTTATTGTTCTTAGCTACATCAAGTATACTGGGATTTCTTATAAAATCTGAAATTCAAACAGTGGTTTTTAAAGAAGAACATCGTTTTAAAAATTTCTCACAAAACACCAGTTATATCAAATCAGGCTATTACCAATATTCTTTCTTTAATTATTCTTACAATCCTATAGCCCCAAGTGTGCATGTTTACCATTATGAATAGGACTGAAATAGAAAAGTGAAGATGACATTGCTAATTGTAGCAAGAAGTTTACAATGAACAGGTGGTAACCAGGCTGAAATATTTAAATGACAAAATCCATTATAGTAACATTTCCTCAATCACTGGAATTCAACTCAAATGAGTTAAAATAAAGTTAGCAAAAGATAGAGTGTTTCATGAAGACTGCCAAAGGAATGAGTCTACTATTTCTGGAAAGTGAAGCCATTGAGATAATATAAGCAGGCCATTTGATGTTATGTAGTATGTCCTACTTCCAATAATACAATGCAAGTTTCTCTTTAACTTCTTAAAAGGCACATCTGTTTGTTTGCCTTTTTTCTTTTTTTTATTTTGATAAAAAAACACCTAACATTAAATTTACCATCTTAACTATTTTAATGTGTATAGTTCAGTAGTGTTCAGTATATTCACAGATCTCCAGAACTTTTTTCACTTTGCAAAACTGAAACTCTATATCCTTTAAACAACACCCCATTTTCTCCTCACTCTATCCCCTGCTGACAACTATTTTACTTTTTGTTTCTCTGAAATTGTCTACTTTATATATCTTATGTAAGTGGAATCATACAGTAGTTGTTATTTTGCAACAGGCTAGTTTCACTTAGTATAATATCTTCATACACTATATAAAGGTTCATCTATGTTATAACATGTAACAGAATTTCCTTCTTTTTTAAGGTTGAATTATATTCCATTGCATATGTGTGTGTATGCATGCATGTATGTAGCCTATTAAGTGGTGTTTTTACCTCCCAAAATAAATTATACATTAATATGGAGACTAATATGTTAACGTCTCAAAATACAAGATGAACTTTTTTGTCAAAATTGTATTTAATTCAAATGCATTTTAAGGTACTTTAATTTATATTATGTATAACTAAGCTACCCAATTTATAATATTTTACAGAGCTGAAATCATATAATAACAGTAGTCAAGATTCCTGGTCAAAACTTTTAGAAGATATTTTGTTTTCTTTTACTAAATTTTGCATACTTGTTTCATTCCTCTCAAGCAAATCACTGCATTAAAGTGTTAAGAATATCCATCCTTGCTAACAGAATTTGCAGTGTTTTCTGAAATTTTATTAGCGGATTTTTTTTTTTACTTAATTTATCCACAGCTTCTGTCTCTTAAAAAATATTATTGTGCTGAGCAACTGTTCTGATTTCTTTACAAACGTTTTTGGTATTGGGAATAAAACAAATGATTATGTTTCACTTTACATTGGCCAGAAAGATGCCTGTGGTCAGATTTGCAGCCCTCAAGCTAAATGCCATTGGAATACCATTCAATGTGTTAAGGTCCTTAACTTACTGTGGTTTGGTTTTTAATTTTCTTCTAACTTTACTTTTTCTTTCTCTCATTTTTATTTATATTGGTAGTTGGTACATAATATTACTTAATAATGAGGCAGAGGTAAAAATAAACATTATTGAATCAGCAAAGATATTTGAACTTGTATTCCAAAATTTAAAATAGAAACATCAAATTGTGGATCTTGTCTGTTCTGTGCAATCTAAGTATAATTTGAGTCAGAACGATTTCCTTTCCTTAGTAGTTACTTATTTACTTCTATAATCTTCTTCTTTCTCTGTTTAATTAAAGATGTACTACCTCTGCAGAAAGGAGTTTCATTCATCACCTGTACAATCAAGCTTATCTGTTTGATACTTTAAATATGTTGTTTATAACATGAAGATAACATCTGTTCAAAATATTCTTGACATTAAATGATTAAATTAAATTACGCTACGTGCTTTCCCAATCCTTACTACTGTTTTTCCTTCAGTCTAAATCTTTGATAAACTTCAACCTTTCATTACTAGCTTAAAAAAAGATAATAGTAAAGATGAATATATAGGAAAATTAGTAATTATATATTTAAAGAATAAAAGTTTCTAAATTTTCCCTGTGCATTTTATGTCACACTATATTGTCTCTTTTCTCTCAATCATTTTATTTTGATAAGTTTGTTCACATACTTTTTCAAGTTCTTGCATGAAAATAAACACCCACAATCAGCAAATAAATACAAATTATTCTAAAAATATCCATTGAAAAAGAAGATAATAACTCAGGTTGTTTTTAAAATTATGCAAGCAATTTAGTGTTTATATTTAGAAATTTGGTAATTGCCATCAGCCCTATTCATTCCATTTCAAAAGTAAGAGAAATAATAAGTCAAATTGCCTCTTATTTATTCATATTCATAGAGAGAAAAATAATAACTTATTTGCTTAACAGATCCTGACCATTGTTGTAGGTCCATCTGTACCTGTAAACAATGCAAAACTGTCTACTCAAATCAGAAGACATCATGCACTTTTTTTTAAACTAAAAATTCAGTGACAAAATGGCCACATTTTCAAGAATCATATGATATTGCCTTCCTTTGCCGATATGGATATATTACAGCAATATAAAATTTGAAAGCTGTTCTGGTTATTGCTAAGGAATTTAAAAGGACTGGCCACATTCAAAGAAAGTGATGAATAGAGTGTTTTCTTTTTGCCAACTTTTGTTTATTAATAAGTTTAACTAAAATACACAGCAATCTTAGTACAGTGTCTGTTATGCATATGGAAATACCTATCAAACTGAGAAATTTACCAAAAATATTAAAAAGAAAAACAGAACGAACAATAACACAGAAGTAAACTATTTTGACTAGTATATTAATAACAATAGCACCAATCTGATGGATTGAGAGCCTCCTCCTGAAAACACTATGCATCTTTTAAATATCAGTTTCATGGTTGCAAATATAGACAGACGTATTCTGGCTGTATATATGGAACTGTCAAATACTCCTCTTTGAAACCCTCTCATCTATGAAAGGGTTTGGGCTACTGAGGCTGGCTGCCATCTTTTGATCGAGAGAAGAGCTGCACAAAATGTTTACTTTGACAGTTGTTGTACTGTGTTGTGAACAGAAGTTGTGAAGGAGATTTGGGATATGCCTCAAGCTTGACACCTGCCTAAGGAAGAAGAAAGGGAAGTTTCTCTCGGATAAACTCATAGGAAGATTGGGCGTAATACAACATTTGAGCCAATAAAATCATTGCAGTTGCTATCCCCAAGAGAGAAAAGGTCCATTTTCAACATGGAGTTTTGCATTTTCAACCCAAATGTATTTTAAGCTTGAGATTAAGAGAGATAAATGATGACTTTGGCCAAAAAAAAAAAAAAAGAAAAGCAGACTAAGGACCACAGTCCTGACTTCTGTATACTCAGTGTGGGTTTATAAATTCATTTAAAATCTCCCCTTCACTAGTTTCTCTGATATTCATAGGTATCAGAAATAGAAAGATTACTGGCACACTTTAAGACATGGTTGTCCTATAATGATGAAGAAGTGTTTATGTGTGTTTGACTGGATACATTCTTCACTTTGTTACCATATGTGCAACATGGTCAGATGGTTAATGAGTTTTCAGGGCTGAAATGCATCTGGTCCAACTTTAAACTTATGGTTTATAATACTTCACTGGAAAGCATGTAATTAATCTTTCAGAGGATAATCTACCATAACTCCTAAACTAATTAAGAATACATATACTTTTTCAACAGGATTTGAAAATTAAGCTGTATACAGGTTAAGAAAAAAATAAAGTCTCTACATTGATAGAAGAGTAATAACATCTAAGATAAAATTGGCCTCTCACTTCCTCCTCCTCTGCCATATCCTGTTGATAGAAATATGCCCCTTCATTGAATGTATGCTTTCAGATAGCCTTTCCCTTTAAGGAAAAGGTCAGTCTCTTATACCTCTTTGAATCCTGAGCATCTGGTAAAGAGTAAAAGCATAGAAGGTGTTTATAGATCAAAATATGGGAGTTAATTCAGAGAGACCCCACCTTGCAATCCATGAATTTACACAAGTATGTGGGAAAACATATACACAAATATATTTATTGACACATATACAAATATATATATCCATATGTTATAAATGAATAAACCGAGGCCCAGAATTTTTAAAAAATATATAAATCAGACTGATAGTTATGTTTCAGTTGTGATTCAAACAAAGAGAACCTGATGCTTTCAAGTTCTTACCACTATGCTAGATGAGCCACAAAATAGTTCCTTAGGTTGTAACCAAATTTCTGTAATCATTGTCATCTTCCTAACTATAGTGCCTTTAAAACTGATCATAATTATAAGTATTATAAATAATTCATTTATAATAAATTATAAATTATAATTCATTTTCTAGTAAAATTTCTGTAAGTTGTATTAGAGAATAAAATAATATATACCTTTTCTTTTTTGCTCAAAATGTAAACATTTTATAAAGCATAATAAGTTACACTATCAACAGCATTGTAAATGTTGCAGCTTTCTTCACATCTTTGCCAGCATTAGATATTAAGAGGTTTTTTCCTTTAAAACTTTGCTAGTGATAAAAATGTAATTGTTTTAATTTATATATTTTAGCTTGGAAATTTTTCACATTTACTTACTGGTGGCATTTTCGCTTTAATTTTATATTCATGCTCTTTGAAAATGTATCGATTTATGTTTTACTGTATTTCACATCAATTTGTGTAACCTAACTAATTAACAATGACACTGGATTGTTATTATACTGGATGTGAATTTGTCCTAGTATTTTGTTCATTCTATTATTTAATGTATGTCTTGTAAAATTATGTTTTTTCTAATCAACTTACCTTGTCCTCAAATAATTATATTTTGTTTAAGCTCAAGATATTTTTTACTCTAGAAATTTGATAAGGATTCCTTCATTATTTTTCTATTGGAATTACTTTTCTATATTTAATCTAGCAGAAACATATTTCAGTTTGTTGGATAAAATGACCCTTCTTTGTTTTAAAATAGATCTACAATAAAAATATGTTTATGAATTCATTTATTAATTTGTTCATACATGCATTAATTAATTCAACAAGTAATAATTTAAAACCCACTTTCTCTCAGCCATAGTGCATATTTTCCAAGAAAGAAATATTGTTAAGATAGAAACTGTCTTGAGGACTTCAGAGTTTGTAGACTTATATCAGTGCAGTCTTCCCGAGTGATCATTTTATAATAAATGAGTGAATAATTATGGCATATATAAAAAACATAATTTAAACAATTTAAGAGGTATTATACGTTTAGGCTCAACTGAGAGAATTCAGGAAATTAAAAATCTATATTGTACCTCACTAGCCCCCAGTTACTTAGGTGTTATATGTCTAAACTACCATTTTACTAAATCAAAAAAAAGTTAATATATGTATAGTGTATTATTATTGCTATTATTATTATAATCATAATTACTAACCTAGATCTCTATTAGCCTTAATAACCTGTGGGTCCCCATAATAATAGTTTTTTAGTCATCTAGAAAATAAAGAGAAGGCTTAAAGCAAAAAGTGGCAGTAAACTCCCCTGTCTCAGCGCAGTGTCAAAGCTAGTGAAGGAGAGGTTTCAAATGGTGAATTTGGTGAACCCATACTGGGTTGCATTAAAGACTTTCAGTAACTCTTGAGCTCTTAATGCAATAAGAAAAAAAAAAAGTTGTTTATTTGAAAGTTAGTTTTAATTCCCTTCTCACTTTCTACTTTTGAGGACTTCTACGTTGCATGTAGTAACTTCACAACAAATGATTATGAGAGTCAAGTAATTTTACTGGAATAGTCAGTGTTAACATTCTTAAGGTTTTTGGTCAAAATTAATAGGGTAAAGCACTAAAAGAGAAAAGCTGAGTCAACTTCCATGAAATTAAGTAACTGTGCAAAGAAAAATATATTCATTCTTTATTTTGAAGATTCTGCTGTTAAATTCAGAGTATTAAAGGGCATAGCAAGGGTTTCTGGTGAGGAAAATACCAATAGCATGGAGTTCTTTGTGGCCAAGAGAGGCTGCCTAAATTATTACTCTCAATTTTGCTGGCCTTTTGTTTACATTGCATTGGATAAGCTCTTGTCAATGTGCTCAACCTTCTCAGGCTTCTTAGGCTCATCTTTCTTTTTTTTTTTTTTTTTTAACGGGGTTTCACCTGGTCTCGACTCTGACCTCTGATCCCCCCCGGCCTCCAAATCTGGATTACAACTGACCACCCCCGCCCCAAAGGAAGTTTTTCTTAATGTAGAGGAGTCACTCAAATCTTTCTCTCCCCAGATTTAATGGGGTATTAATATGGTTTGACTGTGTCACTATCCAAATCTCATCTTGAATTGTAACTCTCACAGTTCTCACGTGTTGTGGGAGGAACCTGGTGGGAGGTAATTCAAACATGGCGGCGGGTCTTTCCTATGCTGTTCTCGTGATAGTCAATACGTCTCATGAGATCTGATGGTTTTAAAAATGTGAGTTTCCCTGCACAAGCTCTGTTCGTCTGCCACCATGTGAGATGTGCCTTTCACCTTCTGCCATGATTGTGAGGTCTCTCCAGGCACATGGAACTGTGAGTTCAATAAACTTCTCTCTTTTGTAAATTGCCCAGTCCCTGGTATGTCTTAATCAGCAGTGTGAAAACAGATTAATATAGGTATAATTAGAAAATAAAGGTGGTAAATTATGTTTTGGTATATGTATATACTATAAAAGGGTTACAATAATCAAGTTTATTAACATACCAGTCACCTCATAAATTCCCATTTTTTCTGTACTGAGAAAATTCAAGATCTACTTTATTCAAGTATACAATAAAGTATTATTAATTATATTCAGCATGTTGTATATTAGATCTCAAGAACTTATTCATCCTACATAACTGAAATTTTATACCCTTTGGTCAATATCGCCCCATTCTCTTCCTCACCTCCAGCCCTGGAAACTATGATTCTACTCTATTTCTCTGAGTTCCATTTTTATATTCCACATATAAATGAGATTATGCAGTATTTGTCTGTCTGTTTCTAGCTTTTTTTACATAACATGTTGTTCACCTTTATCTGTGTTGTTGCAAATAATATAATTTTCTTCATTTTAAGGCTGAATAATATTTCCTTCTACATATGTGTGTGTATGCATGTGTGTGTGTATGCATGTGTGTGTGTATCAATTTTTAAAATCTTTTCACTTATCCATGAACACTTAGGTTAAATCGATATCTAAGATATCATGATCCATGCTGTAATGAACATGGGAGTACAGACATATTGTGGGCATCCAGGTTTCATATTCTTAAGATACATACCCAGAAGCAGAATTGCTATATCATATTGTAGTTCTATTTTGAATTTTTTTGAGGAACCTCAATATTGTTTTCCATAATTACTGTACAATTTACATTCCCATCAACAGTATCTAAGTGTTCCTTTTTCTCCATATCCTTGGCAACACTTGGTGCCTTTCATCTTTTTGATAATGGTCATTCTAACAGAAGTGAAATGATATTTTATTGTGGTTATTATTTACATTACCCTGATTCTTGATTTTGAGCATTTTTATATACCTTTTGGCCAAAGAAGTATATTTCTTTTGTTGGCGAGACACATATGTTTCAGACAGGTCAGACAGTATATGTCTTCTTTTGAGAATTTTCTATTCAAGTCCTTTGCCATTTTTTAATTTGGTTATTTGTTTTCACACTGTTGACTTCTTTATTTTTTTATATATTAAGCCCTTATCAAATGTATGGTTTGCAAATATCTTATCCTATTCTGTAGGTTATCTCCTTACTCTACTGAATGTTTCCTTTGCTCTGCAGAATGTTTTTAATTTAATGCAATTCCATTTGAATACTGTTGTTTTTGTTTCTTGTGCTCTGGGGTTTCCATTCTGAAAATCATTGCTCAGACTATGTCTTGGAGTTTTTTCACTGTGTAAGAGAACTTCTACTTCCAGATAAGCAAAAGCAACAAGAACAAGACTTACTTTATGCCTGCAAACAATTCAAAATCCGAACAACTACATAAAATTATTGTTTTAGACAGCAGATCACAAGCAGCTCAGGACTATGATAATTGAGATAAGGTAAACAAATGAGGGAAGCTTTATAATTGCTATGGTTTCCTTGATAAAGCCAGTTTCAAGCTGTAGCAGTGGTTGGATATAACCGAATAAAGACCATCATTCTGGTTGATGTAAGGAGGCAGAATTTGGAGCTTGTGGAGGTTGTTTGCAGATAATTTTCAGTGCTCAATGCTAAAACAGAGGAAAATACGCAGAAAAAGATTATAGAAATCTGTATAGTTGACTCCGTGAGTCACTAGCTGAAGATTAATCTGTGCGTGCATAAGGTGAAACTCTGCATAGTTGTACAAAGAGAAACTTTTGGGCAAATACAATTACCTAGGAGCTGTAAGCCAAACAATTCTCTGAACTCAAAAGGGCCAGAAACCATTCATGTTCTTACCAGGCAGAGTGAATAGATCTTGTTGAATACATAGCCTACTGAATAAAGACCTGAAGACTTATTTGTGAATGTTCATTAGCAGCATTATTCATAGTAGCCCTAAGACAAAACAAGTGTCCATCAACTGGAAGGTGGATAAGCAAAATGTGGCATATCTGTAAATAGAATAATCATCAGAAATGAAAAGGAATACACTATTGAAACATGCTATAACAAGGGTGAAGTGCAAATCATTATGTCATAGAAGAAACTAGACATAACAGAACACATATAGAATTATTTAATTTACATAAACTTCAGAAAAGGCAAATCAGTACAGACATAATGCCTATAGTTTGGAATTGGAAGGGGAAAATTTTACTGTGGTAGAAATGTTTTAAAACTTGATTGTGATGATGATTGTACAACCTCTAAATTTTACCAAAATTCACTAACATATATACTCACAAGGAGTGAATTTTATGGTATTTAAATCATACCTCGATAAAGTTGTTTAAAGACCATATATAATCCAGCAATTATACTCCTTGGTATTTACCCAAATGTGTTGAAAACTGATTTCCACAGGTAAGCCCGCACCCAAATGTTTATAATAGCTTTTTTCATAAATGCCAAAACTTGAAAACAATCAAGATGTCCTTTAGTATCAGAATGGATACATATGCTAGTGTATATCCAGGCAATAGAATTATTCAATGCTAAAAAAAGAACTATAAGCCATGAAAAGACATGAAGTAATCTTAAATGCATATTACTAAGTGAAAGAAGCCAACATAAAGAGGCTGCCTACTGTATGATTCTAACAAACTACATGACAAATCTATGAAGATAATAAAAGGATCAGTGGTTGTCAGGGGTGACGAGTGAAGGAGGGAAAAGTAGAAACTACTCTGTATGATACCCTAGTGGTGCATACATGTCATTATACATTTGTTAAAACCCATAGAACGGAAAACACAAAGAATGAACTCTAATATAAACTATAGGTTGTGGGTGGCGATGATGATGTGTTTATGCAGGTTCAGATGTATTGCTAGGGTGCAACACTTTTATAGTGAGGAAGTCTGTGTATATGTGGGAACAATGGATACATGGGAAAGCTCTGTACATTCTGCTCAAGTTTGCTATGACCCTAAAACTGCTCTAAAAAATAAAGTCTATCAAGAAATAAAATGAATAAAATAAAATAAAAATGGATCATGGATCTAATTTAAAAGCTACAATTTATAAAAATTCTAGGAGAAAGCATACAAGAAAGCCTATGAGTAAGTTGTACTAGACCAACATTTCTTAAATGGGACATGTAATCAAATCACAACTCATAAAAGAAAGATAAGATATATTAAATGTCATTAATGTAAAAATTACTCTTCAAAGTACCATTTAATTTTTTAAATGAGGCTGGGCATGGTGGCTCACACTTGTAATCTTAGCACTTTGGGAGGCTAAGGTGGGCACATCACTTGAGCCCAAGAGTTCAAGACCAACCTAAGCAACATGATAAAACCTCATCTCTACAAAAAATACAAAAAATAAAATAAAACAGCTAGGTTGGGGGGCACATGCCTGTGGTCTCAGCTACCTAGGAGGCTGTGGTGGGAGGACCACCTGAGCCTGGGAGGTCAATGCTGCAGTGAGCTGTGATCATGCCACTGCATTCCAAACTGAGCGACAGAGTGACACCCTGTCTCAAAAAAAAAAAAAAAAAGGCTATAAAATATAAATAATTTTTAACAAATGTATAATGACAGGTACCTACTATGGTATCATACAGAGTAGTTTCACTGCTAGCATTTCTCATCTGTCTATGAGAAAAAATGTTTATATATATATATATACACACACAAAGAATTTGTTAATGAATAATAATTTATAAAATAATTTATAAAAACAAAACATAATACAATTCAATAAACATTAGACAAGTATTTTAACAGAAAATTCACCGAAGTCTATAAAAATTTAATAAACTCTATATACTGATCGAATTGGAGAATACAAATTAATACCATAATGTGGTAATACTATGTACCCTCTAGAATAACTAAATTAAAAAAGATTGACAATATCTAGCCCTTTACAGTAAAAGTCTTTCTCTATATACTGATTGGATTGGAGAATACAAATTACTCCCATAATATGGTAATACTGTGTACCCTCTAGAATAACTAAATTAAAAAAGATTGACAACATCTGGCCCTTTACAGTAAGTCTTTCTACTCCTGCTCTTGACTATTTCTTATCCACTAGACTCTTTTATATGATATAATTTTTATTTCTAATTTTTTAGACATATTTTCTTCTATTTTAGTGTTCTTCTGTTGGTTTATAATATGTCTAAATCCATCTATTGTTTGAGCATTTATTAAAAAAATAGAACATATTATCTCTATTTCCTTTAAATGTGGGATTGGTATCATCATAACTTTTCTTCTGTTTCCTTGGGTTTTTCCTTTATGAGATTTGTCACATTTGCCTTTGCTGCTTTTGTTCCCTCTTTCTTTTTTTTCTCCTTTCTTATCCTTTTTGTTATTTCTCTCTTATTATTACCCATATTTGAATTTGGGGTAGTTGGTGGTGCACTTACCAGGAAATGCTAAATGATATGTTAATAATTAATGCCCAAATTACAATTATTATATATAACACACAGTTCAGGTTTATCTTGTTACCCTCCTCACTTTAGGATCAAAGTATACATAACAGTTGCTATATGGAATATTAACTGGCACTGAGACAGAGAAAAAGGAATTCCTACAAACAATCTCTGGGGCAGTGAAATTATCTCTCATAATTTATGCTCATCACTCATTGACCAGAATATGTCACATGGCTCCCAAGTACTGTAGGAAGTTAAGAAGCGCAATTCTAGCCTGTGCCTGCAATATTTGGAGAGCAACATTAATGATTACTACAAATCAAGTTTGGGTGGGTGTCAGCTAGGTTATATAGTCTCCAATTTTAATGTAACCTTTTTTTCTTATTACTTACTCATGAATTCTACTACTTCTTTCAATCAAAAGTGTATTTCTCTTCAACTTTTGGCCTCAATATGTGGATAGGATTCATAGAAATATTATTTAAGTCATTGGTAATTTGCATATTGATCTACCGTCACACACATACTCCTCTCCACCATCTTCCATGTCTGTTAGTACACTCATTCTTCCTAGATGTGTTGCTTAAGCCATAGAAATGGCACATTAGCATGATTTCTTCTCCAGAAACTTCTATGCTGATGTTGTGTGGTGCCACCCTGTATCTCTACAGATAGTCAAGTCTCTGGTTCTGGAGATGCTAAAGAAAAAGTCAATAGGATAGACCTATGTGATAGCATTTCTGTTTTGAGAGCTCAATTTTCTGATTAAGTCTCAGAAGATATGCACAATTTTCAACATTCACTACCATTTTAATCCATAGTTAATTGTATCTGGCAGGAACATAACAATCTTTTGGTTTGGTTTTATGATGTTTTTATACTTTCTTTTTTTGTTTCAGTTTTTTATGTCAAGGCAAAAAAAAAGGAGGGGGGAAGTTTGGGGAAAGGGAGAAAAGAGAATAAAACTTTTATTATTCTGTACTTCAAGGAAAGTTCCTCTGATCGCTCCCCTAATTCTTTAATGGAACTATATTTCTGACTGTTCACAGACTCAAGACACTAAAGGGTTTTGTTGCTCTTTTTCAACTTACGTCTCTCTCTTATCCCCTGAGCTGTGTGAGTACTTGCTTCAAAATATTGATCCTTCATCCTGTCCTTTGTTTTCCCACTTCAGGTCTTACATTTTCTTACCTCTACTCTTAAACTTTGCTTCTGTCTCTTTAATCATTCCCCTTCCAATTCATTCCAAGTACTATGAACAAATAAATTTTCTTCAGACAATGAACTCTAAGACAAATATTACTTATTGTCTAACACAAAGTTAGTCTTATGCTTTTCACTTAGAACAAAGGCACGAAATTTTATTTAGTTGAAACATATGCTATACAAATATAAAAGCAAACTGAGACTAAATTTTAAACCTCAAATGTTTTGCTAAGAAATTCAGACTTCAGAGAGCATAAAACATACACACACAGAATATTCTCTATTGACTGCAGTCAGAAGCAAACTCTGTCACCTGATAGCTCTGATTCTCTCATTTATTTATACTGTTTTGAAATATGTTTTAATGCCTATTTTGTGTCTCTGTAAGGTCAAACACTATGTCTTCTCATATCAATATCCTAGCAACATCTACTTCTGATAAATTAATCAATTAACAAAAATAGAAAAATATAATACTGATATATTAAACTCATGTTTTCAAAATTATACTAGAAAAGACAGATCATTTGCTTTTTATAAATAATGTGTTTTGTTTGATGTTTTATTATTCCCTTATTCTTTTAATTTACAGTGTATCTTAGAAAATACTTATTAAGTTCTCCAATAATTATTGATGAATTGTGCTCAAATTTGTTACTCATCCTTCTCTAGCCCTCTTGGTTTTCTTTATGTATCAAACCTGCATGCTGTCCTTCACGGCAAGAAAAATTTCTGCAAAGCTTTTTAAAAATTTTCTTAAAAATTCTTAACATAGAGCCATAGAATATTATAGCTACAAAGCCTGAGTTTATTAGCAGTAAAAACTAATTTTATTGCCTAAAAGTAGAGGTATCAGTTTGTTCTTTTAAATTATGACTATATCACATATATAGTAAAAGTACAATTTGGCCAGCAGTGTGCACATCTTTTAATTAAATTTAATTCAATGTAGAACCATCTAATATATCCTTTTAACAATTTAAACTAAAATAATTATCTGTAAAAATACTTTTTATTCTGTTTTTATGGTTAAAATGAGATGGCTACATTTTTTAAAAAATCGTTTTTCCTCATCCCTGTTTTTGTTAAGGATTATAACAAATTCTTGATATGTAAGATGTTTACTAATGGCCAAGACATTTTATAATTTATGACTTTAAAAATCTGTGCTGCCATAGCTTTTCCACCATTAACAGAGGATTCTGTTACAAATAAATATCATAGTAGATTTATTTTTCTCTTTATTTAAACAGGCCATATATTGGGGATTTGTCTTAGAAATATGCCAGTCTACATCAGGATGATAACATTTTAATTAAGTTATTCATAGCTTGATCTCTGATACTTTGATTTTCTGAAATTAGTGCTTTATGTTCCTATAAAAATACAAAAATAATTATAATAGAATGGAATGATTTTATGCCTTCAACATTTAGAAAATAATGATTGTCTATTAAATGGCAGGCACTGTTACTAATAGCCTATACCTGTTACAAGGGAAAAATGGGAGAGGGTGTGAAGAATTTGACCACCAAAGACAATGTTTCCTAACATTTACCAGGTCACAGCACACATAGGCATCAATGATATCTATGCAGCTCACTGGAACCATTGGTTTATGGGTAACTAGATGTGTAGATTCAAAGCTGGTGGTGTCTACCCAGAGGTCCAGACACCCAAATCTCTATCAGTTCCCTCAAAGTTCAGATGGACCAGAATCTGGGCACAATTGCAACCCATTCACAGCACAGTGGTGAAAAGCTCTGACTCATGGGAATATGAAAGCAAGAATGCACTAAAAAGAAGAAACAGAATACACAGAGGCAAAAGGGAAAGGAGACTTTCTTTTTTACTAACAGTTTTGACTCAGCTATGTCCAGTCACCTATATGCAGCTACTGGGTCCATAATTTTTTTTATCACAGACAACTGGTGGCAATATATTGTTTGGAAAACAATTTTTCCCTTTTTAAAAAGGTACACTGATGTATATATCATTAGCAAAATGATGGAATAAGAGTTTTCTACTGTCATCTTCTCACAATGCATTAAATTTGAAAACCACCAATGGACAAGAGTACATTTGTGGGAATCTGGGAGTAGAGCAGAGATACTTCAGTGTACCACTTGAGAAAAAATCTAAGAATAGGTGCATTAAAGAGGGTAAGAAGAAGAGTTTCACTATATCCCCATCACCCTTCTCCCAAGGCAGCACAGTTCTATGCCAAAAGAGAGCACTTTGGCATGTGATTCCTCCCACTGGGGAAAGAAGTGTGTAATGAGACACTACCCAAGAGGCCCACCTTCTCAACCCACCTAGAATACTGAAGGTATCAGTACAGCTGAATAGTTAAGAGAGGCTGAGAGAAAAGAAGAGAAGTAGGGATTTATAGCAATCAGTGCTTAAAACTAAACAAAGGGCTGTATTCCTATAAACTGCTTTTCAGACTATATTAGGAGACCTGTCCACTGTTTCAGACCTCTCACCAGCTGACTCACACCAATTGGCACATAGGCACCACCAATGCTCCATGAACCTCTTCCCTCCCCCATGGCACACACCCTGTGTGTGCCCCTAGATGGCAAATATGAGCTTTTGAAGATGGCTTGTGAGTATGTTCAATTAGCCAGCTTGACTCTCCAGAATTGAGTGAAGGCAGGCAAAATTGATCTTTTCAAGGCACTGCCTTAGGGAAAATAAACTGGAGACTCTAGGCATCCAGCCTTCTTTTGCAGAAGAGGAGAAAGTGAGAGGTGACAATGTGCTAGTGGCCCTCACTCGCTCTCAGCGCCTCCTTGGCCTCGGCGTCTGCTCTGGCCATGCTTGAGGAGCACTTCAGCCCGCCGCTGCACTGTGGGAGCCCCTCTCTGGGCTGGCCGAGGCTGGAGCTGGCTCCCTCTGCTTGCGGGGAGGTGTGGAGGGAGAGGTGCAGGCGGGAACCAGGACTACATGCAGTGCTCACTGCCGGTACTCCCGGCCTGAGGCAGTGAGGGGCTTAGCACCCAGGCCAGCAGCTGCGGAGTGGGTGCTTGGTACCCCAGCACTGCTGGCCTGCACGTGCCACACTCGAATTCTTGCAGAGCCTCAGCCACCTCCCCGCAGGGCAGGGCTCGGGACCTGCAGCCCACCATGCCTGCGCCCCTCAGTGGTGGGCTCCTGCATGGCCTGAGCCTCCCTGACGGATGCTACCCACTGCTCTGTGGTGCCCAGTCCCATCGACCACCCAAGGGCTGAGGAGTGTGGTCACGCAGTGTGGGAAGGGCAGGCAGCTGCGCCCGCGGCCCTGGTGTGGGATCCACTAGGCAAAGCCAGCTGGGCTCCTGAGTCAGGTGGGGACTTGGAGAAATTTTATGTCTAGCCAGAAGATTGTAAATGCACCTATCAGTACTCTTTGTCTAGCTCCGGGTTCATGGATGCACCAATCAGCACTGTGTATCTAGCTAATCTGGTGGGGACTTGGTGAACTTTTATGTCTAGCTAAAGGATTGTAAATACACCAATCAGCACTCTGTGTCTAGCTCAAGGTTTGTAAACACACCAATCAGCACCCTGTGTCTAGCTCAAGGTTTGTAAATGCGCCAATCAGTGCTCTGTGTCTAGCTAATCCAGTGGGGACTTGGAGAACTTTAACGTCTAGCTAGAGGATTGTACATACACCAAGCAGCTCTCTGTAAAATGGGCCAATCCGCAGGATGTGGGTGGGGTCAGATAAGGGAATAAAAACAGGCTGCCCGCCCGAGCCAGCCGTGACAACCCACTGGGGTGCCCTTCCATATGTGGAGGCTTTGTTCTTTTGCTCTTTGCAATAAATCTTGCTGCTGCTCACTTTTTGGGTCCGCACTGCCTTTATGAGCTGTAACACTCACCGCGAAGGTCTGCAGCTTCACTCCTGAAGCCAGTGAGACCACGAACCCACCAGAAGGAAGAAACTCCAACCACATCCGAACAACAGAAGGAACAAACTCCGGACACACCATCTTTAAGAACTGTAACACTCGCCGCAAGAGTCTGCGGCTTCATTCTTGAAGTCAGTGAGACCAAGAACCCACCAATTCCAGACACAAAAGCATATGATCTTATCAGTTCTCCCCCAGCCCCACGAGGAAACAAAAGGTGTCAACTGGTTGTATCCATAGAAAATGTCTGAAAGAGCTTCAGAATCCCTAGGCTGCTGACTGGGCAAGTAATTTCTTGCCCAGAGCCAGTCAGTGAAGACTGGAGGAAGTGACTGCTTCTTCAAATGTGAAGATAGCAATCAATACAAGACTTCAAAGAACTTTAAAAACCAAGGAAGCATGACATCACTAAAGGAAAACAATAATTAACCAGTAATTGACCTAAAAGTAATGGAAATCTATAAAACATTTGACAAAAATGTAAAATAATTGCTTTAAGAAAGCTCAGTGAATTTCCTTAACGAGGAAGTGAACAAGAGAACACAGATAGATAGAAAGCAAAATTAAACTTTAAAAACCACATACACACATGAACAAAACATGAGGTTCAACAAATAGATAAAAATCATTAAAAAAGGAAAAACAGAAATTCTGGAGCTGAAGAATGCAATAGATAAAATAATAAAATGAAAAATGCAATTGAGAGCTTCAATGAGAGACTTGATTAAGCAGAAGAAAGAATCTGCACCTTGAAGACAAGGCACCTAAAATTATTCAGTTAGAGGATGGAAAAAAAAAAAAAAAGAATTTAAAGAGCTTACAGGACTTGTATTGGCCACTATGAAGAGGAAGAGTGTAAAGATCCTGGAGGTCTCAGAAAGAGAAGATAAAGAGAAAAGGAGAAAAGGATTATATAAGAAAATAATGGTTGAGAATTTCCCAAATCCTGAGAGATAGACATTAAGGGTACTTGAGACTCAGATGGCAGATAGGAGGCACCTCTCACTTGGAAGGACAGAACAGCATTGTGAAGACAAATCATGAACTTTTTTTCCAAGAACTACCACGGGAACATTCCAGGAAAACCAAAGAATTCAATGACCTTTGAAAGAAGTGGCTAGTGGCTGCAAACTCCTTGAGACAGCCAAAACTCTGAGTGCCCAAAGCATGAGAAAAGTAAAATTCACCTCCAAATACAAATCCACAATCGGGAACCTGAAAATCCAGATCACGGAAGAAGCATTTAAATTTACCTAGAACTTAAAGAAATTTAGAGGTCCAAGCGAAATATAAAAGTAGAAGAAGCAGCAGGAAGAGCCCTGTAGGCACTCCCAGTTCCCAGGGAAGCCACCTCTGACTCTATCTCACAGTGGTCCTTAGGGAGGGCTGCCAGTATAATTGGAGAAGGTCTACAGGGAGAAAGAAACATCAGCTGAATTCTGTAATAATTTCAATGGAATGTGAATTTTCCTGAGCAGAATCTGGGGGCCGGGGTGGGTAGGTGGGTGGGGTTGGGGGAGAGGGCAAACAGAATGTGCAGATAGGAAGAGAAGCCCTAGCTGTGGGGAGAGGTGGAGCCTGAAAGCTCTGTAAGCCTGGTTTGCTTTCTCAGCAGGGAAGCTTGTAGCCTGGGGCAAGATCTCAGCTCTTGCTCATTGGCTACTGTATATAAGCTCTGTGCTTTTAGTGGGGCACTGTGGAAGTGAGACTGGCCTTTCTGGCTGCATAGGAGCTATGTGAGGCCTGTCACTGCTGACTTGACTTTCCCCTACTTTCCTGGTGACCTTTATGACTCAGCAGAGGCAAACATAATCCCCCTGGGAACATTACTGCATTGCCCTGAGAACCACACCCCTATCCTCCACAGTGGACACAGCAAGCCCCACACAAATAGTGTCTGGGCTCAATTACACCTATCCCTGCCTCTACCTGATGGACTTTCTCTGTCTGCCTTGGTAACCAAACACAAAAGACATAATCTTTTGGGAGCTCTATGGCCCCACCCATCACCTGAGAAACCCAAATACTTATCCAGGAAACCTTAGGGCAAGCTTGTATCCCCACCATACTACCGCAGCTGATACTCTTTTGAAAGTGCCACCTCCTGTCTGGAGGCCAACCAACTCAAGCCATTATAACAACTCATAAAAGAACAGCCCTGTTTCAAAAAAGAAGAAAACAACAGCTAATTCCACCTCTGGTAACATCCTGGCTAGCCGGAGTTCCTGAGTCTGTCTATGTGACAATTTCACTGACAGCACAACCAGCATTTGAGGAAACCAGCACACTTAACAAAACTACAACCAAGGACCCACCCAGAATCCACTTCACAACCAAGGACCCACCCAGAATCCACTTCACTCCCCTGCTACGTTTACTGGAGCAGGTAGTGGTATCTACGGCTGAGAGACCTGAAGGTACATCAAATCACATTACTCTTTGCAGACACTCCCCAGTACCAGCCCAGAGCCCAGAATCTCCACTGGGTGGCTAGACCCAGAAGAGTGATAACATTCAGTGCAGGCTGGCTCTGAGCAAGCCCCATCCCTAGGGAAAGCGGGGGAGCACTATGTCAAGGGATCACCCCATAGAACAAAAGAATCTGAAAAACAGCCCTCAAGCCACAGATCTTCCCTATGATATATTCTACCCAAATGACAAGGAACCAGAGAAACAATTCTGGCAATATGACAAACAAATGTTCTTTAATCTCCCTGAAAAATCACACGAGCTCACCAGCAATGGGCCCAAACCAAGAATAACACTTTGAGTTGCCAAAAACAAGCAAACAAACAAACAAAAGAACAGAAGGTCGATTATTAAGCTACTCAAGGAGGCACCAGAGAAGGGTAAAAATCCCACTTAAAGAAACTTAAAAAAAATACAGGATATGGACCAAAAAATCTACAGAGAAATAGACAGCATAAAAAAAAGCAATCAAAACCTCTGGAAATGGAAGACACACTAAGAGAAATGTTAAATACACTGGAAAATTTCAACAGACATTCAAAGAAGAACTGGTACCAATCCTATTGAAACAATTTCAAAGAATAGAGAAAGAGAATCCTCCCTAAGTCATGGGAAAGACAAATATATTGGGGCCCCCAAAATCGCTAAGCTAAAGGGAAAAATCAAGCTGGAAACTTCTTAGGGCAAACTTGCCTCCCATTCTATTCAGTCACTCCTCTTCCTACTGAAATAAATGGTTATATGATTGCTTCCTTTGGAGAGGCTAATCAGAAACTCAAAACAATGCAACCATTTGTCTCTTGTCTACCTATGACCTGGAGGCCCCCTGCCTGCTTCGAATTGTCCTACCTTCCCAGACCAAACCAATGTTTATCTTACATATATTGATCAATCTCTCATGTCTTCCTAAAATGTATACACCAAACTGTGTTCTGACCACCTTGGGCACACGTCGTCAGGACCTCCTAAGTCTGTCACGGGCACATGTCCTCAACCTTGGCAAAATAAACTTTCTAAATTATCTGTGCCCTGTCTCACGTTTTCATGGGTCACAATTATATGACACCACTATCAACCTATTATCAAAACCAGGAAAGGACATAACAAAAAAAGAAAACTGCAGACCAATATCCCTGATAAACATAGATGCAAATATTCTCAGTAAAATAATAACTAACCAAATCCAACAGCTTATCAAAAAAATAATCAACGATGATCAAGTGGGTTCATACCACGTATTCAGGGATGGTTTAACATACTCAAGTCAATAAATGTGATACACCACATAAAGATAATTAAAGACAAAAATCACATGATCATCTCAATAGACACAGAAAAAGCATTTGACAAAATCCAGCAACGATTTATGATTAAAACCCTCAGCAAAATTGGTATAGAAAGGACAAACCTTAAGGTAACAGAAGTCATCTATGACAAACCCACAACCAACATTATACTGAATGGGGAAAAGTTGAAATAATTCCCCCCGAGAACTGGGACAAGACAAGATGCCCACTTTCACCGTTTCTATTCTATTCTATCATGGATGAAGCTGGAAACCATCATTCTCAACAAAGTATCGCAAGGACAGAAAACCAAACACCACATGTTCTTACTCATAGGTGGGAATTGAACAATGAGAACACTTGGACACAGGGTGGGGAACATCACACAGTAGGGATTGTTGTGGGGTGGGGGTTGGGGGTAGGGATAGCATTAGGAGAAATACCTAATGTAAATGACGAGTTAATGAGTGCAGCAAACCAACATGGCTCATATATACATATGTAACAAACCTGCACATTGTGCACATGTACCCTAGAACTTAAAGTATAATAATAAAAAAAAAAAGCCTGTAATCCAGCACTTTGGGAGGCTGAGGCGGTTGATTCACAAGGTCAGGAGATCGAGACCATTCTGGCTAACAGGGTGAAACCCCGTCTCTACTAAAAAAATACAAAAAATATGCCGGGCACAGTGGCGAGCACCTGTAGTCCCAGCTACTTGGGATGCTGAGGCAGGAGAATGGCATTAACCCGGGAGGCAGAGCTTGCAGTGAGCAGAGATTGCACCACTGCACTACAGACTGGGGGACAGAGCGAGACTCCATCTCAAAAAAAAAAGAAAAAAGAAAAAGAAGACAAGACCAATTATAAGCTGCCCCCAAGGGACTTATTTTTTCTTTAAGGATGTATACAGGCTTAAAGTGAAGGGATTGAATAAGATACTATGTGCAAACGGGAAACCAAAGAGCATAGGGTAGACATACTTATATCAGACAAAATACAAAATAGACATTAAGTGTCCCAACAAACAAAGAAGGTTATTGTATAATGATAAAGGTATCAATTTATCAAGAGGGTATAACAACTGTAATAATATATATACCTAATACCAGCATATCTAATGTGAAAAGTATATATTCAACTCAGATAGGAGATACAGATTACAATACAGTAATGATAGAGGTCTTCAATACCTGGCTTTCAACAGTGGATACATCATCCAGACAGAAAATCAAATAGAAAACATTGAGCTTGAACTACATTTTAGACTAAGGGAACTTAACAGAAATGTACAGAATATTTCATCCAACACGAGCATAATACACATTTTTTTTTCAAGTGTACTCAGAACATTCTTCAGGGTAAATCATATATTAGGTCAGAAGACAAGTCTTTAATCATTCAAGAAGACTGAAGTCATATCAAGTATCTCTTCTGACAACAATGAAATGAAACTAGATATCAAAAACAGGCAAGAAAAAAATCAAAAGTTAAATAAAAAATATCTTGAAAGAAGTAAAAATGGAAACAAAGAATACTAAAACTTATGGGATGCTGGAATAGCAGTTTGAAGAGAGATGATTATAGTGATGATTGCTTACATAAAGAAGAAAGGAAGCTCTCCAATAAATGATCTCACTTTATATCATAAGGAACTAGAAAAAAATAAAGAACAGAGTAAGCCTAAATTTAGCAGAAGGAAAAAAATAATAAAGACTGGAATAAAATGGAGGCCAAACAACAGAAAATATTACTAAAATTCAGAGTTGGTTTTTTGAAAAGATAAACAAAACTGGCAAACTTTTAGTTAACCAGGTGGAAAAAAAGAAATAATTTAAACAAATAGAATCAGATATGAATTAGGAGAGTTTATAAATTATAACACAGAGCTACAAAGGATGATAAAAAAAACTACTAGGAACAATTACATGTGAACAAATTGTATACCTACAAGAATTGAATACATTCCTAGCAACCTTCTGATGCTGAATTATGATGAATTGGAAAAGATAAACAGGCCAGTAATGAGTATGGAGATTAAATCAGTATTTTTAAATCTCCCAACAAAGAAAAGCCCAGGACCAGATTGCTTCACTGGTGTATTATACCAAACATTTAAAGAATAATTAACATCAAGCCTTCTCAAACTCTCCCTCAAAACTGAAGAGGATTGAACACTTCCAAACTTATTTTTCAAGGCTAGCATTACCCTGATACCGCAAGCAGAGAAGCAAAGTAAATTACAGGCCAATATCACTGATGGATTCCTTTATACCAAAATAGGTATAAAAGAATATACTTCAACATAGTAAAGGACGTATATGACAGTCTCACAGCCAAAGATCATACTCAATGGTAAAAAACTGAAAGTTTTTCCTCTTACAACAGTAGTAAGACAAGAATCTCCACTCTCACCACTTCTATTCAACATAGTACTAGAAATCCTAGCCAGAGCAACTAGGCAAGAAAAAGAAGTAAAATCATCTAAATAGAAAAGGATGATGTAAAATGTCTTTGTTTGCAGATGACATGACTTTATGTAGAGAAAAATCCTCAAGACTCCAGCAAATAACTGTTACAACTAATGAACTAATAAATTTAATGTAATAAACTTTTTAAATAAATAAATAAATTTGTTTTTATTAAACAAATTTAATAAACTTTTAAGGTACAAAATAAACATTTGTAATTCTGTTGTATCTCTATCCACCAAGAGCAAACTGTCTGAAAAAGAAATTAAGAAAACAATTCCATTTACAATTGCATCAAAATAGCAAAATACTTAGGAATAAATTTAACCAAGGAGGTGAAAGATCTATACACTGAGAGCTATAAAACATGGATAAAAGAAATTAAAGACACAAATCAATGAAAAGATATTCCATGTTCCTAAATAGGAAGATTTTATCAAAATTTTTATACTAAAGTGATTTACATATTTGATGCCATACTTATCATAATTCCAATGACATTTTTCTCATAAGTAGAAAGACATCCTAAAATTTGTACAAATCTAAAATGACCCTGAATAGCTAAAGCACTGTTGTGCAAGAACAACTGGAAGCACTAGACTTCCTGATTTCAAATTAAATCATAACTCTATAGCAATCAAAACATTATGACAATACCACAAAAACAAACACATATACTAATAGAATAGAAAGCTCACAAATAAAGTGATATGTGTGTATACATAATATATATATAATATATACAGACACACACACATATATATATAGCCAACTAGTCTTCCACAAAGTTCCAAGAATACACAATGAGTAAAGGATAATGTCTTCAATAAATAACATTGGGAATATGTTGAATATCCATATGCAAAAGAATGAAACTGGACTCATACCTTATATTATACACTAAAATCAACTCAAAATGGATTAAAGAAATAAATTTAAGATGTGAGACTGTAAAACTACTAGATGAAAAATAGGAAAATGTTTCTTGACATTGTTTGGGTGATGATTTTTTGGATATGACCTCAAAAGCACAGATAAAAGAGCAAAAAGCAAAAATGTTACAAATTATGCCACATCAAATTAAAATGTTTCTTTTCACCAAAAGAAACAATCAACACAATTAAAAGGCAACTTCTGGCTGGCGAGTGTGGTGGCTCACGCCTGTAACCCCAGCACTTTGGGAGGCCGAGATGGGTCGATTATGAGGTCAAGAGTTCAAGACCAGCCTGGCCAAGATGGTGAAACCCCGTCTCTACTAAAAATACAAAAATTAGCAGGGCATGGTGGGAGGTACCTGTAATCCCAGCTACTCGGGAGGCTGAGGCAGAGAATTGCTTGAACCCAGGAGGCGGAGGTTGCAGTAAGCTGAGATCATGCCACTGCACTACAGCCTGGGCAACAGAGTGAGACTCCATCTCAAAAAAAAAAAAAAAAAAAAAAAAGGCAACTTATAGATAGGACAAAATATTTGCAAATCAGGTATCCAAGAACAGGTTAATATCCAAAATACATAAGGAATTCATGCAAGTCAACAGCATAAAAGCATGTAACCTGATTAAAGAATGGGCAAAGAATCTGAATAGTTTTTTTTTTTCCCAAAGAAGAGATACAAATGGCCAACAGGTATATGAAAAAGTGCATAATATCACCAATAACCATTGAAATTCAAATTAAAACCACAAAAATATATCACCTCATCATACCCATTAGGATAGCAATTATCAAAAAGTCAAAAGAAAGCAAGTGATGGCAAAAATGTGAATACTAAAGAATCCTTGGATAATGTTAGTGGAAATGTAAATTGATGGAATCATTTTATAATTGATTCTAGTAATTTACATTTCCACCACCACTGAGGTTCCTCAAAAAACTAAACCTTTATCATATGATCTAGTAATCCCACTTCACCACTTCAGGGCATATATATATATATGTATATATATATGTAAATCATATATATCATATATATGTAAATCATATATATCATATATATGTAAATCATATATATCATATATATATGTAAATCATATATATCATATATATGATATGATAAGTATGGCATGAAATATGTAAATCATATATATATCATATGATTTAGATATTTCATGCCATACTTATCATAATTCTAATGACATTTTCCTCAGAAGTAGAAAAAAATCCTAAAATTTGTACAAATCTAAAATGACCCTGAATAGTTAAAACAATGTTGTGCAAGAACAACTGGAATATATATATATAAATAGACACACACATGCATATGCTTATATATGTGTGTGAATGTGTATAAATTCACTTATGTATGTGTGTGTGTAAATTCACTGTTTTGAAGAGCTATCTGTACTCCCATACTTCCACGTTCATTGCAGCCTTATTCACAATAGTCAAGCTATGAAACAAAAGTGTATATTGACAGATGAATGAATGAAGAAAATCTGATACATAGACACACACAGAAGAATATTATTCAGCCTTAAAACGAACTAAGTTCTGCCATTTTGGACAATGTGGATGAACTTGTAGGACATTATGCTAAGGGAAATAAGCTGGACATAGAAAGTGCATGGTCTCACTTATATGTGAAATCTTAAAAAGTTGGGCCAATAGAAACAGAGTGGAATGATGGCCATCAGTGACTAGAAGAGGGGACAAATGGGGATATGCTAACCAAGGGGTACAAGCAGTGAGTTACAAGACGACACATTCTGGAGATCTAGTATACAGCATGGTGACTATAGTTAACGATATGTGTAACAAATCTTAAATGTCATCATCACACACACAAAAAGGTTAACTATGTGAGGCGATAGAGATATTAATTAGATTGTGATAATCCTTTCACATTGTATATGTACATAAAATCATTGGGTTGTAAACCTTAAATATGTACTATTTTTATTTGTCAAACAAAATCACTGTTAAGGAATATAAGCAACTTTCTGCAAGTTCAGGCCAAGTTTTTCTGCTAAATTAGTTCATGTCAAGTTAGCTTCCTCCTAAATGAATTCATGTGAGGTCAACTTGCCACCAAATGAGTTCTAAAAAATTGTTAAATTTTTAGCACTGTTTTGACTTTAGCAATGTGGGAAAAAACATTCTGAAATTGTATAATATTAGCTATTTTCTATATGTATTCACTAAAATCTGAGTTTAATAATATATTCTGTTTTAATGTATGATAGCTTTTAAGGACTAATAAATAAAAGATATATATAGTACTATATAAGGACTTGGTGTATCAAGGTATAACAGAACTTAATTCACTTTAAAAATATGAAACAATTACAGTAATTATAATTGATTGCATTTTGAAGGTCTCAATATCCTGAATTTTTAAAATGGTTTTATTTCATGCACTTTTAAAAGACTATATTTAAAACTTGGGACATACAGAGTGAGGCACTCACTGTGATTTGTAAGTAATTGCTTCTTCATCTCCATGAGTAGCACCATCCCATTTAAGAAATGGAATGCAAAAGCTGATTACGCTGAGAAGAAGGATAGTTTCTGCAGCATTGTGTTCTGTATAGCACCTTGTGATACTTGCACTTATTGCATTGAAACAATCTACTCTATGGGCACTGTTTGTATCAAAAGCCTTCTATACATAATGTGAAAATTCCTTCAATGGTGAACAGCACAGTAGTAGTAGTTAGGGCTTTATTACTTAGTTCTAATTTGTATTGATGGCCTAAAAAAAGTAGCATGCTTTGCAGTTCTATGAAAGAAAAGATTATAAATGGAGATTAATTATAATTTTGCTAGCTCAGTACTTGTAAAACTAAAGCAATTTATATTCTTTCTCTTAATGATCTCCATTCCTGATTGCAGTAATGTAATCTAATTGTGATTATGATAGTATCTGAATCATGTGGGCCTCAATGTGATTGAAACTACTCTTTGCATTAAAAAGTAATTTTGGAGTAATGATGAAAAGTTACTGTGGAAAATTGGCAAGTAATATATTTCACTCTGTATCTTAAGTTTCTGCTTTCATTTTTGATTATATCTCATAGCATGGATAAGTATGATATTATATCAAGGATTTATTACATCAAAGCCTTATCGCTGATAAGTATGGTATGAGTATCAAGGATAAGCATGATATTATTGAAATAGAAATGCTATGGTTGAGTCAGAGAAATGACTGAGGAATTAAAATGCTAGGATAAGGTTTACTGAAAGTAGAAACCAAATAAGAAGGAGGAGGGAGGGCTCAATATTGCACACATATGATAGCCAGTAAAAAGAAATGCTGTGGGTGTTTTAGCTGACACAGCAGATGCTATTTGGACAGACATTAAGGAAAATAAGGGTAGTCAGGTATTTTGTGAATGTTGAAATACACCTCCAGGGCAGGAAGAGAAAATACACAGGAAATGTTTTGTTTTATTTTGTTTTGTTTCTTAATAAAACACCCTTAGCAGGGTTGAAACTTGTTTAGGCAAAAAAAGTAATTCACATGTATGCATAGTTAAAGATGATGATTTGCAAAATCGTGCTCTAGAATTTGAAAAATAAGTGAATAAAAGTTATTTTTTTAATATTTACTATTGAAACACCTAGATAAGTATTTATTATGAAAATAGAAGATTTCAAGGGAGGTTCTTCTGGGAAAGGATATTTTTGAAAGAATGCAAAAACCACAAAGAAAATTTTTCTTATACTCATAATGAATTTGTGGGAAAAATTGTAATTTAAAAAAGTGGTGATGCATTTAGTAGCCATTTAAATTATGATTAAGGAAAAAGCTGATATACTTTAAAAGTGAGCCTAAGCAAAATTATGCTTGAAATATCCTGAAACAGATATTACATAAATATAATTGAATTGATAATAGGTAGTAAAAAGAAAGAAGCTAATAGAAATCTATCAAAATTTTGAAGGACAAATTAGCCCTTCTTATAATAGAGAGTATTTGCTAATCCCTCAAGTTATAGCATGGGTGAAATGAGAACACCAAGAGGTAACCTCCCCGTGACACTCAATCCAAATGTAAGAAAGGATGTCTTTCAAACCTTCATTTCTGGGTGACACCACAGGGGGAAAAATATATAAACAAGAAAAGAAAATACAAACTCATTTTGTAGTTACTACTGACAGTGAAAACAATCCTCTTGCTCCATCCCTAGAGTCTGCGAAGATCCATTTTAAAACGTCTCTTGAAGCAGTGATGTGACTCAGGAGAAGAGAAGGGATTGCCTATATATAAATGGCTCACTGCTTCTAGTAGAAAGAGGCACATTAACTCTTTCAGACCACTATAATC
Source organism: Hylobates moloch (assembly GCF_009828535.3). Lineage (NCBI taxonomy): Eukaryota > Metazoa > Chordata > Mammalia > Primates > Hylobatidae > Hylobates > Hylobates moloch. The sequence goes on from NW_026652299.1 coordinate 5,870,996, forward strand.
CACTTACCAAATTATGTTTCTTTCTTTCTTTCTTTCTTTCTTTCTTTTTTAGTGCAACAAATTGTACTGAAGAAGTAATGCAACTCCATGAAGTGCATCATTTCCTCCCATTCTGTCTCTGATACTTATGTACAGATAAGTGCCTTGTCTATTGTCATTTTTAGACTCACCCTTTAAGAGGAATACACTGTGAAATAGATACTCTCCAGGCTCAGTCAAGAAGAGAATATCTTGAACCTCTATGGTACATTACGGTCAGTTATAATAGACCAGGGAGGGAAGTGAGCCTCCTGCCATAATGACTATAATATGATGACCCTGTAACACATAGATGCATTGAAGTGTAGCACTGAAACTTTTGCAGTTTTTCTTTATCAGAGATAGCTGTAAAAATGTCCAAGATAGGCAAGATGCTCATTTCTTCCCACCCTCCTGGTGAACTTATATCCCAATATGGAAAGAGGATGAGTCTGTTCCACCTCATTTCTACTTTCTTGAATGAATTCCACAGTTTTCTCACTTCAAGATAGAAAGTCCATCTTTTTTATTCTAGTGAATCATGGGTCTTTTTGTCATCCTTTCTTAAAAGAATATGGCAATATTTGGTAGTAGAGCAATTGTTATATTCTTGAGCAAAGACTGGACATATTAAGCCTTTTGGGAGGCTGTTGGTTGTAGGAAAGTCTTTGTGGGAAGCTCATTTATTTATTCATACACTTTATTCATTCATATGCAGTGTATCCATAAGTTACTGCAACTGACAAACGCTGAAACAAGCTTGGGAGAAACAGAGATGATTCCTCTGAACATGGGTACTTAATCCTAACGCCTACAATCTAATGAGGCAGTACATCCATTGTGCTCAGCGCCTTCATTCAATCACTCCCACACTGTAACATGGAAATTGGAGGGCACTAGACAAACACAGGAGGGGCACATCTAATTTACTGTCGAGGTCGGGGGACACTTCCTAGAAAAAGGAACTAGATAACTTAAAGCTGCAGTGGAAAGTGATGGAGGCCAAAGTGAGTCCCATTTCTATCTCTTCAATGTGTTTACATGGAAGAGGAGTTAAAAGAAACTTTAAACATGTGGTGTACTGTTATACCGTGAATTTGTTGAGTGAGATTGCTGTGTGTTACTAATTCTTAAGAAGATACAGTGAGATAACAATATAATTTATTATTTTACACACTGAAGACTCTCTATCTGCTTCTCTTTAACTTCAGCTGCTTTATTTTGTCTCTGGCAACTCAGCAACTACCTGCTTGTGTACTATTTCTCCCAGAAAATTGGTTATGGCTACTGACATGTAGCTCATGAAAAAATTATAACCAAGTTATTAAATTTTATTTACTTAAGGTAGTGATGTTCAGTACAGACTAGACTTTAGAATCACCTGGGAAACTTTTCACAAAATAATTATGCTCCACCTACACTAAATAAACCAGGGAACTAGGAGAGCTGACCAAATAACAATGAACCACCGTACCTGCCTCTGTTTTTTTTTTTTTATTTATTTATTTATTTATTTATTTATTTATTTATTTATTTATTTTTTTCTTTTTTATTATACTTTAGGGTTTTAGGGTACATGTGCACAATGTGACAATGTGCAGGTTTGTTACATATGTATCCATGTGCCATGTTTTGTAATCCCAGCACTTTGGGAGGCCGAGGCAGGGGGATCACTTGAGGCCAGGACATCCGGACCAACCTGGCTAACGTGGTGAAACCCATCTCTACTAAAGGTACACAATATTAGCCAGGCACGTTGGTGCACGTGTGTAATCCCTGCTACTCAGGAGGCTGAGGCAGGAGAATTACTTGAACCCAGGAGGTGGAGGTTGCAGTGAGCCGGGATTGCACCACTGCACTCCAGCTTCGGCGACAGAGCAAGATTCCATCTCAAATAATTAATTAATTAATAAAAGAGGAAGAAAAGAAAAAGGAATCACAAAGAAAGGCACCTAAAAACATCCAGGAAGAAAGCTGATGCTAAAAATGAATTCATTAGACTCCCAACTGCCTGTAATGAGCAAATACAAGAGTGCCGTACCAAGCCTGGGCTAGACATTGGCAAATGGCGTCCCAAATAGCATGGAAGTAGCTCCTAGCTTCATGACTGTGAGTTTCCTGCAATCACACCAATAAATATAGAATAATAAATGGTGGCCAGGCTTTAAAGGAAAGTAAATTCTGTGATGAGAGATAATCAAAGGGGATTCACTGGGGAGTCAAAAGAGGCTCGTCTGAGACTTGAGAGTTAAGCAGAGATAGGAAGCATGAGTAGGAACTGATTTGGTGAAGAATGGAAAAAAGAACTTGCAGGTAGTAGGAATGGCCTGTGTAAATATCCTTCAGCTAGCAGGAACTGAAAGAAAGGAGTTAGGTGAGAGGTGGGGGATGCAGAGAGGAAGTGGGAGAGGAAAAGGGGTGGTGACTATTAAGAAGTTTCTACGTATCAGGCACTGTTCCAAGCCCTTTATATGCTTTAACTCACTTATTAAAACCCTATGGTTTTCCCACTTTATCTTATTTTATGTTATTTTAGAGACAGGGTCTTGCTCTGTTGCCCAGACCAGAGTGCAGTGGCACAATCATAGCTTACTACAGCCTCCAACTCCCAGACTCGAGCGATCCTCCTGCCTCAGCCTCCCAAATAGCTGGGACTACAGGCTTGCAGCACCACATCTAATTTTTTTTTATTTTTACTTTTTATAGAGACACGGATGACTTGCTATGTTGCCTAGGCTGGTCTCAAACCCCTGGACCCAAGTGATCCTCCTGCCTCAGCCTCCCAATGCACTGAATTACAGGCATGAGCCACTGCATGCAGCCTATTTTCCCATTTTGATGATGAGTAAACTGAGGCACAGAGAGATTATGCACTATTTCCAAGGTCACACAGCTAGCAAGTAGAAAGACCAGAACTTGAGTCCCAAACCCTTAACCCTTGTACCACATTGTCTGTGGCAGAGACAGATTATAGAGAGTCTTATGGTCCAGGATAAACGTTTTGGATTTTATTCTAAGTTTATTAGGTTGTTGCAAAAGTAGCAACTTAGAGGCGAATGTGAGGCAGTAGAATGAAGACACAGAAGTCAGCAGAGGCAGGTGATGTGCAAAGAGATTGTTACCCAATTCAAAGCAGCCAAAACATAATTACTCAGAAACAAATATGGCTAGTCTTAATTAACAATCCACCAAATCTATTTCTCCCAAGGGGAAAATGGTTAGAGGAATCTAAAAATGAATGATTTAGGCATAACACAGAGAAAAATGTATGGAGCAGAAGAAAATTATCCGTCCTTTTAAAATGATTTTTGAAAAAACATTCAGCACACAAAGCAGTGGTAGTCATAATAATTTCAGAGGACAAGGGGAAAAAGGCAATAAATTAAAATACACTTCAAGGTAAATTAGAAACTGTTATTTATTTCTTTATTCATTTATTTATTTACTTTAGAGACATGGTCTCACTCTGTTGCCCAGGCTGGAGTGCAGGGGCACAATCATAGCTCACTGCAGCCTCAAGTTCCTGGGCTCAAGCGATCCTCCTGCCCCAGCCTCCCAACTAGCTGGGACTACAGGCTCACTCATTCATCCGTTCATTTATTCACTGTCTCAAACACTTAGAATGTCTAAGATACTGTCCTAGGAATTGTGGAAGATGCAACAATCAATAGGTATGATTCTCACCCTTCTAGCAGCTTCCATTCAAATACAGCACTCTGGACTAAACCTTAGAAAGCAGAACTTCAACTTCATCATTTATTTATTTATTTATTATTTTTGAGACAGCATCTTGCTCTACCCAGACTGCAGTGCAGTGGTACAATCCTGGCTCGCTGCAGCTTTGATGTCCTGGGCAAACGTGCAGGCTGGAGTGCCATGGCGCGATCTTGGCTCACTGCCAACTCTGCCTCCCGGGTTCACACCATTCTCCTGCCTTGGCCTCCTGAGTAGCTGGGACTACAGGCGCCTGCCCCCACACCCGGCTAATTTTTTTTGTATTTTTAGTGGAGATGGGGTTTCACCATGTTAGCCAGGATGGTCTTGATCTCCTGACCTCGTAATCCACCCGCCTTGGCCTCCCAAAGTGCTGGCATTACAGGCGTGAGCCACCATGCCCGGCCCTGTCTCATTTTTTAATTTTTTGTAGAGATGGGGATCTCACTATGTTGCCCAGGCTGGTCTTGAACACCTGGCCTCAAGCGATCCTTCTGCCTCAGCCTCCCAACGCACTGGAATTACAGGCATGAACCTCCACACCCAGCTAAACACTGTTATTTTGACATATTCTCACTGAGGTAGGGAAGACAAGTGATATTGCCAAGCAATAAATGATGAAATGGGACATCAACCTCGCAGGTCCGTTCTAATGAAGGAATTCATCAGTATCTGTAAAGCACTTAAAAATAGTATTTGGCATATAGAATGGTCATGTATGTGTTAAATAAATAAAAAGTAGCAATAGTGAAATAATTTATTGTTTTAAATTAACTGGGACAGAATAGAATATATTAGAATGTAGTAAATAGTAAGAGTGACTATAATTTGTTTAACTTTGGCTATAGTTACACTATAACTCATTATCTGGTATATCAGGGGAGGTCACAAGTTAGAGAAAGACTGTCACACTACAGAGACTAAACAAGATCCTGAGTTTAATTCTCATATTTGCCTGTTCACATCACAAAGAAAAATGCTACCCTACAGCTATAACCCACACAGGTGAAGGCAGCTTACACCAGCTAACAAGAGCCTCTTGTGTGTATCTCTTCCTAATGCCGTGATTAGCGTTCAGTGATATCACCTTGGTAGCTTGAAATTGGTCATAGTGGGAGAATTTACACCACAGACATTGGCAAATGCTACAAATCAGGACTTGCCCACTCCTCAACCCCACTCCACAAAGGCAATTGATTAAACACTGACCAGTATACTACTGCCTGTGCTCAAAACTGTGTACAAATTTTCACCAAATAATAATAATGAATTCAAGACAAATATTCAACCCATCATCAGTTCTGGAAAAGCCTGTAGGCATGCATTCCCAGCTGTGAAATAGTTGCGGCAACCTTCTTTACAGAAAGCATGAGATTGTTGTTCAGTAAATTCAAAAACCCTAAGATCCCATTTCAGTTCCTTGCCACTCATTGCTTAAATCTGACAATAAATAAATGTATCATTTCTGTATCTTATACGATGTAAAATGTTAAGAGAATTATTTTGTCAGAGGACACAACTAGAAAGCAAGATGGTTTAAATTTTTTTAACTTTTTTTTTTTTTAGAGATGGGGTCTTGCTGTGTTACTCAGGCTGGTCTGGAACTCCTGGGCTGAAGCAACCCTCCCACCTCGACCTCCCAAAGTGCTGGGATTACAGGTGTGAGCCACCATGCCCAGCCCACTGGATGGTTTAGAGATCATTTTTCCCTCTACTGCTGCTTTACAGACTTATCTAACACTGGACAAGTATTGCTAAAATCTTAATATTATCAATTTTTAAATATTGAAAAAAAGTTCCAATCTAAAATTCCTAATCTTCAGCTTTTCATTCATATTGTGGTCCTTCTCCCCAAGAGATACACGGTTAGAATAGAAAATGTTATTTAATTTACAATATATTTTATACAAAAGTAATTATATTATTTATATTACTTATAATGCTATATATTTCTAGATACATTTTACTCAAAATATATAATATATAAATAAATAAATGCATGCTGAATTCTTCATGTTCTGTTACTCTTATCAGTGTCCCTGAAACATTTATTTGTTTTATAATATATATAAAAATACTATTGAATATGTTTAAAAAATATATATATATATAGTAAGGTAGAATGTCAAGGTGCATATAGTTATTTCATTGCCAAAGAGAAATAATGTATTTTCAAAAAACAAACCAAAAAATAAAAGTATTATTCAAAAAATAAATACTTTGAAATGGTCTGAAAAAAAAAAAAAAAAAAAAAAAAAAAAAAACAATGAACCAACAAGCAGAAGGACCACATTCACTCATCCCATGAAAGCAACACATTCATTTTACAGGTTGAAGGGCCCAGCCAGTCAATAACGGCAATGCAAATTAAGCCTGTGTAACAAAAGAAGTATGATAGTATTAACATCTATTCTCACCAGCTCCTTTTTGTTTGTTGTTTGTTTGTTTTCTTTTGAGATGGAGTTTCACTCTTGTTGCCCAGGTTGGAGTGCAATGGTGCAATCTTGGCTCATCACAACCTTCTCCTCCCGGGTTCAAGCGTTTATCCTGCCTCAGCCTCCTGAGTAACTGAGATTACAGGCATGTGCCACCACGCCTGGCTAATTTTGTATTTTTAGTAGAGATGGGGTTTCTCCATGTTGGTCAGGATGGTCTCGAACTCCCAACCTTAGGTGATCCCCCAGCCTCGGCCTCCGAAAGTGCTGGGATTACAGGTGTGAACCACTGTGTCTGGCCACTTTTTGTTTTTATTAGTAACCTTAGGTGTATTAGTAATGAATCGTGCAGACAATGACTCAGCATTTCCTTTTATATTTTGACCAGGTTATGACTTCACGACTATCAGGGTTAATTCTTGACTTAGCCCTAGGTAATCATCTCTCTAGTCTGGAAATTGACGTCTTTAGTATTTTGGAATTAGGAGGATAACTGCTTAATATCCATAGCTAATATTCATGATGTCTGAGCTTCAGTGGCAAGGACCATGAAATCGTGGCATATATTTGGTCAATCGGAGGAATAATATTTATCATTTATTGAACTTCTATGCCAATGACCATGCTGGGTATTTTTCATGCATAACCTCACTTAAACCTCAGCTATTATGGTCCTCATTTTGTATACAGGAAGTTGTGTCTCAGAGAATTTTCATGAATTTACTGAAGCAACACAGATCCTGCAAACCAACATTTAAACCCAGGGTATGTCTGTCTGCAGAGCCTATATTTGTCTCTCATTGCCATACTACCTCTCTCTATAGAGAACACCGAAACATTCTTTGGAAAAGTCATGCAGAAATTCCCTCAAAAGCTAGGGCAACTCTCTGTAACAAGGGACAGCTAACTGCAGTTAGAGTCACAGAATGACTCAGTTGTGTTTGACAACAGCCCGTGAAAACAAGACCTCTTAAAGGGAGATTAATGCCATCAAATCCTTTCAACTCAGACCTACACCTGCTTATACAATTGGCCTTTCACATACCAGTCGGTAAAATCCAGCCTCGGGAGAGAGAGACACATGCAGTATTTATATTGTTGTTGAAAGTTTCAAAGCCTTCAAACCACACAGGTTGGAATTGAATGTGAAAATCTGTCTTCTGATTTCTTTTGAGGAATCGCTAATCTTCCAAAGGATGCTGTGCTTGCTCTGCACAAATGGTTTTGCTGGAGAACGTGGTTATGCCGTGGTCACTAAAAGAGGCTAAGTTGTTTCCTTCATTTACAACAACAGCAAAAAGAATTATTTGCTACATTGAAGTTGTTTAAAATCAATAACAGAAAGAATAGAATATTTCATTATCCTTCAAAACAATATAGGAGGACCCTGCTCCTATCATTTTGACTTCCAAGAGAACATATAAAATTAAAGGTGATAGCTAAATAAAAGGCTGAATTAAACAGTTTCTTGATCCAGTAGACTCTGGGCAGGAGCAAATGGCCATACCTGCACCAGCATTATTTTGCAACAAACCAAATGTAAGCTGTAGCCTGGGCAATACTACTGCTGGGGGTGTTAAGCCAGTCAGTTTAAGTTGAGAAAGAACAATCTATCTCTGCATGATTTTCTACAACATCCCAACTCCTAAACACTTAATATCCTTGCTTTTAGAAACAAATATCGGATTTTATTTTGATTAAGTTAGATTGCCTAATGTTTTATTCTTCTGAAAGTAGGTACAAATACTAGAGTTAACTGATTTCTAAAACGCCTAAGTAATAGGCATTTGGAGTGTGAAGAACCATGTAATGAGTCCATTTAACATCTTTTTGGGGGGCATCTTGTTTTTATAATAGGCAATGTTGTCTTTTGCCATAAGAAGAGAGGTAGCTTAAAGTACTTCCCAAAGTGGCAGAGTTGCAGAAAAAAATCCTATTGCCAAAAGCCAGTTTCTTAGCAACAGCACCCTCTCAATGTGTCACAAAGTCTGAAGCCCTTTGGCCCCTCAAAGGAAGTTCCTTAGGTGTCTTTTACACATTGAATGCTTTGTGATAGTTGAGGCCTGCTGGCTGTCAACTCCGTCCCTTAAGGGAACTTGACAGATCTTAAAAAAAATCAATTTTAAACTCACATGCCCCAGTGGGTGCCAAAGCCACTTCAGAGAGCCTGAAAGATGGCTGAGTCGACAGGATTTGACTTCTGGAGGTAGAAAGGTGACAAACTCTATCATGAGAAAGGGGCAGCTCGGGGCCTCAGAGGCCTAACCTGCTCCCAGGATCTGGGGCCTAGTGTTGTATTGAACCTATTTATCTCTTTCATGGGCCTAAGGTACCACAGGGAAAGAAAAGTTGTTCAAAAAATGCTGGCAGAATTCAGGGGTGTAAATGATGAATTACTTTTCATCAGCTGAAAGGAAACATACTCCGGAACAATACTGAAAGGGAGCAGGAGCGGCTGACCCCTGCTTCAGAGCAGCCAATATCTTCATTCAAGAAGACAACCATGAAATTACACAGAAAATGGGATTGTCATGAACAGCCCCTTGAAATCTCAGTATACAGTCATTACTGCATGGGAAAAAGCCTTCATCCACACATCATAACTTGTAACAGACAAGGAGGGGGAAAAAGAACAGGGAAAAAAAAGGCCTTGGAGTTACCGGTAGGAATGTCGAAAATATTTGTTGATTCAAACTTTCCCCTATAGCTTCCCAATACTTTTACATAGTTTTAACAGTATAGCAACTTTATGCTGAGAGAGGTTTTCCTTTTATGAGCTATTTTGAGAGAGTTCGTATAAATTTTAAAGAAGTGGCAAGGGGAGAGAGAACTATATATTTATAACATCTTCACTCTATAAGATGATAACATATGCCCATATAATACGTCCTCAAATTATTGCTTAATTAATATTCTAACACTCCATGTTAAATATTACTTAACTAATATAGAGCTTACTTAAAATCTTCATTCCAACTGTCACAGATTGTAAGATCAACTGATTTTCAGGTCTATGTTGGAAAAGTTTGAGTCAAAATATAGAACGGTAGAGTCAGAACATGGAATTTTTTAATAGGGTAACTAAAATATAAAATATTGGGGACCCAAAAAAATGAAATAAAAATAATATATGTTTGCTTTGTCATTCTGGCTACTTTCTCCACTGAGTTTAATTAAGTTTGGTGTAGGTTTTTTTTTTTATTAGATGATTACTCATTACACTATTTTTTTTTTTCATTTATGTTCCAGGGGTTCAAATGACTAACCATCATGAAAATTTAAATTATAGATTTTGCCAAAAGTCCAGTTGAAAAAAAATTGGAAACTATGACTAATTTGTGGAGTGCATTTCTTTCTGCAAGTGGAATGTATGTCACTGCAGGTAATAGAAGAAAGCAGAATAGGAAGTGCCTACTCGGGACCAACTGATTTCTTGGTAACTTCTTGGATACTACTGCTTGGGATTTTGAGGTGTTTTCCACAGCCAGAGCACTATTTATGCTCTTTACCTTAAGTCTATGTTGAAAAAAAAAGTAAGCTCCATTGATTTAAGGATATAACTTATTTTCTATGCTTATTAATTCTCTTAAATCAAACAATGTAGAACATAAAACCAAATGAAAAGAAAGAATTCCCCAATAGATCACTTCAGACATGAAAGTTACTTTCCTAGAACAGCATTTCTCACATTGAATTATTTGGAATTTAAGAAGGTATAGAAGGTACACATATCATGGAAAACCATCTTGTGGATTATTATGTTTAGGAAATGCTGACCTGAAGTAAGTGAAGGAATGAGTACAGTATGCCTACTAAATTTCCATTCAACGGTGTAAGACACAAGCAGGCTCCTAAAGAATGAAGGAAATGCAACACAGTGGAAGCCAGGCTTTGCATCAAACTATAGATGACCTACAGAAGAAATATATAAGTAGAATGTAAACGTGATCATGCTTAACTCTAAAAATTAGCCCCTGTGAGCTCAGTGGCTGACAAAATGCAACTACATTCTTCAATGGTGATGGTTTTCAAAGCCCAAGGCTTTGCAACTATTTCTTTTATTTCAGTAAACACAATATACCCAAGATGTTATAAGGGGTGTACAGAAAACCAGCATTTCTGCCCAATGGTAAGATAATTTCTTAATACGTCTCAAATTGTTCAATGCCTTCTTTTTAAGGATGAAACCAAAGGACTGACCGTCCACTTCTCTAACTTATTTGTTAACTCTAGTCAAAGACAATGGCTTTGTCCCTCTGTCCTTACTCTTATTTTCCACTGAGCAGCCTTTATAATGTGTCATCTGAAAGCACATTTACAGTGCTGGGGTTAGGGAATGTGGGAAGAAAAAGTATAATGGCATAATTTGATTGAACTATAGTTTTCAAATGAGTAAGTAAATAATATAGTTACATATCAATAAGCAAAATTTTCCTTTTCATAGACTCTGTGGGAATTCAGCAAAGCCTTACTAATATTGTGTGTGCGCATGCGTGTGTGTGTGTGTATGTGAGCATGTGTAAAAACAAGTTATAACTTTAGAATCCTCCCTCTTCTTTTGCCCCTATTTTATTCTTCTATGTGTTTACTGTGTATATTGAATATCTACCCTACATGGCAAAATTATATACTATTTTGGGCACATTTGGGCCTTAATAAATAGCTATCATGTTATTTATTGTATTACCAAGGTATTTTTCACTAGTATACAATTATGATCATTATGAAATTTTTAAATATCTTTTATTGAAGGACTGCAGATCATAAGTATTTGCTCCCTTTCTCCCACAAATAGTCGTCTAGAATTTATTCACAATTTTTTTCTTTTGTCATACTTATAGTTCCATATACTCAAATGGATAATCAAATGTTATTTGATCCAATCAATGAAAGCAAAAGTAGATCAGAATTGTCCTCTAATGATGAAAATATGATTATTAAATAAGTAATATTCTCCAGAAGTAGATATGTATTCTAACATTAAGCCTTGCTGAAATTTCGTTAGTTTTAAAATTTGGCTTTCATCTTTCTTCTAATTATTTTTATTTTAAAAAATCAGGGTAGAGGAACCAAAATAAAGTTCTTTGGCAAATAGGAATCCTGTTCATTTTCCAACTCTGAACTCAGCAGGTTAAGTAATTGGGCTACAGAAAAGTTCCTCCATTTCTATTTCCAGCTGGTGATACACAAAAGGCAGGAAGTTATCTCATTAATGGGGCACCAGCTTTATGCAAATTATAGTAACAAAAAGGCTTCCCTTCATACTTTTTCATAAATTACCTAATAAAGTGGGAATAAATGGCCATATTCAAGAGCCTTTGTTGTATTTTTAGCACAAGACTCTTTCTGTTACTGCAAATATGACTAAATGTGCCTTGTTCAAAAGGGGTGTTTATGAAATAAGGCCACTCAAAAGCTTTTATTCCTTAACAGCCTTCAGTTACTTTTATGGCACAAAATTAACATAATTAGTCACAGAGAATAGATGACATAAGCAGCATGCCATGCACAAAAGGGGGAAGCAGTATCTAAGGAAGGTGTTTTGAGAGATCAAAAATTTTCAAAGTGCTTAATACTAGAAGGTCCTTTTTATTTGTGCACAGCCTTAAGATACTTTTTTTTTTTAACTCCATGAAATTCACATAATGAGATGCAGTAGACAGATGACATTAGCGATGTGCCATTAGAAAGAGGTCAGTTTCTTCTGAAAGATAGTCACTGTTCCTGCTCGTCATTAATTTGCAGCTTCAAAGCACTGAGCATATGATAGCCTGGCATGTTAAGCAAGTTGCAGTTATCTTTAAATAACCATTTTTTCCAGTTATTAGAAGCTAAAGTTTTTAAACTACTGACTGAAAGCAAAATTAAAGCACGCAGCAGTGGAATAGGGGAGAAAAGGAAAAGAAAGAAAGGCTGCAAGAAGATTAGGAAAATAAAATCAAATATATTTTTAAAATGAAGTTGCTGTGGTATTTCCTGGGGGTGGCCTGCTCTAACTTCAATGCTGGATTTTGGGGGTAGTAAAGATTTGAGCTCTAGCTAGCAAATGAAAAAACTGGGAATTTTTGTTTTCTGAGTTCTTATGGCACATATTATAAAATCAAAAAGCAAATTGTATGGTTCTCTATAATTCCACTGAGGGAGAACAATGCTGGTCTGAAGCCTAAGAGCTCTGTGCAGCAGGAGAGTAAAAGGGTTAAGAGCACTTGGGTTCCTGTTACATGTGAACTATTCAAATAAAAATATATTGAGAAATATATCAGATTATCTTATTTAAAGAGAAGATCAATGAGATTTCTCTAGTTTGTCTGTGAATAAATCATAGATGAGAAGACAGAAAAGTAAAGAATTAAAGACTGCATTCATCTGAGTTCAAATCTATTATTACAAGACTCTTCTGTTTAATTTATTTTAAATAATTCAATTTTTTTTCCATAGGAATACATGAATATGGTACAAAATTCATAACATTCACAAAGATTTACAGACTTTTACATTTCAAATTTCCTTTGAGTTTATTTTTCACTTGGAAATCATAGAAGCATTACGTAGAGTTTAGCTATTTTAAAAACATCCTGATTTATAACTTCATCTTCCACCACCCAAAATAAGATTCAGTCACCAAAATCTCTGATGAGCACATGGAGACTGATTTTTCTGCAGTGTTTTCAGCCTTTGTGTCCATCGAATTGTCCAGGTCAAATGGAATTGAATGAGTAGGTAGTGGCAAAGAAATGGCAAGCAACATTAGCAAACATTTCAGAACAGTTGAAACAAATAAAATACATGTTTTAGAGCAACAATAATTAAGAGGAAAAGTATTGACTATCAAATGATGTTTTCTTATCTGCAGTGACATTTTACTGTTCTAAGAATTACTTTTAAATGTCTAAGTCACTGGAATTGCATTTTTTTCACTGCCTAAATTACCTGAGGCTGGGCAGGTTAGGGGAGGATAACACGGAGCCATCATTCTATGATGAGGAGAGGAAGCTGAGCCACAGCTCAGACTGCAACTGGGGCTTTTGTAGAACACGGGCAGAGTGAACCAGCAAACAAATTTGAGAGTTCTAACCTGAAAACAAAGGATTGAGGAACATTTGCACAAACTGCAACTCTTCCTTCTTAAAAGTTGGACTTCTACTAACTTTTGACGATATTTTATTACCTCCCATTTAGGTATTAGAACTCTCCTTTCTTTTCCATAGGGTGTATTTTTCAAATAATGTTGCTCCTTCTCTTCTGGCATCCTGCAGATATTACATCAGTGCTGGAGAAACGTTAAGGTATAGCTCAAACAGCTTATAGTCCAAGAAGCAATATTAACAGATGCATGGAGAAGATTTTGATGCTGCTCTAATAGAGAAGCTCTGGGTGATTATTTCTATATTGTTGCATCTGAAGAGATATCATTGAAAGACGACTGGGAATTCATTAGAGTGACAAAATTGAGAAGCACGTGCAAACTAGGGGAGCCTAGAGAACATGCAGGGCAGGGTTAGGTACACCACTGATGGGAGGCTTAGTTAGAAAGTTTGGGGGTATGCCAGCATGGGAAGTTTGTAAATAATGGTGGTTAGCAGTTAAAAAGTGAAGGATTTTGACTCTATTATTAAAAACAAACAAACAGCATTTTATACAAACTCAGGATGACTTGGACCACCTTCAGGTATTACTTTACATTTGAAGAGTAAATAACGATAATTGTTTTTGCCTTCTCAAAGGGCTTACTATGTGCTGGGAACTGTAATTGGCACTTATCTGATTAACTCTCTCTATCAGTCCGTTCTTGTACTGCTATAAAGAAATACCTGAGACTTGGTAATACATAACGAAAAGAGGTTTAATTGGCTCATGGTTCTGCAGGCTGTACAGGAAGCATAGTGGCTTCTGCTTCTAGGGAGGCCTCAGGAAACTTACAATCATGGTGGAAGGTGAAGAGAAAGCAGGCATGTCTTACGTGGCAGGAGAGGAGAGAGGTGTGCTGGGTAGATGTCACAAACTTTTAAATGACCAGATCTCGTGAGAACTCACTCACTGTCATGAGAACAGCACCAAGCAGATGCTGCTAAACCACTTATGAGAAATCCACCCCCATGATACCATCACCTCCCATCAGGCCCCACTTCCAACACTGAGGATTACAGTTTGACATGAGATTTGGTGGGGACACAGATCCAAACCATATCACTCTCTCAATTCTCTGAAGCAGACATTTTTAGCTGTTTTTTTCAAATGAAACAACTGAAGCTCAGACAGATTAACTGACTTGTCCAGCATCACACAGTTTAGGAGATAATAGTTGGATTAAAATTCAGTTCTGTCAATTCCATGAATCATGGTCATTCCATGATACCATACATGGAAATTGTACATAGAGGAAATGACACATCAGAATCCGTCTGCCACTGACTTTGAAGGAGTACCCTCAAGGATCTAGGTATAACCGACAATAAAGAACACTTGGATAATAAAATACAAGGATTTGCAGAGATTCCTTTATTAATAGTTTTCCTATTTCACTTTTTTTGGGGATACAGGGTCTTGCTCTATCACCCAGGCTAGAGTGCAGTGCTTCAATCATAGCTTGCTGCAGCCTCAATCTCCCTGGCTCAAGAGATCCTTCCACCTCAGTCTCCTAAGTATATGGGACCACAGGCATGTGCCGCCACATCCAACTAATTTTGTTTTTAATTTTTAATCTTGCTTTGTTGGTCAGCTTGGTCTCAAACTCCTGGCCTCAAGCAATCTTCCTGCCTCGGCCTCCCGAATTACTGGGATTACAGGTGTGAGCCACCATGGCCCATATTTAGCTTTTCAAATGGGTTAAAATACTACATGCATCGTAAATACAGTTGATGACACAGATTTTTCTTTAAGAATTTCAAGCTGTAAAATAACAGGGAATGCATACAAGTGGCAAAAAGTAAACAAAACCAAACACCCCACAAAACATATATCCATAACATAGAGTAATAGAAAAAAAATTTGATTGAATTCAAATGCTATAATTGCCTTTTTGTCACTGTTCCTTTCCATGAAAAATGTGGTAGAATCATTATATGTGTTTAACCATATAAAAGAAGCAATGATAGTTAATACTAATTTTTTTTTCTTTTGAAAATGAATTCCATCTGCTTTTATTAAGGAGAATAGTTGTACTAGAATTAGATACTTATTAATCTCTCTGGTCTAGGTAAGGTCTAGTTCACTTTAATTAAAAAGCAAATTACATGTATACAAACACACTGAAGGCACCTAACATTTTACATTTAACCTTTTATTTTAATCTTGAAGCTTTCTATATTGTTATTTTAAGTACATGTTAATAATATGCAAGCTGATGCTTTGGAAATTCTCTGAGATGTGGTTAATGAAGAGAAACTGTTCCATAAATTTCATGTAAAATATGCAGTCCCTGCAGATGTAATTTTTCTTGAACTACAGTATTTTGCAATAAACATTTTTTAGCTTGTTTGGATTTATTCTCAATTGTTTACAAAAAGTATCATCAGGCACTACTGCTTGAAACAACTACATATAGTAACAGGCAATCTTCTTGGTTTAATAAGAACTGTTGGATAAAAATAGATTTCAGATCTATCTTGTACTGAGAGAATGCAAATACTGATAAAACTGCACACTAGTGTTTTCCATAAAGTTTGTCACATGATATAATGCAGTTGCTTGCTTTCCCCTGAGTTCTGCCAGAGGAAGCACAGTGGCTATGCCAGTTTATGATCAATAGAGACAGAATGTTCTACAAGGTATTCTGGGAACTGTAGTTAACTGAGAACATTTTTCTTTCAAATGCATTTGTTAAAACAATGCCCAAAAGAGACATGATATTCGGTGACTGTCAGAGTTTCTATCATAAACTCTGCATTTTTTAGAGGGTTGTAACTGGCAATTTGGCCATTGTTAAATGGCACCATCTGCAGTGTAGCCTGAAGGTTTGCACAAACTGCAATGCTGTTGCCATTCAAAAGAGTATATCTTTTAAAGATCACGTAAACCCGGGTTAAGAAAGACATAAAAATAGTTGGTCTTTTCATTGATTTCATTTCAAGCTGAGTTCTCACGCACAGAGATGTGCTCTACAGAGATGTGCTCCAAGTGAGTGGGAGAGATTGTGGCCAGTTTATCTCACAATGGATTATTTAACATTTCTGCTTGTTTTACTTTCCACATTATATTACTGTCATTAGGGAGTGGGTGGGGAAGTTGCCAGAAAGAAAATAAGAAAATGCTGTGATTCTGTATTTTACTAGAAGAAATAAGAATCATTTGGGTCTCAGGCTAGTCTAGGAGACAGAAGCTAAAATCTTGTGGGAGATAGGTATTATGTGATAAATACTGGAAATGGAACTTGGGCAACCTGGGGAGAAGTGCCCAGGTAAAATAAGCCACCAGTGCACAGCCCTAGCAGATAGCTGCCGTGGTCCACGTTAAGAGCTAGTCCTGACTTCTCAAGAAACGACCAAAATATAGATTTTCTTTTCAGTATAAAGAACCTTAATTTTTAATTGTTGGCATCATGTTCAAATTTAAAATAAGAAAACGTGGAAATCAAACAAAAACTTCTCTAAACCAGTTCTGACCAATCTACCTTAGTGTGAGCCCTATCCCTAATCTTGTATGTTTAGACTAGCAGCTTCAATGCCTTCTTAAAATAGACAAGAACACTTGAAAGGTAAAAAGAAGAAATCAAACTAGATTTTGGGGGGTTAGTTAATGTTTCTATGTTTCAAATGAATTGGCTAATTTTAACTTTCTCTTAATTCTTCAGGGTCTCTAGAATGTACATATCTGTAATTTATGTGTTCACACTCTAATGACCTCATAGGCCATCAGTACTTTTCTATTTATTTTATGATTTTAGTTTCATTCTGGCTTTTGAAGTGGGCCAAAATCATCAGAAATCATCATGGAAGAATTAAAATTATTAATTCTTAGTAAAACCATGTAGCAAAATAATATATATACTTGTGACAAAGCTATTTTATAAAGACCCTGGAAATTAAGCAAAATAAACTGAATTATCGGTAGAGTTTTACCTCAAAAAGAAGGTAATCTTTGCTAATACCTCTTTCCAATACCCTGTCTTTGCATAAGAATTAAGGTACAATAAATGTGATTGACGGAAAGCAGTTACAAATAGAGAACAACGCAATTTTGGAGATGTCAAAATAATGACAAAATCTTGTTTTCTTCTAAGAGAATACATATGCATGTATTCGGATATGTAGGATTATATTTTACATATTTAAAAAAGAAAAAAGAAATATAAAAACATATCCAAGAGCACTAGCATTATTTTGAATATATAAACAAAAATTAATGCATTTTATATTTATTATGAATGTAAGGATGGCTATTAGTTTGTATATTGTTCAGCTCTACCTATCATTTCCCAAACTTTGATTATTTTATTTTGAAGAAACCTGCCATGCTAGCATATAAAGTGACAAATTATCTGTTAAAAATCAGTTTCTACCTTAAAATTATTAGATATTTACAAAATCCAAGTATGTCCCTTATCTGGCCCTTTAATAAATGCCTGTTGCCTTGTTTCCCTTAAAAGTCTGGTAATAGCTGAAAAGAAAAACAAAAAGTACATGTGCTCTTCACTGAGGCAGAAAGAGCTCTAATCGTAAAGCTTCCGACCAGAACAGGGTCACCTACACTGAAATTTTCTGTAAACAAATAAGTGCTGAGACAGCAGATTGACTTCCTTAGTGCATATTTCCCCTAGTAAAATCAGTTCGAGATGAATTGCAAAATAAATAAATGTCAAATAACAATTCCCATGACTAGTATTTGAACTGAATTTAATGATTATTATGAAGACAAAGCTGTGATAGGTTCCTGTGTAGAATGCTTAAAGGGGACAATCTGAAAGAACTTTAGCTTGAAACCATTTTAACAAATGAATGTATTTCTTAAATTGCTGTGTCAACTAAGCCTGCCATCTAATTATGGCTGGCAAAAAGATCTACAGATGAACTATTCCCAAACCTAAGCCATTATTTTTGGTTGACATTCCCCAACATTCAGTGAATAAACCTGAAAAGCATCTCACTCATTTAATATTGTAGGTTCTCGTTTACAACTAGTTGAGAATATAAGAGAAAGTTGTACTCCTCCAAGTTAGACGTTCTCTGATGACTTTATTTAGACTTCATGGTCATGTTGACCGTGGATGCTTTAACCATTTTCCATGCTATCATGGTTGCTTTTTAATCTAGATTTTCAAAACATCTATCATCCATTCTTTCACATTTATTTTTTAAGAAGAAAAAAATCCTAAAATGTCTATCTTGTATCCCACACAGTGGAATGGCTTTAGGAGCATGTGATTCTCTAGTCCCACCAGGTTTGTTCTGAAAGAATATGCTGCCAGGTACAGTGGCTCATGCCTGTAATCCCAGCACTTGGGGAGGCCAAGGTGGGTGGATCACCTGAGCTCAGGAGTTCGAGACCAGCCTGGGCAATGTGGCAAAACTCCGTCTCTACAAAAAATACAGAAAAATCAGTGGGGCGTGGTAGTGCAGATCTGTAGTCCCAGCTAATTGGGTGGCTGAGGCAGGAGGATTGCTTGAACCCAGGAGGCAGAGGCTGCAGTGAGTCATGTTCATGCCACTGCTCCAGACAGGGCAACAAAAGGAGACCCTGTCTCAAAAAAAAAAAAAAAAAAAAAAAGAAGAAGAAGAATATGCCTCTGTACTCTGTACTGTAATTATTAACACCTAGCATACACCACCCTTGAACTTGTCAAGAACGATCTTGAATATAAGGATACTCTTTTGATGTTCTGAAATTTATTTTGGTGTTAAGCTTGTTCTTTGGAAAGCTATGTGCTTCAAAATATTAAATTGGTTTCCTACTAGTTTTACTTTTGTAGATATACTATTCACTTTTCTGGAGGGAATCTTTAAAAGGTTGCTATAAAACTTGGAGCTATTTTTGCTATCAACTCCGTATCATACAGTCATCTCTAAGAGTCAGGAGAAAACATTTATCTGCCTGGGGGACACAGTTGTATTTTACCTAATCAATACTGATTGCATTTCTTCTTTTGAGTTGGCTACCAAAATCATTAGAGCCACATCTGTGGTCTACTTCCAGGAAATGAATGAGGTTTCATGAGTTTCCTATTCCCCAAATCTTTCACTTAAATTTGCTTTAATTCCTTCACCTGGTTTTAGAGGTATTCATCTGATTGTATTGCAGCTTTGACAGCTTCTAGTTATTCTGTTTTGAACACTGTAGAGTTGTGAAATTAATTCATAAAGTTTTCCTTTTGCCGTGCCAAACTTTGGAGACTATGGATTAAACAAGAAATCAATGAAAATCTTTAGAAGGACCAGATTTTAAATATAGTTCAAACTGCTTTTCAATCATTCATTAGCCCTTCTCATAAACTCATAAAATCACAAAAATGAGCCATAATTCTGGCAAAGGAATAAGAGTTTTTGCACAAACAATGCAAGCTACAAATGTGAAGCATTCAAAAAAGTAAGTTTTGTGTTCCCATAAGTATTTAATGTAGTACTTCACATACTGTGGCAAATGAGTGCTCAATTGCTTATTCATTCTTTTGGCATAGACATCCTTTCTTCATAACTGCTTGGTAGACCTCTCCAACCAAATCTCCCAGCCTCTCACATTAAGGGTGTCCAGAAATTTACCTTATTATCTTCTGCATCTCTTTCCCAATTGTTCTCCTGTATTATTGCCACCTAAATATGGAAACTCAAAGAAACCTTTAATGTTTACCTTTCATTACTGCATATACCAACCAGTTTCACACGTTGATTCTAAGTGTCCAAAGCCATCTGTTTTTTTTATTTTTTTATTTTTTTTATTTTTCAATATAGCCACTAGGGCTAAGTTTGTCCAAATCACACCCCACAGGCCGCATGTGGCCTGGGAGGGCTTTGAGTGCAGCCAAACACAAATTCATAAACTTTCTCAAAACATTATGAGTTTTTTTGTGATTTTTTTTATTTTAGCTCATAAGCTATTGTTAGTGTTCGTGTATTTTATGCATGGCCCAAGACAATTCTTCTTCTAATGTGACCCAGGGAAGCCAAAACATTGCACACCTCTGTTGGGCAATCACTACATTTGTTTGTATGTCCTGAAAAAATAACGTTTTTTTGCTTTGGACACAAGGAAAGGAAGCCTTCTCAAATTAGCTCAAGTAGAAAATGTGGCGGGAAGGAAAATTAGGCCTCACTTGGGGAAGGACCTGAGGCAATGGCGAGAATAAGTCATTGTTTCTTTCAGGTTTTCTATTTCTTGTTCTCTCTTAACTGGTGTCCACTCTCTATTACCATAATATTATTCATAAGACTTCAAAATGCTTTGCTCTAAAATTGAGTGAGTATGACTTTTTAGCTAATCATTATACAAAAATCTCTCTAGGTATCTTAGTTAAAATTCCCAAAAAGAGGGGCCAGGCGCAGTGGCTCACGCTTGTAATCCCAGCACTTTGGGAGGCCGAGGCGGGCGGATCACAAGGTCAGGAGATCCAGACCACGGTGAAATCCCGACTCTACTAAAAATACAAAAAATTAGCCGGGCATGGTGGCGGGCGCCTGTAGTCCCAGCTACTCGGAGAGGCTGAGGCAGGAGAATGGCGGGAACCTGGGAGGCGGAGCTTGCAGTGAGCCGAGATTGGGCCACTGCACTCCAGCCTGGGCGACAGAGCAAGACTCCGTCTCAAAAAAAAAAGAAAAAAAAAAAAAATTCCCAAAAAGAGAGATTTAATTGAACGAGGTCACACATCCCAAGTTTCTGGCCAGCCTAAATCTACCCCCTAAAAGTCACAGATTTGAAGTCCATCCATCTTTTTTGAAGCAATGGTGCCATGGTTGAGCAGACCCAACTCAGCAGATTTTGTTAGTGGAGATAAAGTTACTTGAAAAAAAATTGAAAGAGTAGAAAGTGATAGACAACTCTATCATAAGTGTAATGTATTTCTATATCTAAATGTTCATTATTAATCAACTTCATATTTTTCTCATTGTAGGCCAACCTACAACCTACTAAATACAGTTTGGAGCAAAGATATTCCCTTTTTTGACTTGTTTGATTTATTTACTTCTCCTAATAAACACTGTATTAGTCAGCTTTGATGCAGTAATAAACAGTCCAAACATTACAATGGATTTTAACCAATATCTGACTTTTCATTGACACGTATTACTTGCTCACTTCACATGTGATGGTTGTTTGGTGTGCTATGTGTGTTCTTCAGTCAGACACATGATAAAGAACTGGCGACCATTTGTGCCATAATATTCTTATGGAAGAGAAAAAAGGACAGGAGAGCTGGCAGAACTGGGTGCTATCTCTTAAAGATTCTGCTGGGATGTGGCGTGTATTACCTCTGCTCAGGTTACATTGGCCAAACTATATCACGTGGCCAGAACTAACAATGCTGTGTTTGGATTATGCTTCTCATACTAACAATGTATAGCAAATTACCTAATTGTGAATGAAAGTGTATATTCCCTTTCCAGGATAGGATGGGAACAAGAAATTGGGGACCATACTATGAACCTACCACAAATTACTGTAATGCCTCACCATGAACACTAATAAAGTTTAACTCTTTATTCCAGTGGTTTTCAAAATATGATGCAGATCCATGAGGCTCCTTGGAGATGCTGTGGCAAGGCAAGATAAATTTAGAGGAGCAAGGTTCTGTGCCCTTCCTTACATAATAGCTCTGCTTTCATCTATTTTCTATTTAGATACCTGTGTTTGGTTTATTTGGCTGGGAAATAATAGGTTTCCTTACTTTCAGAATCATGTTTAAAAGCATTTTCTTTGCTTGACAATCAAGATCTTCTCTCATATAATACCAGTCTGGTTAGTAAAATTCAGTGTCCCTATTATTTTCCATTCACTTTGCACTTCCACCAAAACTCATTGTCCTTAATTTGTTTGCTATATTACCTATTCTTTTCTCTTTGATTTCTTTACTTCATTCTTATCACACAGACCATTATGCTCTTTTGACTTTTATTGTATCATCAGTGCTTTTCAAATTTTACCTGCATTCATTTACTAGATGGTAACAAAGGACCACAGACTGGGTGGCTCAAACCACAGAAATTTACGTTCTTACAAATGGGAGCTAGATGTTCAAGATCAAGGGTATCCTCAGGGTTGCTTTCTTCTAATGCCTCTCTCCACCTTGTAGATGGCCATTGCCTCCAGTGTCCTCACATGGCCTTCCCTCTGTGTGTGTCTGTGTCCTAATCTCCTGATTTAAGGACACCAATTATATTGGACTAAGGCCTACCCATATGATCTCATTTACCTTAATTATCTATTTAAAGACACTGTCTCCAAATACAATACTGAGGGTTAAAGCTTTAGCATCTGAATTGTGGAGGGTCACAATTCAGCCCACAACACTGTCTTTCAATTTTAGGTGATAATACTCACTCAGCTCTTATTAAAATAAATTTTCAAAATATATTACATTCATCATAAATCTGTTGCATACAATAGAAAAAAGAAATATTTTTAATATCTTTCAATAGTTAATCTATTGGACTGAGTTAAAGAGATAACTGTTGTCAATCATATACAACTAAACTTTGCATTATTGGACTCCTATCTTTCTTTTGGCTCAATAATCATATTGCTGATGAGGTCTTTCCTGGCCAGAGCTACAGTGCTTACCTACTTGCTCCCTTACACTTTACCTCACTTATTCCAATGTGTTCTTTCATTTGTTGCACTTTGCTTGTTTACTGCATTTCTCTATCACTCTGTTTTAATTTCCAACAAGTCAAGGAACTCGTCTGCCTTGTACATCCACTACCGAATCAGTTGTGCTAATCTGATGCTGGGCACATTGTAGGGATTCATTGACTATGTCTTGATAAAATAAACGCAGGAGAAATAGTGTCAGATATCAAAAGGTGAGTGTAGGCACAGAAGCAAGAAATTGGGCTGTCAAACAATTCAACAAAGCCAGTAGTTTAGTATTTCACAATAAATCCTAATTATCAATGTAATGCAAAACAATATCTTGGGGAACAATAACTTTTTTTTCTAAAGGGCACTGAACAATCACTAAGCCAGTAGTGAACTGATTGTAATTTAAATAAGATAATAAGGAATAAGTTACCATTATCTTCCACAAATATTTTCATACCCGTGAAATAAAATAAAAGTAATATACATTTAATATACTTTGAATACACTGAATAATGCATTGAATGTACTTTCAATATATAACTGCAATTAAATATTAGAGGACTTTTTTCTTTCTTTAAAATTTAACATGTTCACCCTCCAGAAAAGTTTCTTGAGTATAATTACAATGTATACACATATTATCATTAGGCTCCACTAAATTTATCTTTCTTTCTATATATATACAGATGTCATTATAATTATCATTAAAGTGATAAATTATCCATGTTGGAATTCTAACAAATAGGGGTGTCACAGTGGCATTTTGGGAAGAAAATCCATGCCTTTAATCCCATATCCTTTTCACGAACCTAGCTCATTGATGCAAAATATTAAACTATTGAACAAGAAAATAGATTCTATGCAAGAGGTACTTCCTTTAGAGGTACGAAATTTATGGGACCAAAGACTAGATTGTCTGAGGATAAAATTCAAAATAACCATGGAGGAAATAACATGAGGATTTAATTCTTCCCCAAGGAAAGTTGTAAAGAAGAGAAAATAATCTAATACTAACCTATAAGCTAATGAGAGTTAACTGTGAAATAAAAATTTCAAAAAGCCTGGTATACATGTATTGTTCTTACTGTTTTCCTTCATCAAAATAGCTGTTGAAATAGTAGAGAATTTGTGCATATCTTTATATTCTGCTTTAGATACTTTTGTTGGTTGAATATAATTTTGCATGACAAGGTATATAAATGACTTTTTCAATTACCACATTGATATAGACCTCCCTTTTCCTTCTGAGTTTACAAAAATAAATTTCCAATAAAAGCAAAAATGAACACAGCAACAAGTGAAAAGCAAGGGCATTTGTCATTTCAAGCATATAACTCTACCTTATTACTTTCTAAATATCTTATGCCTTATTTTGCTCTTGCTTCTGTTTACACATTCAGGTGGCAAAAGTTAATGTTATATTGTCAAAAAGCAAATGAAATTATTTGACTAAATTTAAAATTAAAGTTATAATAAAGTCCCTATATTTATGCATTTCCCTACGCCCTTATTTGGCACTGTTCAAAATGATTTAGAAACATTTTCAATTTCATGTACAGTATATGCCAGTAGGTGGTGGTAGTATTTTCTACAAGCACTACAATGCTGTTTTCATTAGTAAATAACCCAAAAAATAGAGATCATTTTCAGAACTTCAATAATTCTTAGAGCAATATAGAGACTTCAGAAGTCATCTTTCCCAAGTTGTATTTCTAGACTCGGTTTAAAAGCAAAACTAGGCACTAAGCATTTTAATCTATGTATCAGATTTTTGGGAGTATGTTGGGGTAACCTCTAATAAATTTGGGGAGCTGTGTATTTAATTCCACAGCATTGACCATTATATTTTTATTTTCTAACAGATGCTAGATATTAAATTGGAAAATTGGAATTGAAGATAAAAGGTGAGATATATATACCCAGTCAGTGGGTTATTTTAACCAGATTTTTCTCCTTCATCATGGCTCATTTGCATTGTGAATGCTCTGAAAAAGACAGCTTTTGTGGACTCTTTGCTGTGTTTGTTGCTCCTACAATGTAATACTATTCAAAGAGTCTGATTGTGTATTCAGATATTACATACATATTGCCCTGGGTCTGGGATTTCCTGTTACTGTGAATGATAAAGACTTTTTTCCTATTTAATGTACAATTATCCCATTGTGTCTGCATATGTGAAAGGGCACCTCTGTGGAATATCCATAACTAGAGGAAGAGACTGAGAGATGAGGGAATGCAGCATTTTGGCAGATAATAGAAAGGAGGTATATTTAGTAAGTGAGATAAGCGAGGTGAGCATTAGAGACTGTCCCAGACAACAGCCTACTTTGACTTCAGATAGGATGGTTTGGAAAGTGATCTGGGATTTAGGACTTTCTGAACTGCATTTTTAAAGTGTTTTCCTGACCTTAATTTAATCCAACTTTTGGGAATCCAAAATACCCCTACCAGCTCAGTCCAATATTATTTTTAGAAATCAGGAGCTGGAAGAAAGTACAGAGACATGCTTCAAGTTTGAAAATCCAAGATCTCTTTAAATTTTGATCTAAAGGTAGGAGTAGAAGAGTTAATATATTATGCCCAAAGTCTGGTCCTTGGGCTGGCAGTTTCAGCATCACCTGGGAGGTGGTCAGAAATGCAGAATCTCAGACCTCGCCTTCCTCACACCTACTGAATCAGATCATGCAGTTTCACGAGACCTCCTGGAGACTTACAATCTTGTAAAAGTTTGAGAAGCACTGATTTAGATGATTCTGAGATACAGGAACCTACTTATTTTCTTAGAGCTGGGAAAGCCACCACTGAGTGGTGTTTTACATACATTACACATAATCTCAACAGAATGAACGTCAGTCACTCACGGTCCTGATTTTCCTGTCTTAACTCTATTTGGGGATTCTGTTTATATTGTTATAAAGAACTTGAAAACACTGGACAGATGGCCAAGCAGAAGAAAAAAAAAAGTCAGGAGGGTGCTGCAATTTTAGGGATGACCAAATCTTAAAGATCATTTAGCTGCTCGGTTGCCCTATCTAGGCAGCCCATGGCTATGTCCTTACATATTATGCTTCCACCAGGACTTGGTGAACAAAGTATTCTGAAAAGCTTTGCACATAAAAATTGGTGTTGCAGCTTTTTTGAAACTGAAAGCAAAAAAGCTCAGATAAAATTAAGCACTGAAATTTTGGAAATGTAGTTATCAGCAGCAGAATGGAAGCAAATTAAGCTTGTGAGCTCCAGTGAATTTTCAGCTGTTCTGTAAGGTTTCCTGTTAAAATGAGTCTGGCAGTGTTTGAAATATATTAGAAGCATTTTAAAACAATTTTAGTCAATTATTACTATTAGAAATATCCATCTTTTTTAAAAAATGAAAATAACTCATTATGTTCTTGTATCTGTTCCCAATTTTAAGCCTCTTGAGCAAAAGAACTCAATAATGATTGCACACTAATTTTGATATTCTACATAAGAATGATCCCTACATTTACACCAAATAGGTGCTACCACAATTTTCAAAGTTTATATTGTTCATTAACTTATACTTACTCATTAACAATAAACTTTAATTTGAAGCTATTTTGCCTAGGGTATCAAATAAATTGCAAGAACAAATAGGAACAAAGTGTATTATACAATATATTCTAGGACCCAGTGTGAGATAGTTCAGGTAGAGAAGAAAGGCAGATGGTTACCTGGGCTCTTCATTTTGACCAGAATGTTTGCAGTGCCATCCAATTCTGAGTTTCCATTCATCCACCCTGACCGGTTAGAAAGCTAACTTCTAAAATACATATGAGACATCGGGAATGCTTTCATTGGTCATTTTACTATGTGGAAAGTTTACTGAAGTGGAAGATTCTTGGGATTCAGAAGTTGTTAGGCCCATCAATGATAGACTGAAAGAGAATGTGGCACATATACACCATGGTATACTATGCAGCCATAAAAATGTATGAATTCATATCCTTTGTAGGGACATGGATGAAGCTAGAAACCATCATCCTCAGCAAACTAACACAGGAACAGAAAACCTAATACTGCATGTTCTCAGTTGTAAGTGGGAGTTGAGCAGTGAGAACACACGGACACACACCGGGGCCTGTTGGGGGTTAGGGGAAAAGGGGAGGGAGAGAATTAAGACAAATACCTAATGCATGTGGGGCTTAAAACCTAGATGATGGGTTGATAGGTGCAGCACACCACCATGGCACATGTATACCTATGTAACAAACCTGCACATTCAGCATATATTTCAGAATTTAAAGTTAAAAAAAAAGTCATTAAGGTTGGTTGCTGACACTACAGGACACTCTTTCTTAGGAGTGTTTTTAGTTACTACCAACCCAGGGTAGTACCACAATGATCCTGTGGACTCCCTCCTGTCCTGTCTATAAAGAAACCTTTTCAGAAATATCAAATTCTGTGTGTGCCATGTGTTTCATTTGGGGACCCTGGCAGATTCAGGGGATGTAAGCACAGTTTATAACTAAAGAAAAGGCTTAAACCACAGGAATTGAGATGTTTGTTAAGTGGCTTGTTAGTAGCAGGCCTGAATAGAAATCCTATGATTTGCAACTCCCAGAAACTGCTTTTTCTCTATCTTGAAGTGGGAGATTAGATGCAGAGAGAATTATTCCCAGAGCATCTTCTCCCCTCAATGCATTCAAAGAGGATCAGAATGTATATCAGGGGGCTATTCCTTGCCCCATGGTCATTTCCTCTGAAAGGCATTCAATGGTCCGAGCCCAGATCAGGCACACTACATTGGTCACCAGAAATTAGAAACCACCATTTCCTTTAATATTGTCACCATGAATCTGACTCAAATTTAGTTCATGAAACACACTCAGTGTCAGTGACTTTTTTATGTCTCTGCACCTTTTTGTACTTCTTAAAGAGATGCTAGAGCCAGAGGGAAAAGAATTAAGATCAGGCTACTTTTCACAAATGCACACATGATATCATCGATGAAATATTATTCAGACCACTAGAGTTTTTTGTTTTTTGCTTTTTTTTGAGATGGAGTCTCACTGTGTCACCCACGCTGTAGTGCAGTGGTGTGATCTTAGCTCACTGCAACCTCTTCCTCCTGGGTTCAAGCCATTCTCCTGCCTCAGCCTCCCGAGTAGCTGGTATTACAGGTGCATGCCACCATACCCAGCTTATTTTTGTATTTTTAGTAGAGAGAGGGGTTCACCATGTTGGCAAGGGTGGTCTTGAACTCGTGACCTTATGTGATCCACCTGCCTTGACCTCCCACAGTGTTAGGATTACAGGCATGAGCCACCATGCCTGGCCTCAGACCACTTGTTTTTATTTTAATATAATTTATACATACTGTGTAATGATATCTTCAACAAAGTAATTGTGAGAGAAAAACTAATCAATGAATTACATGTGGTCTGTGCTCATATAAATATATGTGTGTGTATATATATATACACACACATATATATATATATACACACATATATTTATACACAATATACCTGCATATATACAAACACACATATATACATTTATTCTTTCATCTCACACATTTACTGAGATGTTCTACAGCGTACACTGACTTCTCCAGTGTTGAGGTGGGCAGAAAACCTACATTACCAAAGACAGGAAAGTCATATATGACAATTTACTGTTGGGAACCAGGGCAGGAAGAAGAGCATATTAGGTCCTAAATAAACATTTGATGATTGGTTGAGCAAAAGTACGAAGAGTGAGTTTGAGTTTTTTCAGAAGTACTGCTTATCTTCCAACATTTTAACTTTATTATTTTCAATTTTAAATCCATCAGCTAACATATTCTTGGGATTACCTATCTACAGGATAGATAGACTCTGTGATATAAGGGCACTAGACAATGCCACAGGGAAGAAACAGAGTTGATAGGAGAGGAGGGTCAATAACCACTAAGTCAAACATGACTTCTCCCATAGGATTGCCTGAGTGCAGGGCTATGAGCATACAAAACTCTATGTAGAAGTTCTCTATGGAAAACCTAATTAAATTATCATGGACTCACTTTAAACTTCTAACTTGCAGTGATGGTATCATTTTTCTGTCCCTCCATCTTACTTATATTGAGGATGTACAAGCAGCCCCACAGGGACATTCCTAGGGGTGTCTTCCCTTGGCAGAGTAAAGACTGGCCCTGAACCCATGGATCAGGAACTGGAATCTACAAAGGAAGGGAAGGAGGATGGGGGTGGAATCATGAGATTGTGAATAAGGTAGGCAGGCCTTAAAAGTCACTGTGCAGGAAACAATAAAGTCATAGAATTGGGTGTTTGTGCAGCACGTTGTGTGGGAGTAGGAGAAAAAGAGTCTCTTTTTCTCTTGGTCAGGAATCAGATTGAACACGTTTGCAAAGACCAGTTAAATCATCTGAAGTGAAGCAGTTGTTGCTGCTTTTGGGTATGAGTTGCCTTGGTACATATGGTTTAGCTTATACTCTCTTCCTTGGGTTGAAAAATAATAAACTGAGGTTGAACAAAATAATTGTCCTTCCTCCATGTCTGCCAGTGTTGGCTTTCTTACTCTGTTCTCATCCTTTGTCCCTTTGGATTGGACTATTTACATTTTATTTCTCCATCTTTTTCCTTCTGAGAGAGAAAGGTAGTGATTGTAAAGAAAGAGTGTTGCATGGAAGGCCATTACAGACTAAGAAAATAATTATTAGATTATAGATACATTAATAGAAAGAACCTTAACTAATAATCCTCTAGCTTTGGGGAGGTATCCATCGATTATATTATTCTCAGATATTTTAGAATTTTTCATCAGAATTATCTATGAATCCAAGCCTATGAGAATTAGTGATTGCACATCCCTAGCCCTTTAAAATTTCCTGCTATCTTGCTAAATACAGCTATATTTGCTTTAGCCAGTAATTATGATGCTAAAAAATTAAAAATAAACATTCACTTGTGTGAAGAAAAGACATTTTGTTAATTACAACTATTGAAGAGCATTCTATGTGTTTTTATTTAATTTTCAGTTTTCAATTTACTTTGATATTATGTGACTGTAAGTTTCTGGACTCCTTAAAACCTATTAAAAATATGTTCTTGTCCTCTAATTATAAAAGTATTGGATTCAAATTATAGGCATTTGAAAATTAAGAAAGAAAAAGAATACCACATAATCTCATTCTTGACAAAATCACTTAATATTTTGATATATTTCTTTCAAGTGTTATTTTCTTTATACCTATATAACTGTTTAAGCCCAAAGCAAATTTTGGTAAATGTAAAATTTTATGAGGTTATTTTCTAATTAAACTGTGTTTCACCTATTTTTTCCTTCATGATTTTGGTTGAGTTCATGCTATTCCATTATAGAACACTGTACATGGGCCTGAATTCAACGCAATAAATGGGCATTTTGTTATTCCACTAGTTTATTATTCTAAGTGTTGCAATAAACATATTCATATATGAATCTTAGCCTGAGTCTGAAAATGTCTTTAAGATAAATTCTGGAAGTAGAATTAATGCAACAAAAGATATACAATTTTGGGATAACAATTTTAAAATTCTTAATAATATTTTCAATAATTTCTACCTTTTCATAAAGCTTATGAAGACTAATATACCTACCAGTAGTCTAGAAGAGGTCCATTCTAGAAAAATATATTTTTGAATTAAAAATATATTTGATTTAAATTTATTTAAATATTTAAATATATTTATAATATTTAAACTTATTGATTGGATTGCTAATGAGAATGTATTGGGTAGTCTTATTTCTGATTTTGTGAATTGTTTATTCATCTTTTTTCCAATTTTTTATTACATAGTGGTCATTTTATTGGGCCCAACAAAGAGTTTTATAAATTAAGAATGACATTATATATCTATTAGTTGCAAAATTGTCATTAGTTTTATTTACCTCTGAACTTTAATATATTTCCTTGACATTTAGGAAGTCAATTTTATGTTATAAAATCTATTGGTTTTTTCCTTTGTGAATTCTTTCATTGTTTATAAATTTAGAAAGACTATACAGTCATATATTTCATATTTAACTGAAATGCTTTTATTTGACATTTCAGTTTAACATTTTAACCAATTGGGAAATAATTTTAGCATTGGATAAAGAGAGATATTTGATATCTAGAAATATTTAATGTTTCAGTATATTCATTCTGGAAACCATTGAATCATATTGTCTATTTTTGTACACTGATTTTTTTCTGAACACAAATCTGATATCTTGATCTGTTTATTGATTTTACAGAAGTCCACACTTTAAAATATTTACATTGAGCAATACATTTTAATATTTTATAGCTCAAGATTCTACCAGCTCTTTTTGTTTAAAGGTGTTATGAGTGGCTTATTGCAACTCATAATTATAGTGTGTGTTTTTTTATGTTTTCAGAGGCTCTACTTAGCCTTTTGGTTTTAAACTAAGTTTCTTTTAGAATTTTATTATTTAGAATGATCTGTTTTACTATGATAAAATGTGTAACTAATACAGATTTCAAAACTAAACTTTAGAAAAGGCACGTCAGTGAAGTTATATGCCCATTGTCACTCAACAAGCCAGTAAATTACAGATTTGGAATCAGAACTCACATTATAACAATTTTCCAGCCTGATGCTTACCTTCTGAAACTCATAACCCTATTGTTTATGGGCTGAAAGAAAGTCTCGTTGTGGGGCTTCTTGCTCATAAGGAGCTTTCCCTATGTACTGTGGGAGAGCCTCCCTATTGACTTGCAACAGTTTCTCAAAGCCTTTATCCCAGAAAGAGAAGAGGCTCAGGACAATACCTATGCCATGTCATTCTGTCTTTTTTATAGCATCAAATAATCTTGGAAATATCTATTGTGAATGCTAATATAGAAATAGTCTCTTTGGGGATGGGCCTGGGTTGAAAGGGGCAGGTTCCTGGAAACTTATGGTGGCCTAATGATATGTCTGTGAAATAAAACAGTTCCTGAGATTTTCCAAATAGTTTATTGTTCATGTTTAAGTGATTATAGCAGTGATTTAAGCCAAACTAAATATTCTCTTTCCATGGTTTACTTCAACTCATTCTAATCCTTCTTCATACAAACCTGTACAATTTCTATTCTTTTTCTTATATGAGTATTTGATCATGTGGGCAAAATTTACTGACTGAAAAGAGTGTGGAAACTAAAAAAAAAAGAAAAGAACAAAAGAGCAAATACTGTGTGGTTAGTGGGAGGTGCAGGGCAGGATTGATTACAAGTGTTCTAAGATAAAAATGATACATACGACTGGGCATCAGGAATCATTTCTTGCCAATGAAATTTCTGAAGCTGTGGAATCATCTCTAAAAAGAAATGGTTGAAGCCTCTTTTCTGAGCCACTTACAATTGCACCTAATAAAGCTTTTGAGAACTCTATACTGTTAGTAAGGGATGATGACTTAGTAAGTCCGGTCCATTGATTCTGTGATAGTCTTGGCATGACCTACTCATGGAATAACTTCATAATCAAATCTAAGACACCCTGTGAGCACTATTTAAATTCATGTCTCCAATTTTTGGATGACTATTCAGATATGATTCTGCTATTTGTAAAATACTTATACAAAAATGACTGTTCTTACATTTGTAAAAAATACTTTTCCCCCGCAAAAGAATGTCTTCATCTATCACGGGAAAAATGATTTGAAAAATAAAATACGAAAATAAGCAGAATTTGTCAAGATATAGTATACAACATCCCTGATGCTTTATCTAGCTGTTGGTGTTATTTCAAGACTAAAGAACAGTGTTAGAAGCTCAATCATTATTTTATCAAAATAAAAGGAAAGGAAGAAGAAGAAAACACTCTGAACTGACAATTTGTATATTATACTAACAGCTGATCTAGGCCAAGCACGGTGGCTTATGCCCCAGCATTTTGGGAGGCCGAGGTGGGTGGATCATGAGGTCAAGAGATCAAGACCATCCTGGCCAACATGGTGAAATCCCATCTCTACTAAAAAATACAAAAAAAAAAAAAAAAATACAAAAAGAAAATTATCTGGATGTGGTGGTGCATGCCTGTAATCCTAGCCACTTGGTAGGCTGAGGCAGGAGAATCACTTGAACCCGGGAGGCAGAGGTTGCAGTGAGCTGTGATCGTGCCACTGCACTCCAGCCTGGCTACAGAGTGAGACTCCATCTCAAAATAAATAAATAAACAATAAAACAGCTGATCTAAACACTCAAATTAGACTGATCTAAAACACTCAAATTAGACTTTACAAGCAAAAAACCAATTCTATCTTGGCTTTAGCATTGCCTCTGGCACCTTTATAATATGAATATCTGAACAAAATTATAAGAGCCTCCCTTTGAGTGCCTGGGAAACTTATTAACTACTGGACATTCAAGGCAATGACTTCCCAATGTGAAAAGTTACTGCTAATACCTGATATTAGCTTGTTTGGGTCTTGACTAGTTCCTACAAAAAAGCTCAATTGGCAGTTCCCCCTTTTACTAAAGATTGATTCCCTTTCTAAGTCCTTTCAAAATCTAAATTAACCTGGGGATTTTCACCTTGACTTCTTTAGTTCCAACGAGACACGACATGCAGAAACTTTCCTGTAACCCATCATGTGAGACAGAGTTTGGTTTCTGTAATTGTAAGCGCAGAGCACTATAGAGAGCTTCTAAGTGGTAAAAAGAAAGGAAATTGGAAGGAGGAACTGAAGATATTTTTCTCCTATGAATTAGCACAAATACAGATTTATAGCCTTGACACATGTGTTTTGTTTTACTGATGGTTGTAACTAGGGACACCTGTAAGACAGAGCCAAAGGGAAGAATTAAAAATAAATGGAAGAAAAATGTAATA
This sequence comes from Hylobates moloch, assembly GCF_009828535.3. Lineage (NCBI taxonomy): Eukaryota > Metazoa > Chordata > Mammalia > Primates > Hylobatidae > Hylobates > Hylobates moloch. The sequence goes on from NW_026652299.1 coordinate 5,904,708, forward strand.
ATAAGCTGCATTTCAGAGCTTGATTTGAAGCCTAGTATGTGAGACTTTAAAATTCTCCTTTCCTGGAAAATGTTTTATCATTTAGCTTATGTAATTTAGCATACAGTATGAAGGCTGAAATATAACATTTTAAAAAAGATTCTTTCAGTATTTCCAACGGAAATGTTGAGCTAAGTGTAGAATTTGTGGGATCAGTTAGCTTATAAATAATGATCCTTTATGCTGGCATTGGGAAATCCCTGTTCCCACAGCTAGTTCAATAAAGCAATTAATATCAATAAATGCTGAAGAAAGCAAATCTCTATTCACTTTTGTCTGGATTAGTTAACATGAGAAAAATCCTATCCCTCTCCTGAAGTATTTAACCTTCTCATAGGAAGACATTCTAATGGAAGGTAAATAAAGTATGTTTTGACGTATGTTTCTCTTGTCATACACTGTCTCATTCTTATAAAATGATTCAGCTTTCTACTACCCCCAGAAATTTTCAATGTGGTTTTCTATTTAGACCAGGATCTCGTGGAAGCTTGTGTTGTCAATATACTTTATCACTTTTCCTAATAAATTAACTCTAAATTTAACTTCGTTTAGATGGCTTTCTTTAAAGGAAACATAACTTGCAAAATTCAGATATAATGTTTCTTTTCTAATGCATAATGATTACACGTTCCATGCTGTATAGTTCACATGTACTCAGAATTTACAGAGGATATTTGAGAAAAAGCAATTTTTGTGCAATATCAAATACTTTAGTGAACCTTTTAGCACAATCTACACAATGAAAAAAGGTTTCATCAAGGCTATGGGTGAGGTTTAATCGACCTCATTGATAGATAAGGATTTAGGCATTCAAACTTTCACAGATCAGCATTCAGTAAACCAATGTCAAGAAACAGCCCTGAACTTTTGTTGCATTTGACAACATTGTTTGAGATTTCACACGCAAGCAATAAAAAGCTTAAAAGATATTATCCCGTAGAGTCCAAAAAATGTGGTAATAAGGTAAGAGTTGAAATGCATTGTTGACATAAGAAACCCCTGGCTCATGCTTGATTTATAACACACCCAGTTTCGTCAGAATTGGCATAAATGATCTCTTCTGACAGTATGGTGATAACATACTGCAAGAATTGAAGCTGCCAATTCTTACACCTTCATTCTACTAGCAAAGAATTTTAAAACAAAATTTCAATATTGCTACAATACAACACTCTTTTGCTGGTTCTCAAAAACTAAAAGACCCATTCTGCCTCCTGCTTATAAATTTGAGAATGGAGAGAAAGCTAACTTTTAATGTACCTAACTAAATGTGTGTGTGTGTGCTTGTGTGTGTGTATATCTGTTAATTTTATATATACCAAAGTTATAAACAGTTAAAATTTATGGTGAGTTGCCTAATTACCAAGCTATAATCAAATGATATTTTAATGTTGAAATAAAGTATAAATTTCAAACCAATACCTTAAAATTAAATATAAATTTCAAACCAGTACCTTAAAACATAATTAGAGGCTATTATTATTACTCTCATTACAATAGGTTCTTCTTCTTATTTGCCATCTTGTCCGTGGGGATTGAATAAGAAAGAAGACAACATTTCTTACAGAAATTACATTTAAAATTTACATTACAGTAAAGCAAGTAACAGCTTTTTCAGAGAAGTAAGTTTATTTTCGCAACGTTAAAAGGAAAACGTATTGTGGAGGAAGGGGTATCAGGAGAAAATCATTGAGTATGGAAAAACGACAGGACCATAAGCATTTGTTGTTTTTCAGCTTCCTCATTAGTGAATTCTTTTAAAGCCTTTTGTGTTTAAATCAGTGAAAAAGTATACCTTAAAATATTTTTTGTATAAATTGAACTATGTTCAAAAGTGGCTAATATTATTAATTGTGTTTATATCAAGGGATAATAATACATTAAAGTACATTGTGTATTATTTAAGTAAGCTTTTTATATTGAGATAATTGTAGATTTGCATGTAGTTGTGAGAAATAAAAATTCCAGAGTACCATTTACCTAGTTTTCCCTAGTAGTAATAACTTGCATAACCAGAATACAAAGTCACCAAGCAGGATGTTTACACTGAGACAATGCACTGATCATACTCAATTTTTCCCAGTTTCACTTGTACTCATGTGTGTGTCTGTGTATTTGTGTGTGTGTTTAGTTTCATAAAATTTGGTTATATACATAAGCTCATATACCCACTACCATGGGAAGGATACTGAACAGTTCCCTCACTTATCTCTCATGTGGCTCTTTTATAATAACACCCGCCTCCTCTTCCACTCTCCCCCCATTGTCACCCTGACAGTCACTAACCTGTCCCCACTTTCTACAATTTTGTCATTTCAAAAATGTTATATTAATGGAATCATACAGTATATAAACTTGATATTGGCTTCTTTTCACTCGACAGAATTCACTGGAGATTTGTCTCTACTTGAGTGATATCCACAGTTTATTTCTTCTTATTGCAAAGTATATTCCATGATATCAATGTACCACCATTTGTTTAATCATTCATCTATTGAAGGACATCCGGGTTTTGTTTTGTTTCTAGTTTTTGGGTATTATGCCAAGTATCTAAAGACGTTCCTGTTGTCTCTCTATCTTTGATTTCTTGTTTGAATCCATTATGTTCAGAGAGCATACTCTGTATGAGTTAATTCTTTTAAATGTGTTAAGGCTTGCTTTATGGCCAAGGACAGGGGTGCTGAAAAAAAGAAAGTATATTCTACTGCTATGGGTTGGCTTGTTGTATATATGCCAATGAGATCCTGTTGGCTAATTGCATTGTTTAGATCTATATCCTTGCTGATTTTCTGTGCAGTCATTCTTTCATTTGTTGGGGAGTGGGGGGGATGTTAAATTGTTAACTATAATTGAAGATTTCTTTATTTCTCCTTTAAGTTTTATCAGATTTTGTTTCATCTATATCCAGAGTATCTTCTTTGGTGCATATACATTTCAAATCATTATTATGTCTTCCTGGTAGATTGATCTTTTATTATTTTGTAATGCCCCTTTTTATCTCTAGTAATTGTCTTTGCTCTGAGGTCTGCTTTATCTGATAATAATACAACCACTCCTGCTTTTTGTTTTGGTAGCATTTACATAGGTATGTCTTTCTCGATCCTTTTATTTTTAACCTACCTATATTGTTAAATTTGAAATACATTTCTTTTAAATGCCATATAATTGGGTCATACTTTCTTATCAACTATATTGATCTCTACCTTTTAATTGGTGTGTTTCGATTATTTACATTTGTTGTAATTACTGATACATTAGACCTTAAATCTGCCTTTTTATTACCTATTTTCAGTTTGTTGTCTCTGTTTCTTGGATCTCTGTTTTGTTGTTATTGACTTCCTATAGATTACTTGGATTTTTTTTTTTAGGTTTACATCTTGATTTATTTTGAGCATATCTCTTTGTTTAGTTTTCACAGTGGTTGCTCTAGTTATTATAATATACACATGTGGCTTATCACAGTCTACTAATACCAACATTTTACCACTTTCGGTGAACTGTAGAAACCTTACCTTCATTTATGTCCTTTTTCCTTTCCTACTTTTAAATATCATCTTGCATATCAGATAGTGTTATATTTTAATCAATCTTAAAATACGGCTTATAAAACTAATGAGAAGGACAGCCTATTTTATGTATGCATATATGTTTCTGAGTGGAGAAGGGAAATCTCAGGCCTAGTAGGAGAAGGAAAAGGGAACACTCTTGCTGTCAGCCTGGCTTCTGAGTAATTGGCCTTGCTGTGCTGACCTACTTTCCTGAGGTTGTTGAGGACAATCCAAAGAAGGAATGCACCCGCCTAGGCCACCTTCTGTGGTTAGGTTGATAGGAAATGCAGGACTGAGTCATCGTCTTCTGTTGGGTGTAGGTCACAAGACACCCTGTCCCTTTTATTTTCCTGCAATCCCAGATTCTCTAACCATTTTTCCTTCTTTCCATCTTTCACCATTCCCCATTTGATCTCCTACTGCATTATTTCCAGTTTGTCATTGTACTTAGTGGAGAGGAGGAGGGTGATGTAAGTCTACATCATCTTATCCAGATGGGATGTACCACACAATGTATTTTAGCATATAAAAGACTATTTTTTTCAGAAGTTGATAAAAACCATATTATAACAGTTTGTTACGGGAATGGTAGAAATAAAGGAATATGGGGAATAAGAGGTTGATGAGATAAGAATAGATCTGATGCTGCTGAGTATGCAAAACTTTAATTGAAAACAATATTTCAGTCACAAGCAGTTTTATACCATAAATAGGAAACAGCCCATATATTATTTACATAAAGGAAAAACAGGAATCAGAAACTGGATATTTTGACAAGTGTCAAGATAGCAGTAACGTTCTGTTTGTGTTAGTTTCAGTAATTTCCTTAAATCTTTCAAAGCATGGTCAGAATAAGCTAATGTGAATTAGCTGCCAATATAATAAAAGCAATTGTTGTCCTCTTATTGTTACTTTTTGTCACAATTTCAAAAGTTTTATTTCTGAACTGATTCAACAGTTCAATAGATGAAGAATAGCATAGACAACTATGATGAAATGAATAAAATTGGAGAATGTATATTAAGTATACACGAAGACTTAATAAATCTAGAGAAATTGAAACGAATAGGTTAGAAAATTAACAAAACAAAATAGAGAAGTAACAAATATACAATCAACTGTTATATGATAAAGGTGGTACTGCAATTTAATGAAAAAGAATCTTAAATAATGTTGAATCAATTTTATATTCAAATATAAAGAAAAGGAACTTTGACCAGTACTTCACAGCATAGTCAAAGACCAACTCCAGATGGCTCATAATCTAAATTTGAAAGTTAATACACCACAGATAACGGTGAAAGGTTTTCATGAACTTGAGACAGGTAAAAATTTCTCAAGCAGAACAAAAAAGTATTAAGACAAAGATTTGTAATTTCTACTAAATTAAAATTTAAAACTTCTGTTCATCATAAGACAAAATTAAGAGTGAAAAGGCAATCCACAGAGTGGGAGAAGAAATTTGCAATGCATATATTTAACAATGGACTCTTATCTAGAATGTATAAAGGACTCTTACAAATTGAGATAAAAAAGACAGACGACCCAATTGAAAATTTGTCAAAAGACTTGAACAACACTTTACAAAAGAGATTGTCAGAATGGTCAATAAGCATATGAAAAGTTCCCCAACTTCATTATTCATCAAGGAAATTAAAATTAAAAACAAAATGAGATTACTACACACCCACCAGAATGACCAAAATGAAAAAAAAAGAAAAGTTGGGAGTATCAAATGATGGCAGAAGTGTGTTGCAACTGGAATTTTTATACACTATACCTGGTGGTATAATTTAGTTCAGTCATTTTGTAAAAATATTTGGTACTACCTATTAAAAGTGAACATGAACACAATTCTGTAAACCCAGCAATTCCATGCCAGTTAATATGTGCACATACATGCACTGAAATACATGCAGAAGAATTCGCAGCAGTTTTGTTCATCGCAGACAAAAACAGGAAACAACCAAAATGCCCATCAACAGAAACATAAGCAAACAACCTGTAGTGCATTTACATACAGAAATACCATAGAGCTATTTTTTTTCAAAAAGAATTACTGTCACACACAACATGTTAGACAAAATTTTGAGCAAAAGAAGTCAGACCATAAAAAGTAAAGTTCGTGTAATTCTGAGAATGAACATGATGGAGGCTTCTGAGTACTTCACTGTGTAAGATTTATTAAGCTAGACACTTAAGATTTATGCATTTTAGTGGTATTTATACAATGGCCAATTAAAATATCGGTGGTAAAAATAGACCTACTTTTACTCAAAATCTATATCACAACTACTTGCTAATGACTAAGAAAATATGTAGAGAAAAGAGCCAGTAATACTTTTAAAGTATTCTGTTATCCATACCCTTTATCAAAAATACACAACTGAGAAAAATACAAGTGATTAGAAATCAGGCAATTAGAAATTTGTCAAGAATCTTCTGTATACTGACTATAAAATGTAGTGCATCACTTAACAATTTGGCATCAATTTTCTCATCTGTAAAATGTAAATTAAAATACCAGCTTCAATCGAAATCATATCAGTGGTAGTATTTGAAGTTGACATGGAAAGTGTTACGACATTTAAAACAAATACAATTTAAGGTAGTTAATTCATGTTATTGAAACAATATCATGATGTGCTTGGGAATAAATAAAATACTAAGAAGAATTTCAGTATGTCGAAGAAGATACTTAGAAGGCAAAATGGAGAAGATATAGTTGACCAGTCTTTTGAGAGATTTCAGTTCAGTTTATTCAATTGAGTATAGGGCATTTCCACTTAAAGGCTGACTCCATAGTCCTGCTAAACCCATTTTATCTAAAACTGATCTCTTTGTACACAATTTGGGCTGCCTGCTTCTGGTTCCTCTTATACGTATTCCAGTGAATTTCCATCTCCTCAGATGTTCTACCTTCTAACCTCAGTATCATTCTTATCTCTTCCCTCATCTTTTACCACTGCAGCCCTACAGGTTCTTATCGCTTGGTGCTCAGAAAAGTCAATACATTGAGAAGAGCAGGAGGTGCATCAGAAAAAAGTTTAATAGTCACAGGGCCAGCCAAGCAAGGAGACAGGAGATATTTCACTAATCTGCCTCTCTGAGAATTCAGAGACTAGGGTTTTAAAGGGTACTTTGGTGGGGAGGGGGCTGGGGAACTGAAACAATGGGTTGGCTGGGAATTAAATCACAAGGGTGACAAAGCTGCTGGTGAATCAGTACCCAGCTGAGGGTGCAGGACCAGTTGAGTCAGTCCTTAGTATGGAACACAGGTTCAAGTGGCATATCTTGGTCTATCAAAATGCTACATCTGAAAAATATCTCAAAGAGTAATCCTTTGGGTCTCATAATAGTGATGTTATCTATAGGAGCAGTTGGGGAGTTATAAATCTTGTAACCTCAGTTAGATGACTCTGAGACACTAAACAAGCTAAGCAGGCAATGGATGGCTATCATTTAACCATACCTATTCCTTAGCAAAGTTCAGGCCCCTACCATGATTCTAAACTTGTGGCCTTTTACTACTTTTTACAAATACAGTTTCTATCTTTGAACAACGAAGAAATCAGCTCAAGAAAAGGACTATGATGCCCTCCACACAATAATGAGCAAAAGGATTTTAGCCTGGTAGGTGCAAGATGGAGTCAGTTATGTCAAATTTCTTTTACTACTGTAATTTTTGAAAGGCAGTTTCATTATCTCTCTTCACAACAACCACAAATGATTTTCATCTTACCTCCTAATCTTTTACATCATCTACGTTTTTTCTCTATCTTGTCACTATCTAATTAAGACCACTCTCATGTCTCATCAAAATTGATATAATAAAATCAAAAACAAGTTAGTTACTTCCTAAATACAATGGGGGTTCAGACACTGCATAAATATGCTCATTCAAAATGGAAGAAATTGGCCAAAACAAAGGGGCTACAGTCTCCATGCAAGTCAAAAATCCAGTGGGACAGTCAAATCTTAAAGTTCTAAAATGATCTCCTTTGACTCCATATCTCACTTCCAGGTCACACTGATGTAAGAGGTGGGTTTCCATGGTCTTGGGCAGCTCCACCCCTGTGGCTTTGCAGGGTACAGCCCCTCTCCTAGCTGCTTTCATGGGCTGGCACTGAGTGTCTGTGGCTTTTCTAGGTGCACAGTGCAAGCTGTCATTGGACCTACCATTTTGGGGTCTGGAGGACAGTGGCCCTCTTCTCTCAGTTCCACTAGGTAGTGCCCCAGGGGGACTTTGTGTGGAGGTTTCAACTCCACATTTCCCTTCTGCACTGCCCTAATAGAGGTTCTCCTTGAGGGCCCTGCCCCTGTGGCAAACTTCTGCCTGGACATCCAGACATTTCTATACATCCTCTAAAATCTAGGTGGAGGTTTCCCAACCTTAATTATTGACTTCTGTGCACCCACAAGCCCAACACCACATGGAAGGTGCCAAGGTTTGGGGCTTGCACCCTCTGAAACCACAACTGAGCTGTATCTTGGACCCTTTTAGCCATGGCTAGAGTGGCTGGGACTTATGGCACCCAGTCCCTTGGCTGCACACAGCAGCGGGGCCCTGGGTCCAGCCCACGAAACCATTTTTTCCTCCTAGGCATCTAGTCCTGTGATGGGAGGGGCTGCCACAAAGGTGTCTGACATGGCCTGGAGACATTTTCCCTATTGTCTTGGTGATTAACATTCAGCTCCTTGTTACTTATGCAAATATCTGCAGCAGGCTTGAATTTCTTGTCAGAAAATGGGTACTATTGCATTATCAGGCTACAAATTTTTCAAAGTTTTCTGCTCTGCTTCCTCTTGAATGTTTTTGCTGCTTAGAAATTTCTTCTGCCAGGTATACTAAATAATCTCTCTCAAGGTCAAAGTTCCACAGATCTCTAAGGCAGAGGCAACATGCCACCAGTCTCTTCGTATAGCAAGAGTAAACTGTGCTCCAGTTTCCAAAAAATTCCTCATCTCCATATGAGACCACCTCAGTCTGGAATTTATTATCCATATTACTATCAGCATTTTGGTCAAAGCCTTTCGACAAGTCTAGGAAGTTTCAAACTTTCCCACATATTCCTGACTTCTGAGCCCTACAAGTCTCTAGGAAGTTCCAAACTTTCCAACATTTTTCTTTCTTCTTCTGAGCCCTCTAAACTGTTCCAACCTCTGCCTGTTTCCCAGTTCCAAAGATACTGCCACATTTTTGCTATCCTTACCGCAGCACCCCACTACCTTGGTACAATTTACTGTATTAGTCTGTTTTCGTGCTGTTAATAAAGACATACACAAAACTGGGTAATTTATAAAGGAAAGAGTTTTAATTGACCCACAGCTCCACATGGCTGGGGAGGCCTCACAATCATGGTGGAAGGCAAAAGGGAAGAAAGTCATGTCTTACATGGTGGCAAGCAAGAGAGAACTTATGCAGTGGAACTCCCACTTATAAAACCATCAGATCTTGTGAAACTTGCTCACTACCATGAGAACAGTATGGGGGAAACTGCCCCCATGATTCAATTATCTCCACCTGGCCCTGCCCTTGATATTTGGGGATTATTACAATTTAAGGTGAGATTTGGGTGGGGACACAGCCAAAGCCTATCACCCTCTTTGAAATTCTGTAACTCTTTACTCCACAGATAGTTATAGTGGGCTTTCAGCAGGATGGAGTTGTAAATGTGAAGAAAAAAAAAACTGAGAAGTCAACAGAGTAAAGTAATAGTGTCAGAGAAATCATTGGAAAGGTGGGAGAGGGCATATCAGTGAATTCTTGGATGGGAAACAACCTTGCCAAGCAATCCAAATTGTGCTCTGGAGTAACAAAGGAAGGCATCTAAGGAAGGGATGGGGTTGGGGGAAAGACAGGAAAAGTAGTGATGATGAGAAAAGCAAAACAAGATCCTCTTCCCTTACTGAACTGCACAGAGTTGGTGTGAATGTTTTTGAAAGCAAGCTGAGTAGAATTTCATAAAGAAGGGATTAATGGATGTTTCTAAGAATAAAGAATGGCCTGTGGAGAGTGAGAGTTATAGAGATTTTTGAATAACTATTGGGAAGGTGCATCACAATCATACTGAACTCAAGTGGAAAGAATTGCCTCATCTGTAATCAAGACAAAGGTGGTAAAAGAAACTCATAAACCCAGAAATTTAGCAACATAGACATAAAAAGCTAGCCAGGGAATGATTATCTAGTTTTATATACCAATTACTGTATTAAGATTAAATATTTTTTGTTAATAATTTCAATTAAATTTTTACTTTTTGAATATCCCTTAAAAGTTCTAGTTATGATATCATAAGCTAGAAACATGGGTGTATTATTTTTCAAAACAAATTATTTTGGGGATAAAACATGTTATATAAATTAGGATAGGTTATGTTATATTGCATTTACAAATAGTCCCCAAATCTCAGTGACCTGTATATTAAAAGTATATTCATTGATTTATGTTACATTTCCATTATCAGTAGAGAATGCAAATTCATCCTACATACTCAGGTACCCATACTACAAAAGCTCTATCTTGACAGATCTTTTATGATCATGATGTCAGGGATGGTCATCATGCACTGGTTCTCAAAGCTTTCCCTAGAAATAACCAATGCCACTACCACCTGAATTTCATGGGCTAGAACAAATTGTGTACTCATGCCCAATTTCAAAAGTCAAGGAGAAGTGAGATTCTACCAAATGCCTGCATAAAGAAACAACTAGAACATTTGAAGGGCCCTAAAGATAACTTTGAATGGGTAACAGGAAGTAGTATAGTGAAAAATCTTATTCTGAGCCTTTTATTTAACAAAATGGAACTAAGAAGATAAGGCAAGGAAGAAAACTTAGTCACTGAGAAGTGGAATGAGATACCAGTGTGAACAACTAGCAATTAATTGGCAGAGCTACAACTGAGTTTCAACATCTGAATCTTCCTTTTGTACCATATATCATTTTTAAGTAGTATAACCTACTTCCTCTTCTTTCACAGACTTTATAAAAGGATCTGTGCATTCACATTTCTGTGGCAATCTATAACATGCTGACCTTTGCTTTGTCTCTTTTAATTCTCTCTTCTTCGAGAAAGTTGTCAAAATAAAGGGATATATTAAAGGGTATCTTGTACAACAAGCCATCTTGGTTTTATAGATATATTGTTATCACTATATTTAAGATAATTTTGGTGACCTTTAGTGACCTTTGTGGTATATATTTTTTTCAATATTAAAGAAAAAAGGGCTGGGCATGGTGGCTCATGCCTGTAATCCCAGCAATTTGGAAGGCCAAGGCAGGATGATCACTTGAGGCCAGGAGATTGAGACCGTCCTAGACAATATAATGAGACCTCATCTCCACAAAAAATAAAAAATTAGCCAGGCGTGGTGACACATACCTATAGTCCCAGCAACTCACGAGGCCGAGGTGGAAGGATCACTTGAGGCCAGGAGTTAGAGGCTGCAGTGAGCTATGGTCATGCCATTACACTGTAGCCTGGGCAACAGAGTGAGAGGCCCTATCTGGAAGGAAGGAAGGAAGGAAGGAAGGAAGGAAGGAAGGAAGGAAGGAAGGGAGAGAAGGAGAAAAAAAGAAACAGAAAAAAAGAAAAACAGTGTCTTCCTGCCCCTAGAAAGAAAGCAGTTTGCTCAACCTGTTTAATTGAGATGAATCAACCTTATGACAAATAAAGGCTTTTAATTAAAAGTGTAATTTATAAAAACAATAAAATAAATCATGTTTGACTCATACTCTGCATTGTCTATGGAGTGAAACTTAAGCATCATTCTAAGCCTGTTATTATGAATCCCCAGTTGGAAATGCCAAGACAATCACCTGCTTAAACACTGATTCAAAAACAACTGCTCTCAGGATTCTAACTTTATAATTTCAAGAGTAAAAGATAGGATTATTCAATCTTTAAAAAAATCACTTCCACATTTAGAAAATAATGCCACATACTGGGAATATCTACTTTCTATACCCCTTTTCTACAAAAAAAGTTTATAAGAGATTTAACTGTGATACTTAATCAATCACAATTTGCTAATGATATCAAAGCAGCAGATTCAAGTGCACTTTAGATCATTTGAAAAGCTTTCTATTTTTCATGTACTCCTTTTGTCTGGTATAGAATAACCTTTAAAACTGTCTCAACCCCCTCTTTAGTGAGAAGACAGAGACTAATCACAAATGGGAACTGATTGCTGTTCACCAAACTTGAAATAAAATGCAGGTCTAAAGCTTTATATGCAGAAAAGACAGAATCCTCTTATCTCATATTGAATATGATTGCCGTCTCCCCACCCTTTGACATCCATTACCATATTAAGGACATCTTTACAGAGAAAAGAAGAAAGTACAGATATATATTTGATAGTCATGTTAGTTCTAGTAAATACTTCTTTAATTTTTGTTTGTTTTATCTGATTTAATTGGTCTCCAGCATGTCTCTTCTTTCTTTAACCCATCTTCTCTAAATGTCCTTAGAAATTATTGACATTGGCAAAGTTTCTACCTGAAAATAATTTAAATTTCTGGGTTGTTTATGGAAAGAAAATGTTGCTTCATTACCAGTTGCTGAACGTCTTGCCACTTTTCAGAAATGCATGAGCTCAGAACTCTCTACTCACTCTCCATATCAGAGCTTGCACCCTGGACTATTTGGGCTGAAGTGTGTGTGTGTGTGTGTGTGTGTGTGTGTGTGTGTGTGTGTATTCTGAACATATAAATACTACACATATTTATCTATCAAAATTTGTAAACCAAGAGATGTAACAGAACCTCCCAAATTTTTGTTTTCTCTTGATAGTAGTTAGAAGGCCCACAGTTCTTTGAGAAAAGTTTCCTGCCTCATGTGGCAACTACAACCTTCAGCTAGGGCTTGTGCTTTGCGGTTTTGTGCACCTCACCTTCTTTACTCATGAGTGTTTCTTTCTGACTTCTGGAAGCATTTCAGTTTGTCATCCTGTTCTATATAAGCCAATTACTTGTTTGGTGGTGCTATAGCTGGAATTGTGTCCCCTGAAACTCAAGTGTTGAAACCTTAAATCCCAGTACTTCAGAATGTGACTGCATTTGAAGATGGGCCTTTAAACAGATGATTAAGGTAAATGAGGTTGTAGGGAGGGTTCTAATTCGACCTGACGGATGTTCCTCTGAAGGAAATTTTGGATACACAGAGAGATATCAAGGGTGGGTGTTCAGAGGGATGACCACGTGAAGAGGCAGCAAATGGGCAGTCATCTGGAAGCCAAGGAATGTGGCCTCAGTGCACCCAAACCCACTGACACCTTGATCTTGGACTTCCGGACTCCAGAACTGTGAGAAAATAAAATTTGTATAGTTTAAGCCCATCTGTAGTATTTTGTTATGTCAGCTGTAGCAAACTAATACAGTCAGTATCACACTGAAAGAATTGAATAGCTTTTCACAAATATGAAGAATTAGGATTTTGTTCTTCACCTAATGAGATGGCATAATTTAACATTTAGGATATAATATGCTTTACAAGCACCTTTGAGGGTTCTTAAAGACACCAAAAGAAAAAAAAAGTTTGGACCATTGCCCTTTCAAAGAGTCTGAAGTGCAAGCAAAGAACAGATATGCCTTATTTACTAGTAAACCAGGAAAGACAACTGAAAGATTGATTTCAAACATGAGCCCCAAAACAACAGTCACAAGGAATGAAGCGCTGATTTACTGTAGAGCTGCTTCTTATATGGAAAACATTACGTTGATACTACAGAAGGAGTAAATTTTTATTAATGTAAAAAATAATGTTAATGATTCCTCTGAAAAACTCAAATGTCAGCTAGTTGAGAAATATAGGGCAAGAGGGCAACTAGCCAGTATTTAACTGTCATTTATTATTCAGAAAACAGAAATGAGAGAGGTCTGACTTCCCATTCCCCCTTTCTCTGTCTTTGCCTCATTTCATCAACTAGGGATCTGTTGGATTCACCCTGTTGGCTACTTTTCAACTAGTCAACTCCAACCTTACCCACATCCTGAGCATTTCTGGTCACTGCCTAAGATGCATACTCCCTCACCTGCTCATCTAACTTCTTCCTTATTTTCCTTGTGATTTCTCTCCTTTGGTAGTTTGTTCTCTGTTTCTTTTTTCAAAACCTTCCCAGCCTCTAAAATACCACACCAGAGCAAATCAACTTCTTAGCAGAGCTGGCTACATAATCTGGGGAAGGAAGGCCTATGTCAAACAAAAATGAGGGCACTAGCTTAGAAAGCGGGAAAAATGTAAAGCTAAAGGCACTAAAATATAAAGCCTTTTTCTTTTAAAATATTTTATTACCAATAAAATACAGTGGGGAGAACAGGTATGATAGCTCATACCTGTAATCCCAGCACTTGGGGAGGCCAACGCAGGAGAATTACTTGAAGCCAGGAGTTCAAGATCAGCCTGGGCAACATAAGGAAACCTGCATCTCAACAAAAAAAAAAAAAAAAAAAAAAAATTAGGCAGTGCAGTGGCATGTGCCTGTAGTCCTAGCTACTCAGGAGGCTGAAACTGGAGGATCACTTGAACCCAGGGGTTTGAGGTTACAGCAAGCTTGAGCTATGATTGCACCACTGTACTCCATCCTGGGCTTCTCTCTTAAATAAATAAATAAATAAATATAAGAGATATATATATATATATACCTCATATCATATATATCATATATGGTGATAAATATGAGATATGTGATATATGAGATATATCACATATCTCATATTTATCTCATATTTCATATATCTCATATATCATGATATATATGACATATTATATATATCAACATATAATTATATATATATAGTATACATATATGTATATATTTAAGAGACAAGCCCAGGATGGAATATAGTGGTGCAATCATATATATCACATTAAAGATAATAGGATACATGAGTAAAAACAAACTTACAAATTACAAAAAGTAATAGTTTAGTATAACTTTATAACATGCAATAAATAATATTTTATTAATGTGATATCTTGATTGATCATAATTGATCATAAGACTTTCCTGGCTTGCTTCTCTGAAAATTCAGACTTTAAGTCATCAAAGTTTATATGTTTATATGGTTAACAACTCATTTTAAATTGACAAAACTGAAAATGATGTCATTCACTCTTGGCAAATAAAGATTGCAAAATTTTTTGATGATTTTTAAGTTTGAGAAGGATATTTCTGTGGAGACAACTGTTACTAGAACAGTTCAGTGTATTTTATAGGCTATGATGACATTGTAATGAATTTCTGATACATTATTTTGAAATATAAATTTTAGTACATCTATAGCTAGTGATTCTTAAGGAATAGTTTTTCTAGAGGCATTTAACTTTATACAAATCTGTTCTGTGTAAGTCTGTTACAACTTTAACATATAAATGTGATGTAATTAATATATAAATATATGCGTTTAAATGTAATTTATACAACAGCATTTTAATTTTTCCTACAACTTGTGGAGATTGTACAGGAAACCAAAAGTGGATTTAAGAGTTGTACATAATTCAAAAATTCAAAACACCCATGTATGTTTTTTATAGCTGTAACCAGTTACAGGAAAAATAATTTTAAAATTGCCTTTGTCATTAATAATTAATTCACTCAAAGCTTCATATGAAAATAGTGTCCTTTCCTGCAGATTGAGACTATCTTAAATTTAACTTCTATTAAGTCTGTGGATATGTGCTTTGAAATTGTGGCAGTTTTTAAAACCAGAGATTATAAACTCTGAGGAATTTCAACATTTCTGTGATATTCTTTATTTTAATACCTACATGTACACTTTTATTTTGTATGAATTCACTGGCAAGGTATAGTGTGTGAACACTAACAGCTCCTGTACTGCTGCTCAGGGTGGAGAGTATTTGTGCAGATGCTTCCGATCCAGACTCCAGGTCGTGGCACTCCTCAATCCAAGCCCTCTTCTTCCAAGGAATGGCAGCCCCTGCCAGCCTTCTGTGATTACAGTGGCTGCTGTTCACACTCTTGCCACTGCCAGTTTGGATCATGGTCTCCATCTGGCCAACGCCTTGGGGCAGTCATGGACCGCCCTGGGCATCCACTTGCACCCCAGGATCCAAGTCAATTGCTTAAAACATTAGCTTCTCCCACAGTCCTTTTCTCCTCAACTATCTAATTGAGCTGAAAGATCACGTATTCAGTTGCCCAAAGCTGAAATCCAGGCATTTCTTTGACTCTTCTCTCTTGCGCATCTTGTCTATCAATATCTAAATTTTCTTAAGTTTCCATATTACTCAAACAGTCAGAAGCATTTGACACAATTGAGCGTATCTCATGTATAAATATCCTTCCTCAATAACTTTTTTTTTTGGGGGGGGGTGGAGTGCAATGGCATGATCTTGGCTCACCACAGCCTCCGCCTCCTGGGTTCAAGTGATTCTCCTGCCTCAGTCCTCCGAGTAGCTGGGATTACAGGCATGCGCTACCATGCCTGGCTAATTTTGTATTTTTAGTAGAGCTGGGGTTTCTCCATGTTGGTCAGGCTGGTCTCAAACTCCTGACCTCAGGTGATCCACCCGCTTTGACCTCCCAAAGCTTCAATACCTTTTAGAACATTACACTCTCTTTCTTTTTCTTTCCATTCACTAAGCACACCTTCTCAATCTCCTATGTTGTTCCCTCTGCTTCCCTTGAATGCCTAATGCTGGAGTAAACCACAGTTCACTCCTCAGCCCTCTTCTTATCTTTACTATATCCACTTATTTGGTTAGCTCATCCATACATAGCTTTAAAGATTGTCTTTATGATGACTACCATTACATTTATGTCTCTTACCGAGGTATCTTTCTAAACTCCAAATACATATATCTCTCTCTTTTTGGATATTCAGTAGATACCCCCAAACTGCTTGGAGACATATATATCTAGATATATATATCTCCAAACAATCCTACTGTTTTTGCCCTCTTCTCACCACTTTCACCTCTATGACCCCAGACTCTTCTCTTTATTTTTCACTTAAGTTCTATAACTCCAAAACGCTGCATATTTTGCTTATTTGTTGATTGATGTTAGTGTTTCTTCCTTTTGCTAAAGAGAGATGACTGGCAGTTTCATTCATCAATGCATCTCAAATACCCAGAGCAGTGCCTACCACATTACCACATTTTAGGTGCTAAATAAGTATCTGTGGTTTTTTTTTTTTTTTAAATCAATACAGCCTCTTCAACTTCTCTAATATCTCCTGTTCTCTTTCCCACTTTCAACTACCCTAATTCAGACATCAACATTTTTAGTTTAGTTTACTAAACTGAGCAGCTGCCTAATACTTTTTCTGCTCTACAGTCTTTTTTTTTTTTTTGAGATAGAGTCTCGCTCTGTCGCCCAGGCTGGAGTGCAGTGGCCCAATCTCGGCTCACTGCAAGCTCCGCCTCCTGGGTTCATGCCATTCTCCTGCCTCAGCCTCTCGAGTAGCTGGGACTACAGGCTCCCGCCACCATGCCGGGCTAATTTTTTGTATTTTTTTTTTTTTTTTACTAGAGATGGGGTTTCACCGTGTTAACCAGGATGGTCTCGATCTCCTGACCTCGTGATCTGCCCGCCTCGGCCTCCCAAAGTGCTGGGATTACAGGCGTGAGCCACTGCGCCTGGCCTGCTCTACAGTCTTAATCTCTATACATCCGTTTTCTACTGACAAAGACAGTCCTTTGACCAAAACTTTAAGCAGGCTCTTCTTAGTCCTATGTGTGACTAGGCTGGAGTTTAGCCTTTCCTCTCTGTCCTTGTAGAACCCACTGTAAGCAAAAATCCTGCTAGGTCAGTCTAGCAAAAATCCTCTACCCTTGGTATCTGACACCTCCACCTTACCAGCCTGGTCTCCCTTTAGCAAGGATTTTGTGGAGTCAGTCTGGCAAGACTCTCCCTTAAACCTGAGTTTGCTCTCAGTAATTCTCCATCCACTCTCCCCGACCCTACTGCTTGGCTCTTAACCCCTGTGTATCCTTCTTAGAGTCAGAGTTGAGTCCAATCTTGGTCTCCCACTGCAAGACCCCATTCCAGTGTTCCCTATACCTGTTACAATGCATTGCCTTTTGAATGAAATTTGCCTCACCCTCTTGAACAAGCGTCATGAATAATTTTTTCTTTAACACTATAATCAGAACTGACTTCTAAAAATAGCGACCATATCCTCTTCTGCTTGAAGTTTTCCAATAGCATAGTATTTTCCTCAATTTATAAATAGCCACAATTATAGTATGATTTAAAGGGGTCATCAAGTTGCAATCTATCAATTTCCAAAGGTATCTTCCAGGAGATTTCTTAATTTTATACTACCGTGTTTGAATAATTTTTAAAATCCAGCCATGAGATTTGTCCTATTAATGCCAAAGTTTTATGTTATGTTAAACACAATTTTTTGTGATACTAGAAAAAGTACATTTCAGTAGGGCGATGAAAATAGTCTTCATTTGTACAAAGTTTCTATTAGCTATGTAGAATAGAGCTGTTTAATTGGAATGGAATTGGTGACAAGGAGTTCTAGGTTATCAATGTACAATGCAAAAATGTATACTGTGAAGGAAATATTCTTTATGGTCAAATAGAGCAGCCACCAGCCATAGAGGCTGTTGAGCACTTGAAATATGGCTAGTGCAACTGAGGAACTAAACACTTCAATTTTATTTAATTTTAACTTAATTTAAATAACTGTAGGGTGCTAGTCATTAGCATATTGAACAGTACAGTTCTAAAGATTCTATATTAGATATATGTTATAGAATATATATTCTGAATTGGGACATAGATTAATGAGCATTTCTAATCTATCTTGTATTGCATCTGGGTATATATCAGTAGACTGGTAGGTTGCCCACTTGTCAATCACAGTGGAAGAGTGAAACTCTTTTCAAAGTGTCATTTTTATAAATCTGAATTTCTCTGGAAGGAAACAATGATGAAATTTACTCTAGAACTGTGAAAATTAGGTTATTTGCATTATAGCTCTTCATTATTTTGGTATGCAAAGTGTGACATGATGTAAACCTACATCATGTGCATGTGTGTATATGCTTATATTACGTCACCAGTTTATGATGTTTATCTAAGAGAAACAGCTATTTTAGAAATGCAGATTAAAATAATTACTGTAACAGTCCGCCGGCATCCATTCTATTACTGCACAGGTGTAACTTTATATAATTTCATAGGACACAATAATGATGAAAATAAAAATGTGTCAGGAAAGTAAAGTATGGTGTAGGATGTTTTTTTTATTCACAAACTACAACTCTGATATTGTTAGAATTAATGTTTTCACAGTTGAGAAAAAACTAGCTATTTTATAACACAGTGTCTGTCACTGAAACTGACCTAATATTTAAGTTTTGAAAATATATACAAGTTATTTCATTACCCTGTTAATATAGGTATCGTTAGGTGACTATAATTTGGAAAAGGAACTTTAAATGTTACAATAAAAAGATATTAATATTGATGAAGTAGAAGAGCAGTTATTTTACTACCATTTTATAATTTATGTCTATGACATCTGTTATCCTCTTAGATATTCAAATAAGTAAATCTATCACCAGGAGACTGGACACTTACTTCTAGGTGTTTTGTCTTTTGATAGGATAGATAACCTCTAAGATTCTAGATTTTAATTTTTGTCCCAAACAGACATACTCTTCATGAATGTATATAATTTAAACAAAACAAATGGCATACTTTACCACTTAACAATGTACTGTTGAATGAAAGTGGGATTATTATTATCATTATTATTATTATTATTATTATTATTATTATTATTTTGAGATGGAGTTCCTGTCACCAGGCTGGAGTATAATGGTGCTATCTTGGCTCACTGCAACCTCCGCTTCCCAGATTCAAGCAATTCTCCTGCCTCAGCCTCCTGAGTAGCTGGGACTACAGGTGCGTGCCACCATGCCTAGCTGATTTTTCTATTTTTAGTAGAAATGGGGTTTCACAATATTGGCAAGGATGGTCTTGATCTCTTGACCTCACAATCTGCCCACCTTGGCCTCCCAAAGTGCTGGGATCACAGGTGTCAGCCACGATGCCCAGCCTGAAATTGGAATTATTTTTAAATATTATATTTTAAAAGACAAAGTATAACAACAGTATAACTATAACTATATATATATAATTAGTTTCTCATTAATACCTAATTCTTAAAAATGCTTTCTTTTAACAGGATCTCTATCTTGCCCACTTTGACAAATTATTTGATGCAACTTAAAATAAAATATACCTAAAATATCAGTGTATAAATAGAAAAAGAAAATTTAAAACCACAAGATGTTGGAAAAATTAAATATCTCAAGAACTTAGCATTATATAGTTATTGTAATTGAGCCATAAATTTAGCTTAACATTTTCTAGAAATAAAAATATTTTTTAAAAATGTAAAAGGAAGCCCAAAATGTTACAAACATAGAATGCTATAAATGGTTACAGTATTGGAATGAAAGGAGATGAGTAATTTGACATTTATAATCTTGTCCTTGTCTGATAGTAAAATTTACAGTTGTCTGTTACAATAGAAATTTTATTTTTCAAAAACTTAATTCTTACAGTTACTTATGGATGATCCTTATGTGAGCAACATTGAACAACATAATGGAAAATTCCTTTGATAGTGTTTTTTCGGAATAGACAAGGATGTACTCTATGTGACCATTTTATTTGAATGTTTTATTCTTGGGAAGTAGGCTAATATGTCCAGGCATATGGATTTCTGCTTCTAAAATGGTTTTTTATACAGCTTAGAAATTAAAAGTGAAATAAATAGTGAGTGTCTCGGCCATTCTCTCTTAAATATAGATTCTCTAAGCTACACTTTCAACAGGAGCATTGCCGTAGTTCAAGACTGAGCTATAGTAAATGTCTGAAGACAAATGTTGTGTTGTGGACTAACAATATCCCAACTCTCTGCATACTGTGTGTGATAGTCATAGTATTTACTCTGTACACAACAATTCAGTAAACATAATTATATTTTATTCAAAAGAGTGGGAATTTTTTTGCATAATTTATGGGAGTAAATTGCAAAATTCATTCGAAACTGATCCAAATATTTCCCAAACTGGATCTACTGAATTATATGAATAAATTATTATTTGGGAAGCTAGATTTCCACACCACAAAGCACACACTAGATTATTTTGACCAGGAAAAATCGAGAGCAGGTATGATTACGCACTTTGGCCATAAAATTAATCACTACTGCACATTGGAATACCTGGTATTTGCATGGTTTTATAAGGATTTAATGAACACGTACTCCCAGGCTAATAATTTGAATGACCTACAGTATATAGTAATTATAATCAAACATCATTCTATTGAACTTTTATTTTCTCCTTTCTCATTTAGAAGAACTCATCTGGAATTTTCAATATAAAGGTAAAATCTTCTTGGATAGTATAAATGGCTCTATGGACTCACAGCAGATTTGTACCAAAGACTATTTTATTCATTTTTTCTCATCTGTCAAGGGTGGTAATTTAACAAGATCTTAAAATTTACTCATCCAGCATTTTTTATATACCTTAATAAAAATTATAGGCCGAGGCAGGCAGATCACGAGGTCAGGAGATCGAGACCATTCTGGCTAACACGGTGAAACCCCATCTCTACTAAAAATACAAAAAAATTAGCTGGGCGTGGTGGCAGGCGCCTGTAGTCCCAGCTATTCGGGAGGCTGAGGCAGGAGAATGGCGTGAACCAGGGAGGCAGAGCTTGCAGTGAGCCGAGATCACGCCACTGCACTCCAGCCTGGGCGACAGAGCGAGACTCTGTCTCAAGAAAAAAAAAAAAAAAAATTATATCTTCTATTTCTATATCTTTTGCAATAGGGATAATATTCAAATTTATGAAACTTCTATAAATTTACTTCTTGGTATCGATTTCTCAGTGCCTCAATATCATCAGATATTAACTTCTATTTTATAATAGTTATCATGTTTCATCTTACTTGTGTGTTTATAAATTTCTCTTTCAATCCTGGCTACAAATTAAAACCAATTCAGAAGCTTTTAAAATACTGATGCCTACACTCTCGTTTAAGCTGAGATTATGATTTAATTGGTCTGAGGTACCATCTGAGCAACAGTACTTTGGTAAACTTTCCACTTTATTCTAATGGATGGTCAAGTTGAGAATCACTGCTGTAGACTGTACTATTATTGAGGGTAGGGGGCATGGCTTATTTACCCTTATGTTTGCTGAACACTGTGCCTGCTTGTATTAAATTTTCAAACCCATGTTACTAGATGTTATCCAACAGCAAAGACCCAGTCATGCAGTTATACTCAGAAAGGTATTCCGAGTTTTGAGAGAATCAAGTTTCTGTAATTCTCAAAGATTTCAGGGCTTTTTTCCTCAGAAGTCTTAATCATTTTTCCTAAGATTAAAATTTTTGATTCTAATTTTTTATTCATCATACAATTTTCTATTTTTTCTTCTCTCATGGACAAGACAGGAAACAAGAAAAAAATATGATTTTATGTTACCTACAATAACACATACTTAATACTGTGATTAATTTTCCCCATTACAGAAATCATCTAGGCTTTCTCTTTTTAATGTGATCTCTCTTAACTCCTCATTCTTTCAGTATTTAATTTTCAATTAAGTAAAATAAATTACATCCTTAAATGTCATGCACACAAGATTGGCCTACTTTAGAAATAATTTCTTCTCTGTATAATCATCTTAAACCAAACCTACACCTGAACATGACTTTAAATTGGTGATACACAACCAGAGACATATCTAGGAACATTTTTGGTTCTTACAAGGAGGAGGAGAGTGCCACTGGCATCTATTGAATAGGTGCCAGGAATACTGCTAAACATCCCAGAAAATTCAGGACAGCCCCACAACAAGGAATAAATGTGCCTTTGGTGCTAAGATTAAGAAGTCTATTTAAATACACGTGCAAATTACACATAAGCATTTTTGAATAAATTATATTATTTTCCCATAGTTTCCTTCTGCTGTAAGTCAACAAATAGTCTGAGAATGATTATCGACAATGTAAAACAAAATGTGAATGTCAAAACATTTTGGCATCATATAAAAATAGAGTTATTCCTGATAGCCAGATGATAGAACAAGCCAAGCACCAGGCCCAACACTTACTAATATAGGTAACAGATCTCCGGAGAAGGTGAAATTTTCAACCACAGAACGTCTGCTACACTACGATTCAAGTAGTGGCTTAAAGGAGTGGGATTCTGAGATTTGGGATTGTTAGATCTGGGTTAATGCACTCAAGTATTTTGAAACCTTTGCTCTTCCTGTACATTCTAAATCTGCGGAAGTAGCTCACTATCCCTATTAAAAGCTAGCCCTACTCTCTTGATGAAGACAGTGTAGAGACCTGTGCTTTGCATTATAATGTATCTTTTTTTTTTTTTTAGCATCTGCCACCACCTTTTCTCCTGAACAACAGACCACAAATAATATACTGTCTAGGGAAATGCTGAGAAATGCTGAGAGCTGCAGCTGTGGGTCTTAGCCAACATATATTGACAACTGCCTAGAGAGTATGTGTGAGACTGGATATTGAGGATGCTGGATTAAACGGGATGAAATACAAAGTTGGATAAGAAAGAGTTTATCCATATAAGAGCACTCTTCCATGATATAGCATTTAACATCCTGGCAAGGACTCAGAGAGATAATACTAATATGTTACTTGGATGTTTTCTAGACACTTGGAAAAATCAATGGCCCATACACAGTGAAACACAAATGCTGACTACCATGGCAGAACAAGGTGGTGGGGGTTGGAAGTCAAAAAATTTAGAGAAGTGTGAATGCTAAAGTGGATATATCACGTAAGGCCAGAAGCTCACAAGCTAACTGACTGACTAAAGAAGAGGTCAGGGGCCACATGAGGAAAGATCTTGCTATCCCATAGCAAGTCTCTACAGTAATAATTCTTTTATCTTTATTTGTTGCTTTTGACATGTTATCAGTTTAACATGCCAAAAACATGCTAAAAACATGACATTCAATAAAGCCAAGACCAGGATGAAGGAAATACATAGACAAGGCATTGCAAACAGAACAGTGCATTTGAAACCAACAAATGTGCTTCCTCTGCTGCCCTGGGGTACAGGGGTCAGGCAGGTGGGAGGGCAGGGGTGTGTATAGGAGCTCCCCCTCCACAGGCTAACCTCCTCAGCATGCCTGTTCATAAGAGGAGGGTCAGGACCCACTTTAGACCCCTGCCTCACTGTGGTGGAAAGGAGGAAAATGGGGAGAGCAGGAACACAGAAGAGGCCAATTGGATTCTGGAGGGCTGATGGATAAAGAACATACCCTAAGCACCTGGCACCCAGCTCCCATCATATGTCATGTCCCTGCTAGTTAACACCTTGACCAGTGGGTGGGCAGGAGGCTGGAGAGGAGGGAACAGTCACTTTCATCCACCTGGACTGCTCTTTGGTCACCAAAGCAAGAAGAGATTGCCACCTAATCCCAAGTCCATGATCTAAATCACACATTTCAAGCACTATTGGACACAGGGTCTAAGCTGACAATAATACATAGAGACCTGAAGCATTACCATAGTTTCTATGTTTTGTAGGGGCATACAACGTTCAGGTAATAAACCCAGGCTCAGCTCACAATGGGACTACTGTGTCCATAAACCTACTCAGTGCTTCCTACTATGGTCTAAATGTACAATTGGAATGTACACACCGGATAGTTAGGAAAACCTCCATATTGCTTCCTGACCTATAAGATAAGAGCTATCATAGTGGGCAAGGCACAGTGAAAGCCTCTGAAACTGCCACCCAACTTTAATCAATATAGTAAAACATGAGAAATATTGAATCTTGGGTAGAATGACCGAGATTAAAACCACCTCTAATGACTTAAAGGGTGCAGGCCTGGTAGTTTCAATCACATCACTATATAACTTAAAATTCTGTTTTACACAAACAAGCGAAAACTAGGAGAGGAAAGTCAACTACTGCAAACATAACCAAGTTGTAGCCCTAACTGGAGCTGCTGCACTGACTATAACGTGTTTGCTAGAGCCAACTGACTGCACTACAAGATGTGTGACCACTGATCTGGCATATGCATTTGTTTCCATCACTATGAGAAAGGAGGATCAAAAGCAGTTCGTATTTATGTGGGAGGCAGCAGTATGCATTTCAGCTTTTCTTCAGGCCTAATTTAACTCTATGCCTAGTCCACTGTATCAGTGGTATCAGATTAATTAGACTGGATAACCAAGAAGCAGAGAATACATTGGAGACCTTGGTGTGGCACATGCATTCCATGGGGTAAGATTAAAGCTGCAGGAATTCTGTTGAGTGGGTTATGCCTTGACCTACTCTTTAAAGTGAAGGACAAAAGACTGCATCTTATACCGTCACTAAGAAGTAAGCACAAGGCTTGGTAGGCTTTTTTGGGTTTTGACAGCAGCATAATTGACAGCTGGAAATACTCATTTTACCCTTTTACCTGGTGACTTGGAGGGCAGCCAAATTTGAATTGGGTCCAGAACAGGAAAGAGCCCTTGAACAAGTCTATGCCAAAGTGCAAGCCATCTTGCTGCTTGGGCCACCTAATCTGGCAAACCTCATAGTCCTGGAGAAACTATGAAAATTACAGTGTAGTGTTTATAGCAAGTCCCAATAAGAGATCCTCAACTTTAAGACCCAGGTTTCTTGAGAAGAAACATGTCATCTGTAAGGAAGTACTACACATCGTTCAAAAAGTAGGTCCCAGCCTAAGCTGAGTCTTGGCCGGGATTGAGAGGCTATTCCTGAGGGATCACATGGCCATGTGGTCAGAGCTATACATCATGAGCTGGGTTTTGTCCAACCAAAAGGTGATAAGACTGGGTGGGCTCAGCAACAATCCATCATAAGATGTCAGTGTAATAGGGAAGATCAAGCACAAGAGGGGCCAGAGGCACAAATCAGCGGCATGAGCAGGTGGCCTGGAATACCCCACATCAAGCTCCCCTGTGCCAATTGTTCTCTCCTTCAGCTCATGCCTATGACTGTATGATGAGCCACCCTTTTGACAGAGGACAAAGTAATTCCAGGATGGATCAGCTTCATATGTTAATATAAACTGAAAATGGATTGCTGGGGCATTACTTCCCTGCACAGGAGCAGCCCTGGAACAAAGTGGTGAGAAAAATTCTTCCCAAACCATAGAGCTTTGGCTGGCATACCTAATCATTTGCTTTGTGTAGAAAGGGAAGTGGTTCGTGATAAGACTACATATAAAATCACTGGTGAGTAACAATGTTTTGTTTAGTTGGTAAGACATTCAGAAAGAAAAATATTGGAAGATTGGTGGCAAGATCTGAGGAAGCGGCAGATAGATGGACCTATGAAATAAACATGAATGTAAAAATTATTGCATTACATATTAATGCTCAGTAGAAGGGATTCCAAAGAAAAGTACTAAAAAGTAACCACCTAGACAAATAACTCAGCCAGCTTCTATCCCTAGCTGGCAAAATGTGCTCATAAACAGAGTAACCATGGTGGTAGCAATGGAGGATGTGCATGGGCTCAAAACTTGGGCTCCAACTCACCAAGGCTGATCTCTGGACAATGAGTAGACTCCAGCACCAGAGACAGACTCTGAGCTCCCATTATAGTATCATCCTTTGAGGACTCTAACTTGCTATTTAGTGGTAAACGAGTTATTTTTAACTCTTTCTGCTGCAGGAAGGCCAATACTTAATCTTGACATGGACTGCACATATTCCGCGTACAGGTTTTCATTTCCTGCCTCAGCCAGCACCACTAACCAAGAGTTTAGACAGTGATTGACCCTACTAATACAGAAACCTACAGAACACTGCATTGTAAAAGAGATCCACTTTATAGCAATGGGCATATGACTATGACCCAAGCATACTCCACACCACCCAAAATCTGCTAATCAATCTTTTGAAGGTACAGTTGAGGAGCCTACTTGAAGCTGTTGCATGTTTAGGATGGGACACAATCTTCCAGAATGTTATATGCTCTAAGTTGTTTCAAGTAGATAATTTCCATGAATTCAGAAAACAAGGAATGGAAGTTAGAGGCTGGCCCAACCCAACATCATCCCCAGAATTTCTCATAGGGAATCTTCGCTTTCTGTTCCTAACAATATTGCTTCTCAGGATCTAGAGCAGGGATATTCAATAGAAATTTCTATGATGATGGGAATGTTCAATGTCCATGCTGTCTAACACACATGTGGCTGTTGAACATTTCAAATGTGGTACTGTGCCTGAAGAACTACATTTTCCATTTTATTTAATTTTAATTAAGCTTCATGTACTTTGTCTGCTTTTCTGATGAGAGTGCAGTTCCTCACTGATGCATCACTCTCCTCTTTGCCACAGGATACTTTACTTTTCTAGATAGGACTCAGGAACTTATCTGCTAGGTCCCTAACTGAAGGACCACAGTCTTTGCTCTTTGGGTGGTGTTACTGATGCCCTCTCAATGAGCATTCAGAGAGATCCAGGAACTGTCCCCTGAAGCCACTAGAGGGAAGGTCTGTGTGTTAGGCTGCCCTTGCATTGCTACAAAGAAATACCTGAGACTGAGTAACTTGTAAGGGAAGAAATTTAGTTGGCTCATGGTTCTGCAGGCTGTACAGGAAGCATAGTGCCAGAACCTGCTTCTGGGAAGACGTCAGGAAGCTTTTACTTACGGCAGAAAGTGACAGGGGAACAGGCATGTCGCATGGCAAAAGCAGGAGCAAGAGAGAGGGGGTGGGGTGGCTGGGGGGTGCCACACACTTTTAGACAACTAGATCTCGCAAGAACTCACTATCAGGGAACCAGCACCAAGTTATGCAGGATCTGTCCCCATGACCCAAACACCACCCACCAGGCCTCATCTCCAGCACTGGAGACTGCAATTCAAAATGAGATTTGAGTAGGGACAAATATACAAGCTATGTGAGTATGGAACAGAGCTCACACCCCACCAGCTGTTCTCTAAAAAATGCTCATACATACATTTCCCTAATATCTATTTACTTGATCCTTTCATCTCTCATTGGTTGGCAAGGAGCTCCAAGTCAGCGAAAGTCTTTCTGTTTTAAAATTCTGCATATGGTCTAACATCTCCTTTGTAATACAGTATGGAGGCTTGGTGCCACAGCAGAAACTCCCATTTTAACATCCTGTTGCATGCATTACGTAGGCAGAGATACAAAGTGCAGAATATTAAGGTACTTTTCTTCATTGGACTTTAATGAAGGACTTACTTGTTTTCCATAGTGAGGCATTGGGAATGTCAGTTACAGTATAATTAATATTGGACCTGTTGTAGGTCAAATAACTCTGAACCACTGTGAAAGCTTTTCAAAATATATAGCAATTTTTTTGGGGGGGGGAAATGAGAATTAAATTCTACAGACAAAAATTGACAAATGTGATTTTGGAATACAACTGATTTGTATGTTAAGAACTTGCTTGGATTGGTGATTGTCTTGCTATCCAAGCCCTCAAATAGTGACTTTTGACCCCCAGTGGCACATACTTTGGAGATGTCTGGCTGGAAAGAAATTGTTGACCTTGAGAAAGCTGACAGTCCTACCCTACGGCATAGCATTTTAACTGTCTCATCAAAGTAGCCCTACACTCCAAACAATTAAGCAAATAAGTCCCATTCATCCAGAACAAGACCTTTCCAATTGTTTTTGAAGAAGTTTACTCCAAATTATCAATCTAATTTATTCTAGCCATTTAACATGGCTTAGTTAAGCTTACTAAGAGACTTTGAATCCTGGTGATGTACTACTTTGAATATGGGCAGCTTCTACATTTCTTGTGATGCCTTCTACTTTGCAATCTATTGGTGAATAGTTTCTGAACTTACACAACTTGACTATCAATATGCCTAATAAAAGATAAGTTAGTCCTGCAAAGCAAGACACTTAAGTACAGTCATATTTTATGCAAAGAATGCTTCCTTGAAGATGTCACATAATTTGAAATTCAGGCCATTTAAAACTAATTTTCCCATAGGAATAAACATAAAATTGTATTATTTCAAATTTTTTATGAAAACTGAGAATTCATTAATATTTTATATTACACTATTACAAATTACCATAATACAGCTTTACATAAAATATAACCCCCCACGTTGTGTATATGAACAATGACAAGGTTACAGGTGAATGTCTTTAATATACGAGACTAGAGAGTTCTTTAGTTTGTTTTCTGACAGATATTAGTAATGGCAATCTCTATGTAACTATTTCAAAATAAAAATAGCAATGTTTTCAAGAGTCTAAATATGTAAGAAATAAATACTGAATTAAGAGTATACATTATTCACCAAGTTAATCTACTTTGTTTATAGCCAAAGTGAATGGAAAACATTTCTGATTCCCATGTTCTGAGCTTAGGACCTGTGCTTCAAAAATAAAGGGAACATCAAGCCTTAAATGTGCTTCTGATGTTAATGATTTCTCCACATATTTCAGGGAGGTCTGGATGCTGACTCTGACAGCCAAGTACAGAAAGCTTAAAAAGATCACCTTAATTCTATCAGAGCATGCATTTTGTGGTATGTTAATATTTTGCATTAAGCCACTTATGAGCTATTAAAGCTTTTTATTTTCTCTTTTTTTCTATTCAAGTCTGTGAATCATCAGAAAGCACTGGCCCATGTATTGATTATATTTCCCCTGGTCCTGTGCTGCATACCAAGCTTTCAGGATTAGTTTTGGAGGTAGCTGCGGTGACTCCATCTTCCCCCAGTGTGCTCTCTTTGTCCTTCCTTAGGCTTATGGAATTAAAAATAAAGAGATAATTTCAGACAGCTGGAAAAATACTCCTGTTCATTTTATATTAATGGACAGACTCGGGGATATGTGCTGCTTGTATCCATTAGGAGAGCAGTTCATGTATGAAAAAATATATATGTATATAATTTTTATTTTTATTTTTTTACTGTAGACATATTGAAGTGTTTTCTACCCAAGTGTGAAGTTCGTTTCTGAAGCTCTGTCACATGTTCCTCTTCCATTTCCCCATGGTTCAGAAATCTCTGCTCTATCAATGAGGTTCCTAGCAAGAAACAGATGTGCTTTACTTTGAGTGTGACCCCCCACTCCACAATTTCAGGTGTTGCCATTGTGATAGTATTGAGTGGTGGGTACTTTCCAAGGTTATTGGGTGATGAGAGCTCCTCCCTTTATAAATGGAATTAAGGCAATTATAAAACAAGCTTCACAAAGAATGAAGCAAGCTGCTTTTCCAGCTTCTGCCCTGTGAGGATACTGTGTTTTTCCCTCCAGAAGATGCAGCCATAAGGTGCCATCTTGGAAGCAGAGAGCAGCCCTCATCAGACAACTGAAGTTGCCACCACCTTGATAGCAGACTTCCCAGGCTCCAGAACTGTGAGAAAATGAATTTCTATTCTTAATAAATTACCCAGTCTGAAGGATTTGTTATTGCAGCCCATAAACAGAGTAATGCAATATAGTACATTCAGAGCAGTTTAATAGAAAGTCCGGAATGAAGGCAATCAGCTACAGATATTTGAGGCACCTGATACATTTGAACTATAGGATGCCATTACTACTTCTAAGCCTGGAGGAGAAAACGGAGGGGATGGTGTTACTGGAGTCTTAAGACAGAAGGAGCCATGGAAGAACACTCGCCCTGACACCAGCAAAAAATAAATAACCTACATTTCTCTTCCAGTCCCTCATATTCTGCCTGTATACCTACCATCCACCCCAATTCACTGAAAGCCCAGAACAACAATAACAACAACTAAAACAACAGAAACCTGTGGGCAGTCCATAAAAGCAACTTCCAGTCACGGAGCAGGGCAAAGGAAGGCCAAGAAGGAATCTGGGGGAGCAAATGGAGAATAACCAGCTCATCTGCCCTCTTATTGGTCTTAAATCAACTCTTGCCTATAAATTCCCTCCATCTGCCCTCCTATCCTCCCTTTGGCTTTCATTTCAAAGCAAGGTCGATCTATTTATTTTTGTTTTAAAATTTATTGAGTACAGCTATACAGTAAGCTCTAAAGTAGAACTGGGAATACACACTAGATCAAATCCTTGAACGCTGGAATACAGCATCATGACAATGAGCATGAAAAGGGTGTTTGAATGGAAGGCACACCAAGACAGCCACTGCTCCTCCTTTGTCTTGACTCCTCCTCCTTCATCTTGACTCCTCCCTATCAGTCCACTCTGTAGCCAGTCATCTTCTTAGCAGCTTTTTTCTGTGCAAGACCCATTTCTTTCCATGGGCCCTGCCTTGCTATTCTCTAGAAAAGTTAAACTACACACACACACACACACACACACACACACACACACTTACTTTTTTGTTTTTTTTTTTTTTTAGCTCTCAGAATATAACACTGTAATGTTAAGGAAGCCAATTATAAGTAAAATGTGAGTGTTGGGGCTCAGAAAATGCTACCTCAAAGTACTTTGAACTGAAGGACTGAATCATCAGAAGCAAGATGATTACTGTGAACTTCCCTTGCTTTTCTGCATCAGAGCTGGCTGTAAAGAACTTCTCTGACCTACCCTTTCTGAAAGTAGTTGATAAGACACTTTTTTCAAAGGGGTCCTGCCCCACATCTAGGGAGAAGGAATGCTACACAGAGAGTCCAAGAAGTACCTGAAGTCAGGTGTTGACTAAGAACCCTCCCTTAATCTATTATCATTAGGTCATATTCTTTGGTCCAATCACATTTCTACACCTGTTCATTCTTTATGGAATGTAAACACAAAAACAGACACGTTTCTGAAGCCACTTGTGTGACATAAAACTTTGATTAAATAAATGTGTTGTGCTTTTCTCTTGTTAATCTGTGTTTTGCTATACGAGTGCTGTCATGACCCTTAGGATGGGTGAAGAAAGATATCACAAAATAATGTGACTTTTAATTATCAGTTTTCTTAATATTAATAAGAAAAATAGAAATGCACAAGAATATTCACAGGAACATATGTAACCCCAGGAATAAACCAATGGTTGTGCTTCAAGCAGTGCTAGTATATAGAAGAGAATATATTCCAATTCTTTTGATTTTCACACAACTTTTTTTCTGAATGCACAGGGAACAACTGGCAGAAAAGCCTGCATCTTGCAACTCACTTTCAAAATCCTTATTTAGAACCATTCAAGTCCACCAGCCTCTGACTGACTGTATCCGTGTCTTAAGCTGTTGGAACTACTCCTATTTCTACTACCAAAAATGTGCTGGGGTAGAGGAGAATAGTGCATTAAATACTCCCATCCTACTACAGCGTGGGAAGGATTACTATTGAACTCCAAATTATTTTGCCATAGACACATTGTTTACACAACACAGCTGCTGGAATGACTTTGATGACAGGAACTTATTGAGGCCTTTGGGGGATGATGAGATTTGTTGGAATCATGATGTTTGTTTGCTGCACTTGATTGATGTACCATCACCAGTCCTAGGCTTCAGGCATATTGAGGCATACACCAGTTTTGTGGACTGAACTGCAAGCCCAAGCCCACTATAAAAACAAATCAATCCCTTGTTTAAAAGCATCCAGTGTCTTATACAGCCTGAGAAATAAAGTTCAAGCTCTCTGACAATGTAGACAAGGCCTCCTATAGATAGATCCTATCTCCAAAATTCTCCCTGCTGAAAACAAATGGTAATTATCCAATCATCCTATGCTATTTATTTCCCTCTTTCTACTTTTCTGCTTAGAATGCCTAATCTATTCTTAAAAGCTCCTTGTCTTTAAGATTCATCTCATCCCTTTTTCATTCCACAAAGCCTTCTTGGAGATTGATCCCCCCCCCCCCACTTACACTGTTCTTTATAGAACTTCAATGGCATTTTGTATTTTCTTCTATCAGGGTTCTGAGCACATGATACCCTAATGGATCTTATTCTCCTACCAGAGGTTCTGCTCCATTCCACAGCCCCCTGCAGGCTGCATCATTCCATGTGTGTCACACCTAGCTTCCAAATGTAGCTTCACGGATCCATGTCTTCCCATAGAAATTCAAGCATACTCAGCTTCCCATAAATTTAAGACCTTTTCTGAAGGTATAAGGAGCTCCAAAGAGAAACACATTGTATGACTCCCTCAGTCTCCAACATCATACTGAGCTGTTCTACCTCAATTCCTTCTGTAGCCTACCTTTCTACTATGTGCCCCACTCAATTTGTGAACATATAGATACTGGAGGACAAGGACAGGTTATTTCACCACTCTGACCTCTCTTCTGGAGGTTGTCCTGCCATGCTGGCCTGCCTTCCCCATCACTCTGGGAATTCTGGTAAACAAAATATTATCCATCTGCTGATGTTTCTATCTCCCTGAGATGATCACAAATTCGTTGAGGGCAAGAATTGTTTCTAACTTACCCTTATATCCCCAATGTTGGGCACAGTACATAGAAGATAGTAGATCCTAATAATGCATCAATATTATAAAGGAGAAAATGAGTATTAAATCCCAAGCCACCACTTGGAGTTTTGGATCTTAACCTCTTTGGTCATTAGGGAATGCTGCACTTTACAGTAGAAGAGAGGAAGGCTGCTGAGTTTAAAGTGGACTTCAGGAATCTATCAGTGATACTATCTTTCCTAGATTTCTTCCAATTAGATATCTCTCTAATGAGAATCTTGAACTTAGCTGAAGTTATGAAAGAATTTTGATTAAGGGGAAATGAAAGAGGTAAAGACTGTCTTTTCATAGTCATTGGTTTGCTTCAAATTTCCATCTGTCGTCTTTCTCTAGCTTTTCCATTTCTGGCTTTATTGTGGGTACTTGTAGTTTCCAGAATACAATTCAGTAATCACATCAATTTCTTATATTACAAATTATTTAAACAAAAAGCAAATATTAAATGTCCTTTAATTTACAAGTCTCTTAAAGATTAGGAAAGTAAGACTATGGCTATATATGCTATCTGATGTATAATTTATACGTGTATGAATAATCAATTTCATCCCAAATAAAGAAATTCCTTTTTTAAATTTGCTTGAGATTGGGTAATGAGGAGGAGTATGTGAATGGGAGTTATAGTAGAAATTAATTTAGTAATAAACATTAATAGTGAAAGCTTTATTGAACACAAACTTGTTCATGTTGTTCTTGCTCTATGACAAAAAATTAATAAGGGCTTGAATCACTACCATTTATTGAACACATATGCCACACGACTGTATAGACCCACTCCCTTGTATGATGTGAGCTTGAGATCTTAGCGAAAGTGTAAAAATGTTTCACATACCCAAGGATATTTTTTCTCATGTTACAGCTAACAAAGATCATAAAGAGTGGTAAGTCCCAAAAAGTAAACCAGATCCCAAAACTCCAGGAGAGATTCATTCTACATTGTTGCTTTTCGTATCACAAAACTATCTTCAATTTCAATCTTCATATGACCCCATAATCACCAGCAATAAAACTGGCTTATCAGAATATTATTCTTTTCTGACTTTGTGTTTACATAATTAATTTTTATAAATACCTCTCAAAATATCTCTCCTTATATTGTACTTGACTTTATATTATTTATTTTTATGGTCTAAATTTAATGCATAATTCATCCTTCATA
Organism: Hylobates moloch; assembly: GCF_009828535.3. NCBI lineage: Eukaryota > Metazoa > Chordata > Mammalia > Primates > Hylobatidae > Hylobates > Hylobates moloch. The sequence continues at coordinate 5,938,868 of NW_026652299.1, forward strand.
AATGAATCCAGCATGGTTCAACCATGGTTGGTGGACTCCTTGAATTTACTTGTAAACCAGTAACTACTTGAATTTACTTGTAAACCAGTAATTGGATATTTTACTCTTCATTGGACTTCATTAAAATTAGCTGAACAATAAATTCACCATTCCTGGTCAGATCACCCAAATTGGGGAGAAGTGTACATCTTAATAAAATAGCTATGATTACCTTTCAAAGGATTGGGCTCTGGAATTACTTGAGCCCTAGTAGGCACTTCTTTCTGAGCACTTTATTGTCATGGAGGAGCTCTGCTAAGAAAATTTAAAACAAATTCTTCTTCCCAAAGTGCCAAGCATTTCTCCATTATGAAATTTCTACGGAATTCCATGAGAAATCTCTTCTGTAAAATGAGCCTCCGTACTTCTGCACAGCTGCAATACCTGGCAACTTCCCTAGCCCTAGGACGTGAATACAGCAAACAACAACTCCGCTGGCTGTCAAAACCGCAAGCAAGTTCTGGAAATGGAAGCACGCTGCTGCTCTCACCACAGAAAACGAGGCACACACTGATTTTATTACCTGGGTAGTCTCAACTAGCAAGATGCTCCTAAAAGGACAGGCAGAATAGTAGTTTATTTCTGGCATGCCAAGTGCCTTGGTAGAAGAAATTAATTTTGTTTTTCTTTTGCTATCATCCTTGACTCTCTCAGCAAGGACAACTAAGCAATGCTGATTAAAGAAGTCATCATTGTGTGCTTAAATATGTTAGGATCCAGTCAGCAAAGATGGACACAAGCATTCTCTAAGAGCTTTTCTTCCTTTTACTTCCTAGGAGAGCAATATGCCATCTTGTGAACTAAAAGTGCCCCCTGACCGACACCAAAAATTAAAGACAAATGTTCTGCATATCAACTGCAATGCAAATCATTCTGCTATCCTCTGGAGTTTGTGGAGAAGATAATTCTTACTTCATTTGCTATAGGGAGGTGCATCTTTCTGGCTTCTTCCACAGTTCTGTGCTGTCCTGGACTCTGTCCAGAGTCAACAGCTGAGCAGCATGATGTAGCCTATGATTCAAAGGCCCAGGGCAGAAGGGAAATAATTCCCCAATGCCGCTTTGTACTATCTTGCTTTCTACATAAATAAATCAACATCCTCTGAAAGATATTTGATTGTGTAGGTAGTAAATTTAAGAAGTTTGCTTCGCGTGAAGATGAAAAAGTTATATTTAGTCCTTTAAAAATTGGTCACTGTTGAGAGAAGAACCACACCTGTCTAAAATTATTTTTAAGGTATGCATTTGAGTAAAAATATCACTGTTATCAGAATGTCAGGTTATTCTACAATGAATTTTTCCCACAAACATCTTTTTTTTCTTGCTACTCTAAAAATATAACTGCCTTAGAGAGCAAAGTTGAAAACAAATACACATTTTGCTGAATTCTTTATATTTCATTCATAGACCTTAGCAAACAGACTTTAAGATGTATTTAATTTAAGTAATTTTTAATGCATTTAAAATGATCATTAACCTGTAACATACAAGCCTACAGCAGGCCAGCTTTCAAGCTGCACACTGAAAAATTCATATTGAATTAGACAAGGTAAATAGAGCCAGTTCATGATTCTTAAGTAGACTTGACATTTACTGTTGGAAACATATAGGATCTGTTGCTACTACTTAATCTAAAAAGGAAAAATGAGTCTTGGGCCCATTTTTGAAATTATGAGGTACCATAAAAATTGTGGCATTCTGAGGACCCGCCCTTTCTAATTTTGAAAAGTGATACAGAATTTGAAAAAGATGGAAATCTTACTTTTATGGTCAACTGTGCTCAACAGGACCTGGAGTAGAATTTCTCTACCATGGCACTATTAAAATCTGGGGGCAGATGATGTTTTGTTGTGGATGTATCCTGTACTTTGTAGATGCTTACCTCTATCCACTCACTATCAGTGGCACCTCCAGTCGTAAGAATTAAAAATGTCTCCAGAGATTTCCAAATGTCCCAGGGGGAGTTGCAAAATCATTCCTGGGAAAGGACCACTGCTGTTAAAGTGCTGCATAAAATTGTTTGAGTCCTTCTCCATTCTTGCAGACAGTAATCTCCGACAGTTGACACCATGGATTCCTTCAATGTTGAAAAGATGCTCTTCTTTATTTTTGTCTATGTTGTTCCTGGATCCCCTCTTGGCTGCCTATTTACTGACTTCTATTTCTCTTCCTTCACGCCACTCAATGAGTCCGATAAGATTCAGCTGTGAACACTTTCTCTGTTTCCTTTCTCTTCTAGTATGTAGTTTAGTTCATGACTGATTGCTCAATACTGTTTCACCTATAGTTCAGGCTTTTCTAAGCTCTAGATTTCCACCTATCTTCTGGAAACTATGCACCGATACTGTAAACTCCTTATAACCACCATATACCTAAAAACGACCTCCATATCCATTCATGTTTTCTGTTCTTTTAACTATTATTGTCTTCATCAGCCTCCAGGTTTTCTTGGTTTTAAAATAGGGAGTTGTCTCTTCACTATATTTAATACACAATCATTTGCCCAGATATTCTATTATGCATTCTGTCCAGTCATTTCTACCTTGGGAAAGTCCTTACGTCAAAACGTTTTTTGGTAACCTCTGGATGTATTCTAACCCAGGCTCTTACTGCTTGTTGCGTTATGTTTGAAGATATTTTCCCGATTGCCTCCCTGTCACTTCCTTTGTCTTCCCTAGCTATGTAGTTCTAGAAGAGAATCCTTCCTAAAGCATAATTCTGATAATGCTCAAAACTAATTTTAAATTGCTCCCTTGCCCCTAGACAGCAACAGCTTCCATGATCCAATCCAAATCTTCTAGTTGTTTTTTTTCACTCCCCTTACCACGCCACCTTGTAACCATATCCTCTCCACTTCTAATATTAGACCAATGAATCATCTCAATATACCCTTTTACCTCACCTTGCAACCATTCTTCAAGCTCTTTTCTTAAGAAGAAATGTTCTTCCTTCTCTCTGCTCAATCAATCCTACTTACACGTCAAGATTCGTATCAAGGTAAAACTTCCAGATTCCCTGACGGCAATCTTTCTCTCTCCCAACCTCACCAAAATTCAACATTTTGTATTGTACTTTTTGCATTCTTAAATAATAAGTTATTTGTATTTCCTAAATTATGTAGCATAATGTCTTGTTCTTGAAAGGTACTTAGTGTTTGCTGAATTATATCTATATCAGAAGATGGGGCTTGTTTGGGCCCTAGCTTCATAAACAGTAAGAATCTGACATTGCATATTAAGAATTATCCACTGTCACATTCTTCCTAAATACCTAAGTTCTCGGTGGCAGACAGTATTTCTCAAAAGTGGCCACAGCAATATTTTCAGTCCAACATGCTTTTCTAGTACCTTGCCACTCCTCTTCAAAAAGTCGAGTCTATTTCCCCTCCCTTTGGAAATGAGCGGGGCTTTGCAGTTGACACAACAATAGAATGCCGCGCAAGTTATGCCACATGACTTCCAAGGATAGACCCTCAAGGGCAATCTGGCCTTTCCCTTTCTTTCTCTCTCCAGGATACTCATCCTTGGAATTCAAATTCGCACACACCGAGACTCCTGTACAGAGAAGAATATGAGCCCCCTAACTGACAGCCAGCGTGGACCATTCATCAGCAATATGACTGAGGGAGTGAGCCTTCAGATGACTCTTCCAGCACCGAGTCTCCCAGTTTTCCTACTAAGGCTTCAGACATCACGCAGTAGAGAGAAACAGCCATTCGTACCCTGCCCTGTATAATTTCGGACTGAGAGTGTAAGTGGTTGTCTTAGACCACATGTTTTAGGGTAATTTACTATGCAGCCATAGTGACTGGAACATACTTCCAAGTAAATCTAGCAGAAAATAAAATAATATTTTTATTTTCTACTCATATGTAAGAGATGAGTCTTTTCTCTCATAAAGAAATAGTTTCTATAACGTTATGGTAGGGGAAAGGGGCAAGATAACCCAAACACACTGAAGGGAGCTCCAAGTACAGGGAAGAACATATACATATTATAGCCACAGGTTTTTTTTTTTTCAAACTCATCTATTATTTTGAGTATGATAATACTATGTCTGTGTATGATAGAAAAATTTAAACTTTGTCAACCTCTGGGAGAATGTTCAGGTAAATTGAAGGTATTTTGGAAATTCAGACTAACAAATGCATGGCTAATTATAGGCATACATTTCAAGGGAAAGATTTTCAGGTGAATACAAATTTGTTTTATTTTATTTTATTAAATTATTACTTATTAAAAATTTGTTGTTTGCGTAAATAAAAATAGTTACTGTACAATTTGAAGGTTAGCCTTTTTTCATGGTATTATCTTTCATACAGATCCCTGGAGGATGTTTACTCTGAGGAAATGCTGATCTTTTAAAGATCTGCCACAGAATTCTTCTAGCTTACTTTCTGATCAGCTCCCTTTGTATTACGAGTCTATGAAATGACAAATCACAATTATTTCCTGGTTGATTTCTTCTGGATAACAGTCCTCTTAGCTCCCTTCTCTTTCCCAGTAGTTAGTGACCTCTCTTTTCTTTTACTGTTGATGTCACTAGTATTCAACTGACATCTGTCAAAACTTTTGGTATTCTTTATTATTATTAAAATGCTTTTAAAATGGATGAATACAATCATAAAGTTGTCAATTTTATAATTAATTTCTGGATGAGCTTATGAGAATGTGGCTTTATAGTATCAGGTGTGAAGGCATTCAAAATTAGTCAAAAGATTTTTTCCTTTATTTCTTAAATACAATTATGAATTAAAAAAACAGAACAAAAACAGCATAATGATCTAGATATTATTATTATTATTGCTACATGTTGGAAAAAAACTTCATTTATACATTTTTCAAGATGTGTATCTATTTTCTAGTATGTTTTACTTTAACAAATCCTGTTTTAAATAAAGTGAAGTTAGTACTTAAGAGATTGCAAATTTGAATTAATTGTAAAATCATAAATCAGATGTTAATTTTGTTAATTCCAAACATATTTAAATCTTAACAATAAAAATGTAACAAAATATTTATTGAGCACTTACTATATGTCAGACACTGATAGGTACTGTTCAAGAGTTAGTTTATCAGATTCAGGTATTAATGCATTTAACCTACACAATTACTTTCGATAGATACTTTAAATTTCCTTTTTTTTACAGATGAGGAAAAAGACTTACAGGGACTATCTATGTATAGAAATGCATTCGTTTTCAACATATGTCTATGTGTGCTCTTTGTAAGTATATATGCATACACAAATACAGGCACACACACACAAATTAATATAGCTATATCAAGTTTTCTGAAGGAAAGACACAACATATTTAACTAGCATATTTTCTTCTTTGTTTTTACAGTGGCTATAATCCAGTTTCTGTCTAATAATTGTCTTCCCTGAAATGCCCATTTTTCTCCAGAAATGGCCTTTGAATGGAATGTTCTAGCTGAGGGGCTCTCTGTTGTAACGGTTCCCGCAGCCATCAGTACATTAGCTCCAGCTGCTGCGGTAGCCATTGCCATTTACGTTTCTCCCAGGAGAATTCCGATGAAAAAAGGAAACTGTTAGTGCTAAGTGTGTGCCAGGTTTGGATATAATCTCTAAACACATTCTAGCTGAGACTAGAATGAGAATATTTTCTTTTATTTTTCAATGGGCAAAAATACTATGTTATAGAGTACAAAATGTGAGTGCATTACAATAAAAACAGTAGTACAGTAAAAATAGACACTCTTATGAGGACAGAAAAGATTTTATTTGGAACAATAGCTTTAAAAGCAGACTCCTGCTTCTCGTTTAAGTATTGGGAAGCCAAAGGGACAAAATTCCGATTTAGTTACTGAACCCTCACTTTTTCCAGACTGTTCTTCCTTAAAACAGGTAACAACAGTGATTGTAATTTCAACTAAGGAGTTTGGCACTAATTCAAAATGAGGATTTTAATAAATTTCAATGTTATCCTAACATCTCCTCTCTTCTCCTGAAACCATATATGTGAAGATATGTGTACATTCACCTACATATTTCTTTGCCTATTTTTATCTTTTAACGTTTTATTATTCTACACTTCGGTTTTGCTGAAAGTTATGTTCTAAGTCATAAGATGGGGGTTTCATGTAAATCCATAGCCGAGAAGACTGGGAATCATGAAAGTCTTTGGAAATTAAACCCTTTATCTTCAAAATGTGGTGTTATTGCTTCTGAATGGGAGAGTTAAAGGCTGAAACCTGCTGCTAAACGACCTTGCTCAATATGTTTGTAGGTGCAGCTCAAAGAGAATCCAACGGATTCCTTCTTGTTTCTGTGCAAGTAGATGACGCCTCACAGTCAATATGGTAAAGTCTGACATACTCCACAGAGAGGGGAGGGTAGAATGTTAGTTTGAGCACAACTGGAAAAGGTGTAATTAGAGAGTGAAACCATAATAATAGAATAAATATAAAACTTAAAAAATAAAAGTAAGATAAAGCAAGAAACTGTGAGTAAAAATCCATGTAAAAGATCAAAACTAAACGTAAACTGTCCTAATAATGCCACAGCCTCCTGGAGTTTTAAATCAGAAATATTATAGCAGAATAAACCCGAATATAAATGACTTAAATAACCTTTCCAGAATCCCACAAAACCATTCATCCATACTTCAATTTATTCACTTATTTATGTAATTGGTAAACCAAGTACAGTATTGTGGCCTTCTGACCATGTGAGATACCAGAAGTTAGACTCATTTTTAAATCACAAAGGTACTATTAAAAGCAATATTGAAAATTTTAATGAGATGGGATAATGCAAAGAGGCAGTCTTGGTAAATGATTAAGTGACTGTTACGTTTTTATTAGGTTTACTGCTTCTGGTATATATATTATTAGGGTGGTGTGTAAAAGTGATATGACAGAAATTGTTTTTTCATAGATAATTCCACCACTTTACTTCTGAACAAGATTAAAACACTATTTTGTTTTACAACTCCTAGCAATCCCTCATACATTTTTCTTTTGTTCTCTACTTCTCTTTCTTCTCAAGATTCCAAACCTAATAAGAGTTTACAAATGCGTGTTCCTGGCTGGGAAGTAAAATGAAATTTGATAGTTGTTGAAGGACAGTATTGAACTAGTTCAATGACTTGCATTTTTTAACATAATCCTAGGTATTGAGTATATAGTTGTGGCAAATGGATAGGCTTGATGACCCAAATACATTACCTATTCCTTTATCCATACCCTTTGCTCTGTATCTTTGCAATTCCTATTAAAAGGGTTGGTGTCTATTTGCCTATCACATCAACTGCACAGAGACATGTGATTTGCTTTAGTCAAAAGAATGTTAGCAGGCTTCATACACGCAAAGGCCTAAAAAATTGTTTGTATTGTACATTTTTACTTACTCCCTTGGAAGCCTGCCCTATCAGATCAAGCCTGAAGTAGCATATGGAGGATGAGAGACCAGGCAGGACAGTGTCAACTTATCCATGCCAACAACCCCCTAGATCACCCAGCCCCTATACTACAAAACAGCTAATCACAGATACATGTGGGAGTCCAGAAGGTCCCAGTGAAGCCCAGCAGAGATAAGCAGAATCCCCAACCTACTAATACATACCTAAGAAAAAACAAGTCATTGTTATATAAAACAGTTAACATTTATATAAAAATGTGAGATGTTTGTTAAGCAGCAATAGATAACTAACATAACATCTCAAAGATTTATACTCTCCATCTTTAAAAGTAACATCATTCGGAATGTCAAGGGGGAATAGGTTTTGGTTTGTGCCAGATACCATATTAAGAACATTATTAATATTAACATTATCATCCTCACAATCCTATACAGTAATAGTAAAATCAACACATTTACATTAGTAAACTGAGACACAGAAAGGATAAGTGATTCGTCCAATAATATATATTAGGTAGGGCTTGACTTTTCAACCTACACTATTGAGCTCCAGAATATGGGATTTTTAGCTACTGAGCCATATTACATAAGACTACCACTCTTCTGGTAAAGCATTGCCTTTTGCAGGGATAGGTTCGGGCTGTTGCTTCTTTTGTTCATTGGAATTTTCTTCCATGTGATCACTTTTCTAGTCTAATGTTTTTGTATAATCCATTGAGATACATTCATGGATTGTTTCTTCAGATCTCAAAAAGCCTAACAAATATATAAATATAATTTCAAAAGACTAGTCAGAATTTTAAACGAACACAGTCCACACTTCTGCTCTAGTATCCTATGAATATGACTTTAAATATAATTTCAAAAGACTAGTCAGAATTTTAAATGAACACAGTCCACACTTCTTCTTTAGTATCCTATGAATATGACTTCTTATATGTTAAACGTAAATGTTCAATTATTTCTTAAATAGGAAGGCTATTTAATCTAAACATTCTTTCCCTCTGCTCTTCATTTTTTTGTTATTTGTTTAATCAGTTTTGAGAACAAAGGTAAGGCAAGTATTGTATTATATGCTAGGCAAGAATTTTTCACTGGACAGAACTCACAGGCCACTCACAGTAAATCTGGAGAAACACCCATGTGGGAATCAAACAGGAAATCCTAACACCTGATGACTCCACCTGTTCTCCCGACTCACTCCAGGCACAGCTGAGGTGATTAACAAGGTATCATGTCTACTTCCTGTGTGGAATCTATTTCATAGCTCCAGGGATTGCCGCTCTTCCTGGATGATTATTTCCCAATGTTTTTAGGAAGACATTTACTTAAACCTGTGATATCGCTAGGGAAACGTAAGAAAATATTAAAAATGACTGGGAGAAGGGAGGAGAGAAAGTCTGTATTTTAAAATACAAAATGAACGAGCTTTGTATTTTGGGAAGAGACCAGTTGTATGTGAAGAGCTGAGTTCGACCTTCAGAGTCAAATGATGGTTGACCACTCCCTCCTACTCACCCAAGTGTGAAATATGAGAGCAGAGGGACCCTTATTGAATTTAAAGGGCAATAAATGGAGACCAAATAAAAAGAAATATTTTCTCACACAGCATATAGTTAACCCGCAGCATTTCTGGCTCCAAGGATCATTTACTTAAATAATCTGCACAGACAGAATTAAGTAATTTTATGACTACTAATAACATCTTCAGTGCTACAAAGTGAATATGGTGAAGGTAAATCAACTCACATTCTTCAGACATAAGTTAATTGTCCATAGAAGATAAGAATAATTTTCTTTCCAAGTGGAAATAACGCTGGACCACCCAATAACCCCCCACTGACTTCCTTATACGTAACAGGAGAGAAATTTAGACTAATCATTTCTCCAATTGTGAACACCCCCCCATACAATATTGATGCCAAAACCATTAATGGTTGAATCTATCTTGGTATCTCTATTATATTTTATACACAAGTAAAGGTTTATAGCAGGAAAATCTATAAAAGTGGGGGAATAAATTAGAGAAATTAAAGATAGATATGAATAGTTTCAATTATACAATTGAAAAAAACAGTAGTGTTTCATTGGCTACCCAAAATTTGTTATATTTCCTGACAGACAGCTTTAGTTATTGAAATACTAGAAGATTTTTAGAGGAAAATCTGGGGGTAGATTGCCATAATAAAATGCCACAGACTAGGTGCCTTAAACTACAGATAGGTATTTTCTCACATTTCTGAACTGTTGAAGTTTGAGATCAGGGCGGCAGCATATTTGGGCTCTGGTGATGGCCTTCTTCCTGACTTGCAGACAGCCACCTTTTCCTTGTGTCCTCCCACGGTGTGCAAAAAGAGAGGAAAAGAGCCAGCTCTCTGATGTCTCTTCTTAAAGGTCATTAATCCCAACATCAGGTTCCCACCCTCATGACCTTCATGTAAACCTAATTAGCCCCCATCTCCAGTACCATCCCATTGGTGGTCATGTCTTAAACGTATGAGTTTTTCAGGTTGGCGGGGGGGGTGGGGTGGTACACAATTCCATCTATAGCACTAAATAGTCATTAAATCCACAATCTAATCAATAAATAAGGAAATTCTCATGATAACCAACTTGTATATCCAAACTCCAAATACAAACCAGGTAATATTCTTGGCAGTAGAGGCACCAAGGGAAAAAAAAAATCCTTGCTTCATCCTTCATCTTAACTTGTGTTTTTAGTTTGTTCAGGGAGGTACATAGTACATATACAAATAAATGATCCTAATGCAATATTTTACATAATATAAAGAGAGGGTGTGACTAATGCTTTGGAATCACAGAGAGAAAAGATGGTAGAGGGAAAAGTAATGAGTAAGAGCTTGTCAACTAGAAACAAGTATTCAAGAAGAGTTGCAGAGTTAACTGCCATTACATAACCAGGCAGAGGGAGAGAATATGTCACATTCTTGACAGACATGACCAGTAGTACAATCTGGCTGAAACAGATCATGAATGACAGAGAACTGAAGTTATTTATCTGAAAAGGTAGCTGGAGATCAAATGTGAGACCAATTGCATCTGTAGAACATAAAAACATACATTTCTAAAGTAGAAGATCAGCAGTAGAAAGGTTAGTAAAAGAGAAAATGTATTCGACAATTTTTCTCATATTTTCTACAAATAGCAAGAAATGCCTTGCAAAGTGACAGCTCAGTAATGTTCCCTTCTCCAGAATTTTAGAATGGCATTGACAATAGGAGAATCTGAGGCAGCTAGACAAACCCAGAGCATCTACACAAAAAGCTAAATGTATGATGGAGACACGGCTACCAGCTCTTGAGCGAAAGAAACTGAGATGGATTATGGTTCTTCATATAGGTATTGAAAATTAAGAGAGCTGTAAATAAATTATCCTAGGGGAGAGTTGACCATATTGCATCACATTGAACTGATTTAGGCAACTGAAATTTCCTTGTGATTCACTTTCATACTCTCTTCACAGTACTAGTAAACTAGGCCTTGGACACATACTGGATTTAGTTACTTGTCAAAACACATGCGTGACAGAGTATTCTTGATTGATTTGAAGGTTCATTACAAGATCCTGTCAGAGGGAAGAAAAATGTGGAAAGGTATTATATAGTTCAAGTAAATAAGTAAAAATTAATTAAAATTATGAGTTGCCAGAAAAAATCAAATATTACAGATTTGTGTTGTGTATTGTTTCATATGACTATTGTTATTTTTATTGAGGAAATAATCTATAATTTTTCTCTTTGCTGAGATTGATTTTAATGATAAACAGCATTTAACATAATTCCTAATTAATTTTATTTTACATGAGTTTCTTTATATACAGCATAAAACTAAAAGTTGAGTGGCACTAAGGTATTCCCATTCTTGAATTGGGGTACATTTATATCTTTGGAGACTGGGGATTTGGAATTCTATTATTTTAAAGGAATAAAAGCTTTTAAATTATGAGAACATCAAAATGAGGTCAGATGGGCAACTGCAAAGAAGAGAGTTATAACATTTCATCACACTCTTTAGCTCTGTTTATTCTGCTCATCATTTTTCAATCTGTGATTTATATCTTTGTTATTATTAAATTTAAAAAAGTTTAAAAAAACTTTAAAAAGTTTAAATAAAACTTCGGCCATTTGGCCTAGAAATTATATACATGTTTTCTCCTATGTTAAATGAGCACCATCTACATCCTTAACTTATCCACTGTTAAAGTTTTCTGTGGGAAACACATTAACCAATTTACTCTGGATTACCTCTTTGTATAATTTTGTAAAGTCTTTACTTTCCTCATATTTAGCTTTATCAAATAAATTAAGTTCTTCAAGCTTTTATATTTTTCCTATAACTCAACAGCATAATCCTAGAAGACTAAAATTTAAAGTGTCTTAAAATATCATACAAAACAAACAAAAATATGAGTCTTATTTATGAAGCAGAATCTACATTCTCATAGAATATATTTTATGAATAATCTTATTTAAAGTGTTTTGAAGTGACCCAACCCTAATCATACTTATGCTCATTGCTATGCTTAGAATATACTGACCATAAACACAATTTAAAGGTGCTTACAGGAAACTCACTAGTTACTCCTTTTAAGCATCAGAATAGAGTTTACGGTTACTCACAATCATTCTTTTTTGATTGCCTGCTTATTTTTTTCCTATTAAAATTGTGGATGCTATCAAAGAATACAATAAGGTTATGTAATGGAATTTAAACACAGTTTATTGCAACAATATAAGTTCCATGTACAGTTATAAGCAATATGGCTGTGCTTAATAATCTTACATTGCAAGCATAACTGTGGTATCAAATTAGTAATTTTCACAAAGTACTTGCATTAGAAATTGGTATGATACAATATATTTCAATTCTCAGTTGCACAGAAAGATAACAATTTGTTTAATAGGAGAACTGGGGATACAGTTCATACTCTTAGATCTGATTGTCCTGTTTATACAAAGCTCAAATTCCTAGTCATAGAATTTTAGAGCTTGAAGAGACCTTAGAGATCATATAGTTCAACAACTTTATTTTATAGAAAAGAAAGTAGAGGTTAAGGGAAGTTCTTTGACTTAATGTAACATAGAAAGTTGGTGAAGAAGCTATAATGGAAACCACTTCTTAACTTTCTTAGGACTGCAAAATGAAGTTGGGGCGAAAGGCTTAGACTTGAAAATCTTATGCACAGAAATGGTATTAAAGCCATTGGGTTGGACTGAGCCACTGAGGAATTGAACAGGAGGTGCACGTCAACCTGTACTTGTTGAGCAGAAGAGAGAAAACCAGCAAAGAAGGCTGCAAAAAAGTAGCTGGTAAAATGTCAAGAGAGTGTGGGATGATGGAGCCCATTGAAAGAAATAAGGGCTGGTTCCGTATCAAATGCTGCTGAAAGATCAAGTAACCAATGCCAGCTTAAATGACCATCTGGTTTAGCAGCATAGAAATCACTAGTTTCCCTGGCAAATGAGGTTTGAAGTCTGATTGGAGTCGATAAAGGTGAGAAAGTATAAAAAGTGACTGAAGGCATTAAGCTCAGGATGCTTTACTATGGTGACAGTAGCTGCTGGGAAGCTAGACATTAAAAGACATCTTCATTAAGCTACTTCTTCAAGTTTGAACTTCCGGTAACAAAAACCAGCAGCGTTTAAATTGCTGTGAGAAAATGGTTTCTGATTTCTTACATGGGACACATGCACAGTGCTTTGTTTTGGATGACATTATTAATTAACCACTCATCCTAAAATAAAATATGTGCTCAATGTGTTAAATGCTGTGGAATCCCTGAAGGTAAGGGACAAAACTCTTGTCATTCTCAATTGTGTCTTAACCTGGGACTTAGCTAAACCCTAAGAAAACAATTCAGGCTTCTCCCAGCAAAACCTCACTAAGACACTCTGTGTCTAAAGCAGCAGTCCACCTTAAAGACTTGTTTCTTTTAGCAGAGAGCTCATCAATATCTGCACAGCCTCACAGGCAGCTAGGAGGCCCGTCCATTAATGAAATGTTAATGACTGAATTAGACCTGTAATAACTGAAGTAGGATGCACTGCTGTGAGTCCATTAGCATCAGCAAACCCCGCTGAGGAACAAGTAAACACAGCACACAATGAGAAAACTTTCAGGCCGAGGAGTTAGAAGTGTACAGGTGTTTTCACATGGAAAATGACATTTCCCTGAAATAGGATTAGTTTATTTAGGAAAGCTAATCCCATTCACCATATTTCTTCAGGGGAAAATAAAGAACACAAGATGGATTATGTGCTTATTCAAGATTGTTTTGATTTTTAAAATTCTAATATTGCACAACTGTTTCCTCAAAACTTTTTAGGATCACTTGCCTTTATCATCAGGTGCCAAATATGCCAAACAACTGTGCTTTTCCTTTTTTCTTGCCTTGTTCTTTTTCTGGCTTGTTTATATTTTTGTTATATTTCCCTCTCTTAAGCTTTCCTTGCTTATTGAAAAGCAAGATTTTTGTGAAAAGCAAGATTTTTGTGAAAAGCAAGAAAAGACTGTGAACCCTACAATCTTCCCAATATACCTATCCATTTTCAAAAAGAAGAAAATTATTGGGAGATTTAGGACACTTTTTGAGTCTTGATTAATATAAGATGATTGTGGAATTCATTTCTGAGATGTAAATATAAATCATATGGCATATAAAGCAAAAGCTGTTATGTATTAGCATCTAGTTCAATTCTATAATATACTGCCCTTGTAATAAGCTTGAAGATTTGCCATTTTTATTTAAACATATATTGTAATTCAATAATACTTGAATTGTAGCAACTTGATGTAAGGCAAAAGTAATTGCCATCTCAAGTTATTACAAAAGACAGAATAGCTAAGGCTAATTCTATTAGATTTCTTTATTACATCTACTATGGGTCTTACTGCCCCATTTTCATATTTGGATCTCTAACCACAGCTGAAAATAACATATATGTGTTTTGAGAATTGGACCTTAGTGTTTTCTTGGTGGATGTTTTAGAAATACATATAAAAAGTTATAAAATCAGTATCATATTTTTTGTTAAATAAAATAGTATATATCAAATATAGTAGTTCAATAACAAGTGTTGCAGCTTATGCTTAACCTCAAACATCCTTCCAGGTCCGTAGTTCTATATTTATCAATAACCAGTCATGTGACACTAAACCAAATCCTTTAACCTTTCAGGGATATTTTAAAAAAATATTGGAAAAGGAAGATTTATAAAGGAAAACATGATAAACATTTAAACTTTACATTTATTTGAACTTCAAACTTAAATAATTATTCTTCCTGATACATTAAAATGTAAGAGGTGGAGATAAATCAAAGAGATAAGAGAAAATGAAAATTAAAGGTATGTTAGAAATCTAATCAGCTAACTGTCCCACAAAAAAGGAAAAGTCGTATCAGTGGAACCCAAATTCACAGAAATAATGCAGTCTACGTGTGTAGAAACTAAATATTTTAACTAGAATTCGCAAATACAACAAATCATAAAACATATCTGTTTGAACAAACTGTGCTCTAATACAGCTCCTAAGAGATCAGATTTGAATGGGACAAATGAAAATACTGACATGTTTCTTTTCTGTAACGTAAATGTTGGTGTGCCATGCAAATCATTCACCCTTTGATTTATGTTTGGAGTGTTCTGGTTATCTTTGGATCTCAAAATACATACATACACTTTCACACACACATACTCACATTATCTTGCTTCTTGAAATCTTTGTCAGGTTTCTTATTTCAGTTTAACTTTGCTGTCCACATGCAAGAAGAGAAATTCTGCACAGCATTTTGCAAATAGCAAGCATGACACTGAAGTTGAAATTCAGACCATGCAGTGAACTGGCCTATGAAGATGAGGTCAATGACAAATAGTAACACCTGACAAAAAGTATTATTCTGATTACAGTTAATGGAATGTGTTTCCTCATTCAGAGTGTCCAGAGCCTATAAACACTGCCTTACAATTTTAAATGGCTAAGAAAGAGAAATCCATCAAGCCCAAATGATGCACTGATAACCATGAATATGTTACTTATGGATAAACTATTGGTGGTAGTTTCTGGAACAGTCAAAGATCAAGTAGGGTACATATTGGTAGTATAAACACCATATGAATTACTGCAAACTAACATGCTCATAAAATCAATCTCAAGAATATTAGTGAATTTAAAGCCAATTTACAGTAGTAAGCTATTAGCTTTGAACTGAATCTCAGTATATAAGATTGGATTTCCCCCCACTTTTTTTTTTTTTTTTTTTGGCTTGGACAACTAATAATTTCAGAATCAAATACCAAAAGGCTTTTGTAATAGCAAATGTCTTCCCCTCAAAGTTATTTTTTTCTTCTATCTTTAGGTATTAGTTATTCTGTAGAATAATGAACAAGGTATCCTTAGACTTTTCTTTAGCACAAAATTTCAAGCAAAAAGTTTAAATGTATCATTATTTTTCAATAAGGACAAACTTCCATTAGCAATACATATGCAATCATACTTTATTTCAATAAATCGGATTGAGATTATAAAGAAATATAGCAAATGTTGCATGCCCTAATGGCTCCTATAATTCTAAAAATATTTAGAATATAATAGAATATACAAGTACCTTATTAGTATATAATGATAATGTATGGCTTGCCCGGCTGTGAAAAATAGCAAACTTTCCAAAAGTAAGATTGGATCAGGGTTCGGCTAACTTTACCCCAAAGAAATGGAAAAGCCCCAGAATATCACGTAATTTAGTAGAAATTCCAGGGCCTGTGAAACACAGCTGTCATTGCCCCTTACTTGCAATGGTATTGGTCATTATTCAGGCTACTACGTGAATATCCATTGGCCCTTTCTGTAAAAAAAATTATAATGCAGAAATTAAAATTTTCATTTGTAATCCGGAAATCCCGGCAATGGTACTCCCTCCTTGTTCCTCTGTGTTACTAACACTCATAGAAAATCCCTCTGATACACTAAATTGCAGACAGAGAATAAGAATTTCTAGTTAGGCCAGCGCCGTGGCTCATGCCTGTAATCCCAGCACTTTGGGAGGCCGAAGCGGGTGAAGTTGGGAGTTCGAGACCAGCCTGACCAACATGGAGAAATCTCGTCTCTACTATAAATACAAACTTAGCCAGGCATGGTGGCACATGCCTTTAATCCCAGCTACTTGGGAGGTTGAGGCAGGAGAACTGCTTAAACCCAGGAGGCAGAGGTTGTGGTGAGCTGAGATAGTGCCATTGCACTCCAGCCTAGGCAACAAGAGTGAAACTCCATCTTAAAAAAAAAAAAAAAAGAATTTCTAGTTAATCAAATAGCTATTGTATTCATTCATTTCTTCGTACATTCTCTTTTATAAAATTATGTTAAATATCTATCATATATAAGGGAGTTTGTTTATTTATTTATTTATTTATTTGAGACAGAGTCTCACCCTGTTGCCCAGGCTGGAGTGCAATGGTGCGATCTCGGCTCTGCAACCTCCGCCTCCTGGGTTCAAATGATTCTCCTGCCTCAACCCCCTGAGTAATCCCCTGAGTAACAGGGATTACAGGTGTGCGTCACTGCACCCAGCCAATTTTTGTATTTTTAGTAGAGATGGGGTTTCACCCTGTTGGCCAGGCTGGTCTCGAACTCCTGACCTCGTGATCCCCCTGCCTCCACCTTCCAAAGTGCTGGGATTACAGGCGTGAGCCACTGTGCTGGCCAAGGTAGTTTATTTTTTGTGCTGTTTGTTCACTGCTCTCAAACATTTCAGAGTGCAGTAGAAGGTGTTTCATTCATTTATGCATTCATTTATCCATTCAGTCTATTTTTTGAACCCCTACCATATTCCAAGCACTGTTATAAATATAGAGAAAGAGATATGAAGAAAACTGTCAGGATCCCTACTTTTACAGAGCTTACATGCTCATCATGGAGGGAGTAAAAATAAAATGTCAACAAATAAAACAAATTTAATGTCAGATTGATAGGAATCAAGAAGGAAACTAGAACACAGTGAGATGATAAAAGTGGCTGTGGTGCTGTTTTAGATAAGGTGGTCTGAGAAGGCCATTTAGAGAGGATGTTTAAGGAGAGATCTGAACAATGTATTACGGAAGAGTTTCAAAGCATAGAGCCAGACAAGTGCCGGGGCCCGAGGAGGGAGTGGACTTGTATTTCTGAAAGAGCAAGTAGACTAGTGTGGCTGAAGAGGAATGAGGGTAAGTGGGGAGACTATAAAGAACCAAGGCAGGAAGGACATGCTAAAGATTTGGGGACTTTATTCAAAATGAGATTAGAGGATATGAGCTAGTATCATATCTTAATTCCATAGCTATTTAAAAATAAATTTATGCGGAGATTGAAGAGAAGAATGGCAGAAGCTCTGACTTCACTGAGAGAGTAAAATCGCTGTTGGCAGCGACTTGGAGAGGGTCAGGAACTTTGTAACCAAAAGATAACTATGGACACATTGGGCTAGTGGTAAATACAAAATCTTTATAATCCAGGAGTCATTATATATACTTCCTAAGATGGTTAACGATATATAATAATACAACCTATACATGCATCCTGACTGTGGATTATTACTAGTTATGACATAACTTGAGACAGATAATCAAACTTCAAAATGCAGATAGATCACTTGATTGGGAAAGGAAAAAGAAAAGTAGGTCCAAGGCAGACTTGATAGGAAAAATATGTCAAGAAAGAAAAAAAAAATAAGTCAAAAGGACTTGGCAGAGGATAGAAAAGTGGGGAAGCTAGTCACTATGTCAGATTTTTAGCTGTATACCTGCCTTTTCCCGGGAATGGTCTTCTGCTTTCCCTCTCTGAATTGTTATCTCAAAATAACTCCTTTGTTTTTTCAGAAGGATGGAAATTATTCTGTCTCTGGTTAACATTTGTTTTGTAGAGGTTCATACTTATTTGCCGTTCTACAGTAGCCTGCCTACTTTAACAAGTACTTTCCAATTGCTCTATTATTTCTCAGAGTCACATTTTGCTACTAATTAGTTTTTATTTTGTAAATGCCTCCCATCTCCCATTGATTTCTTGAGCTTTCTGGTTTATCCTTTGTGAAGGAAAGAGAAAAGATTATATATATATATAATTTTTTTTCTCCAGATTAATTCTACTCAGCTGAACTTGTCAGTGATGAGTGTAACTGTGTTTTAAAGCAGAATTCCAAGTATTCAGGCATGGCAACAAATCAACTGATTACCCAAGATATGACTACCAAACTATTAGATACACTGGTTATAGTCCTCCTGGTTAAATATTTCAAAAACACTCAATTGAGAGGTCAATCAATATGGCTGTGCAAATCCAAAGGCGAGTTCTTGAGTGAAATAGACACAGATAGTCTCTACATCTCACTCTATGATATCTTCTATCTAGAAATATTGTTTCTTATTCTTTTTCCTTCTTGCAAATTTGAGTTCAAAAGGGCCTAATGACTATTGCTTTCTCCCTTATCTGTGTTACCATTCACAGCTTTGTAATGCAATCTGAATGTAAACCCAATTGGCCCTAGTAAAAGCGAAGTCATGAAACTAGTGCATCTATAGAGAATAAAATAGCAATAGGTTTCTAATGACAAATGCAAGGCAAATTTCTCTCCTTTGGGTCAATTTCAGCAAAATGGGTGGGCATAGCACATTCCCTTCCATTTGGAGAAAGACAGGGCAAAGCAGAGAAGACCAAGAGGTGATTTTGCACTTTTTTGACTAGATGGCTACAAATTGAATGTGAACTATAATCTTAGTACAGGAAGCCCAATGATTCTTTGTTTATCTTGCAGCTTTGGAAAATGGAGACATATTCTGAAGAAGGAAGAATAAAAAAGTAACAGAAAAAAATATGTTCTTTGCAAACTGAACTATTCTTGCTTATACATCTCTATAAATACCGTGATTAATTACAAGCTGTAAGGACAGGAGAAAGAAAATAATTGTTGAGTTCTTACTTTGTACTGTGCTCATTATATAGACAATTTCATTCTGTCTTTACAAATTCCTCCATATTAATCTCTATTTTGAGATTAAAAAATAAAAAGAAAACTGAGGCTTAGCAAGGTAATCAGCTGAGTTTTGAACTACATGGCTCTAAAGACTGTCTTGTTCACTAGGCCACTGAACATGGGGCTTTGTACAATGTAAGCTCCTGGTCCCTGGTCCCAAGTAGGTCTGAGGTGCGACCATATTTTTAATAAGCTTTACAGATGATTCCTCTAACCAATTGGGTTTTTTTTTTTTTTTTTTTTCAATCACAGCAACAGGCTGTGCTGCCTCTCAGAGAATCAGTAGCTGATATCAGGATGCTGAAAGCAAACAAAAAGCCCAGTGGTAAAGACAATGCATCCCGCACACCGTGCAATTAGTAAGTTACTTTCCTGAATTTTCAGAAATATGGCTTCAACTTTTCAGGGCCAAGACAGTGCATGAATATGAAATTGCAAAGGGAAAAATATAAATAAGAGCATCTTGTGATGTTGACACAGGGCTATAAAGGAATGTAACTTAGAAGGTCACAGCACACACAATAGACATTGAAGTTTCCAAATGAAAATATCTCCTTGACTGAGAGAGAAAAAGACAAAGAAAAGAAAGTGAGGAGATGAATAGTAGTGAAAGACATTGAATTCCTCTACCTTCATTCCAGTGTGAGTGACTCCTAAAAGATGGGAAATGAAAGGATCCATATGACACCAAACCAAAGAAATGGGCTGAAACTTTCATGGAAAAGAGATATCAATTAGCCTGGGGTGTGGCTGACTTTTAATGTATTTAGTAGAGCTCCTGAGATTGCTGGGATGCTGAGCATAGAAGCAAATGGAGCTCCAAGGCCATCATGCTCTTTCAAGTAAATAAATAAAGCTTAAGGGGTTGGAAGGGTGGTGAATAGACTATGCATCTTAAGCTAGGGAAGCTTGACTGTTCCTTTGCCATTGTACCTCAAGGATGGTTGAATAATAATTTTTATCTAAATTTTGTTAGACCTCTGGAGAGAGGATACTTTTGCTGTGTTTCTGTTATTGGAAAGGGGTCTCGATCCAGACCCCAGGAGAGAATTCTTGGGTTTCACACAATAAAGAATTTGAGGTGAATCCATAAAGTGAAAGCAAGTCTATTGAAAAGGTAAAGGAATAGGCCGGGGCGCGGTGGCTCACTTCTGTAATCCCAGCACTTTGGAAGGCCGAGGCAGGCAGATCACGAGGTCAGGAGATCAAGACCATCCCGGCTAACATGGTGAAATCCCGTTAATGTTAAAAATACAAAAAATTAGCTGGGTGTGGTGGCATGCGCTATGGTCCCAGCTACTCGGGAGGCTGAGGCAGGAGAATCGCTTGAAACTGGGAAGTGGAGATTGCAGTGAACCAAGATCGCACCACTGCACTCCAGCCTGGGAGATAGAGCAAAACTTTGTCTCAAAAAAAAAAAAAAAAAAAAAAAAAGTAAAGGAATAAAAGAATAAAAGAATGGCTATTCCATAGGCAGAGCAGGAGGGCTGCCAGTTGTCCATTTTTTTATGGTTATTTCTTGACTATATGCTAAATAAGGGGTGTATTATTCATGAGTTTTCCAGGAAATGGGTGGACACTGTCATGGCACTGAGAAGAGTGTCACTTAGCATGCTAATGCGTTATAATTAGCATATAATGAGCAGTCAGCACAACCAGAGGTCACTCTCCTTGCCCTCCTGGTTTTGGTGGGTTTTGGCCAGCTTCTTCACTGCAACCTGTTTTATCAGCAAGGTCTTTATGACCTGTATCTTCTGCCCACCTCTTATCTCATTCTGTGACTTAGAATGCCTAACTTACTGGGAATGCAGCCCAGCAGGTCTCAGCCTTACTTTACCCACCCCCTATTCAAGATGGAGTTACTCTGGTTCAAACACCTCTGACATTTCTGTTATTTCTGAGAATATTCATAAAAGGAAACAATCTCAGTCCTCTCTTTACAAGATCCCACTTAACTTTTTAATAAACTGCCCTTCAGTTTCTCTCTTTCTCTCTCTCTCTGTCTCTTTTTTTCTCAAGACAGAGTCTCACTCTGTCACCCAGGCTGGAGTCAGTGGCATGACCACGACTCACTGCAGCCTTGACCTCCCAGGCTCGAGTGATCCTTCCACCTCAGCCTCCTGATGAGTAGCTGGGACTACAAGTGAAGGCCACCATGCCCAGCTAAATTTATTATTTATTATTTTATTATTTTTTGTATGGATAAAGTCTTGCTATGTTGCCCAGGCTGGTCTCAAACTCCTTGGCTCAAGCAATTCTCCCACCTCAGCCTCCCAAAGTGTTGTAATTACAGGTGTGAGACACTGCTCCTGGCCCATGAGTTTCTCTTAAGGCGGAGAGGACACCCCCACAGAATCCGATTGTAGAGGCTTCCATAGCTCCAGGTCAATTGGGCAGGAGCAGACAGGGAAAGATAACACTAAAGACATGGCCATCATAACATCTATGACAGCAGTTCTTAACCTTGTCTATAATTACAATCTCCTGGGATTTTATTATTATTATTATTTGCTAGTGCCCAAGCAACACCCCAGACTAATTAATTCAAAATCTTTGAGGGTGGCCCCCAAGCATCAGTACTTTTTAAAGCTCCCAAAATAATTCTAATAAGCAGCTAGTACTGAAAACCACCAGTGACAGACTTAGCTTGTTTCTATCAGCATTTGAATATTTTATCCCATAATGTAGAAAATGGAATTTAATGAAAATTATACCTGTAAAGACATATTAAGTAGTTAAGTGTGTATTTGCTTTGAAGACCAGAATGTATGCATACACATCATTATCTTACTTCAAAATCAAAATATATTTCCAGTGTCACAATTCAGAAATGTTAAAAGATCTTCCATGTTATCTAAAAAGAAATGCATTGACATTCAAGAACTTAACTGATCATATGCATATGATCTTGGTTCCTGGGCAAGCCATGACCTTGACTGGTCCTGCAATATCATCCATTACAAAGGTAGCTATTAAGCAACTGACACCTAAATATAAAGCTTCTCCTATTAAGGTGATACAGTATAATGTAATGTAAAATAAAAATAATAAATTTAAAAATATTTTCAGTACCATTAGTTCAGTCCCAAATCCCAGATTGACCATTGCCCTAATTTTATAACGTCACAAGGGGAGATATATTTTCCACTGTGATCTTGTCAAGCACCTGGTCTGTTGGAAAACTAAAATTTTATCTCTCCCTCCTCTTCTTCTCCCCTCTCTTGTTTTGTTTGGTTTGGTGTTTAAGATGAATGACTATTGTGAGGGGGCTGGTAAAAACATAACGTAGAATTAATAGATTCAATCCTGTCCCACAGAAACCAGCTCATTAGGTACTTCAAGCTCCTTGATGTTCAAATTTATTATCCTCAATGTAAGGGAAGTATTAAATTTAGAACATTGAGGTTTTTTGGCATGACATACATTGTAGAGAAAAGAAACCTGGATTAGAGACCAGAAGACAGAGTAAGCAAATTCAGCTTGAGAATTAACAAATTATACTATTTTGTGCAAATCACTTAACCAACCTCTCTGACATTAATTCTTTCGTCTGTTAACTAAAAGACTTGGACAACACCGAAGGACTTAGTCCCTTATAACTTGAACTTCTTGTGGCATATTTTAGATCTGTGACCTGTGGAAATAACTTCATTTTGAGCAATGATGACAATTCATTTAACTTGTTATAAATCAAATGTGGGGTAAATAAACAAGTTATATAGAGTTCCCAGAAGAGACTAAAAAAAAAAAAAAAACAACTTCTTTCCTGTAACTATATTTTTTTATAATTGCAGGTTACACAGACTTACATATTGTTTCAGCTACAAAGCTCTGCCTAACACTGATTCAGAACGTCCAGGTTATACTAAATATGTAAGATTTATAAAATGACATTATATGTAGATATAAATAAAATTCTGGTGTGTTTTTTTGGACACAATACTGTCACTGCAAACAAATAAAAAGAAAAAGGAAAAAAGATGGATCTAAAGTCAAGTAAAACCTCAAATACCAAAAGCTGCATAAATCAAAGCTTAAAATCTGACTGGTAACAGCAGGACCAGATCCATGTGTATAAACTGATGGAGGTGTGGTTTCCAAAGCCACTCAATCCGCTTGTATACACAATGCTTGAATTTATTGAGTTTTGCTGTAGTGACCATTTGCTTCTATGGCTCAAGTTTTGTTTTCTTGAGGGTTTCCCAATCTGTCTCCCTCTTGAGAAAACCACATGAGATTTGTTCTTTTTATCTAAGCCATTTGCATTCCTCTTAGCGTTTCTCCTTTTAAGGTAAAATGAATGTTAATTCATGTTAGTGCCAATGATATTTGGCATATTCTGATTTTAAGGAATGAGATTCTTTCCATCTAGCTCTTGTGGGATAGTGATTGCTACATATTTGAAAGACAGAATAATCAGGCTTAAAAGCTCATTGAAAGGTCATTTAAACCATATTCCTGACTACATGCACCTGGCCTCTGGGACAAAGAAGTGAGCTTCATAAGGTTGTCTCCCATTTATTTCATTGATACAATCGATCAGAATGAGTCATTTTAATAGGATGATGCTATCTAATTATTCACAGCACCTAAGACGTGGTCACAGATACTGGACCACAGAGAAGGACAGGCCTTGGTTGGAGGCAAACAGAAAACATACTCTCCATTGATGTCTGTCACCTTGACTCCTATTGTACACATGGGGTTTATACTGACAAACAATGCCCATTTTCTGATACACACATTTTTCTCAGAGATAATCTGTGCACCTTGTGAATGTTAAACTGATGGTGCACATCACTTGGTTGTTCAGAAGAATCAGCTTCATATACTCTGTTTAGGGTCCAGGTCACAGTCCTTGGAAGGGCCGCTACTTGCAGCTATCAGATAAAAATGACAATCTTTCCTACACAGTACTTTAAAGAACATATGCTGAAATATTTGATTGATTTTTTTTTCTATGTTTCAGGCTATCCTTGTGAGGATTCTGCTATATTAGGCCTATCAGAATCCAGAAGCAAAAATAGTGCTGATTTTTACACATGCTTTCATCCGGATCTACAAGCAGAAAATCAAAGGCTGTGGATCCTTTTTTCCCTCATAATCTAATCCAACCCTTATCCAAACATTTGCATCAGAAGGGATCCTAAAGCCTCTAAATAAATACCATATATGATAAAAGCATATATGAAAAAATGTAAAGTCTTATAGCCTGTCATTTATCAGACATCTTATTTGCATGATAAGAACAGCCATTAACACAATAAAAATTCAAACTCTGGGCATCACAGATAAAAGTCAACTGATTTAGCTCTCATTCATATTTCAGAAATTTACTCAAATACTTTTGTACACATGGTTGTAGCCAAGAGTTGAAAAAATATGAGTACATGTACATTTATATAAATAAATATTTATCTCAATGTATTTATAAAAACATATACCTACTTTTATCTATATTCACGTAAACTTATATAAATTATATATATATGAATGAAGAGATAAGAACAATCCAATGATTGTTATAATAATTTATATAATAAAATTATAAAATTATATATTGTCTGAGGTCAAAGGAGTTCGGCTCTGAGCAGTTTTTTTTTTTGTTTTTTTTTTTTTTTTTAACTCAAACCCTTTCCTCTCCGTGAGATTCTGTTTCTTATATATTTTCACACTTAACAATCTCTTATTCATCAAGGCTTGGTGAAATGATCATTTCTTTCACACAAGAGTTTGATGTTTACAAACAAGAATAAGCCTTCCTTCCTAAAAACTTCTATCAAACTTTATCTGTCTTCTTTTTATATGACCTCCTGCTTTTGGTTTTTTATTTTATTTTTGCCCACATGTTTAGTTG
Source organism: Hylobates moloch (assembly GCF_009828535.3). Taxonomy (NCBI): domain Eukaryota; kingdom Metazoa; phylum Chordata; class Mammalia; order Primates; family Hylobatidae; genus Hylobates; species Hylobates moloch. Next base: position 5,964,165 of record NW_026652299.1, read on the forward strand.
TACAAAAATCTCCTTGAAAAAATACTACTACTAATAATAATCCTTACTCATTGCATTCTTTGTATTTTATACAATGCCTGACATAATCCCTTGAATAATGTAGATACTTAATGAATAGTTTTGAAGACGTGAAAAGAGGTATAACAGTTTTATACTTTGTCGCAGTGGGACAGGACTTTTCTTGCACTTCTTGACATTCCATTTCCAGTCTAAAACAGGGAAACTATTTTTTTTCTTAGGCTTTGTACCCTGCTTCAACCACAGGTTCTAAAATTAAATTAAAATCTATCTCCTTTTGATTTTATTCCAAGCTTTATTCCCTATCTTCCTCAGTGTCCTGAGCTACTTTGGAAGTTGCCTGGGATTCTATGGGATTGGCAAAGGCAGCAGAATCTCCCTGCAGAACAGCACAGGTATTTTTAAGAAACAAATCTATAGCCGTCGGCACTAGGTCAGGTATCAGATGACTGTCAACAGGCCACTTAGTGAAATCATAACTAGGATTTCCACTTGGTTAACACTAAAACAAACAAACAAAACCCAACCTGCAGTACCCAGAATACATATCCAGTTAAAAGCACAAGTGGCTGCCTTTGTTCCTCACAGAAATTTTCTCTGTGATCAATAAAGTCAGCCAGGCTCACTGAGTGTGTTGCTGTCAGACTCTTGAAAACAAAGGTTTATTTTATTTTTGTGACAACTTAGGTTAAAGAAGTACAACATTAACAGAGATCCACCCCATTACAATATAAGAAATGTTAGCTATAACACATACTCATCTCAGCCACTTGAGATTTTGGTCCTGACCTATGATAGTCTTCACTTGAATTTTTGCTGAAACCCCCATTACTTAGAAATTGTTAGGATATGTCAAATAGAATAAATAAAAATATAATCTGATAAAAAAATTGATACATTTGACTAAACAAAAATTTTGGAAATTTTCAACTCATAAAATAAGTTACAAGGCAAATGATATACTGGGATGAAATATTTGCTTTATATGTAATTGCCAGACTCATACAGCCATTTTATATAAAGAACTACTACAGACCAACAAAAAATTTAATTTGCGTAATACCAATAGGAATCCACTGAAAAATATTACAATCAGACAAGGCACAGGTGAAAAGTAACTCGTTTCAGTAATAAACAAATAAATTGAACATTTTTAAAGGCTGGTTTTTTTTTGACAAACTTCAGATTAACAGTATTTTAAAGTTTGAAAATATCCAGAGTTGATGTAATTGTAGTTGCTTTCATATATTGTCACTTGGAGAACAAGTGATTACAACTCTTTTGGAGAGAAACTTGACAATAAATCCTAAAACTGAATCTCTACATATCCTTTGACCCAGCATTGCTACTTCCAGGAATTTATTCTATAACAATGCCTCCACAATATATGTATATGTAAAAGTTTATTGCATTTTTATGTGCAATATTACCAATTTGTAAATACCTGTGTCCATCAATGAGGCTGATTAAAGTAATTCATCATATATATATGATACATGAATATATGCAGACATATGAATTTCTTAAGCTTATCTTAAGAAATAAGCCAGATATATTGAATACACTGCTATGTGAAGAAAAGTGTATTGAAGAACAATATGAAAAGTATAGTCTCATTTCACATAAAAATTAGAAAATTATTAATGTATACAGAAAAAATAAAAATTGAAGGAATATGCATACACTTGTTGACAAAGGGTCTTTTCATGAGGTAGAATTATGGAAGACGTTTAACTTTTAGAATATATTTCTCTATTATTTGGATTTCGCACACATTATATTATTTGTTTTATTCTGAAAACAAAAGAAGCATTTGTTCAAAGTATTTAAATAAAATCTACCTAACAAAGCACCATGACAGTCCATTTGGTCCAAATTATCAGGAAAATCTCCTTGAGAACCAACTTTACATGGATTTTAATGAATATCAGTAGTTTGATTCATACTTTCCAGGGCATTAATCTGTTGTAAAATACTCAGCATTACTATTAGGTATTAACAGAATGCTTACTCTTACAAAGTTTAACACTTAATAATCCCTTTTTTGAAATCAGTATAAAGTTGTTTAGATATCTTCCTATAAAATTATTAAAGATAATTTTTCATATTGAGTGTAGAATGAAACTAGAAATGTGCTATGACCCATAAGAAAAATGTCATATCTACAGAAAACAGTTTAAAATAATTATAAGAAAAAGAAAAGACTCAAGAAAAGGCCAGTGTTGCTCTTTTTTCAAATCTTTCATAATGGTTACTCTTTTCTTTGCATTACTACATTTTAATTCCATTTTACTCTAAATATTAAAAAAATAGAAATTTAAACCTATAGGTGCGTTTAAAAAGTCAAATATAACTTTTGTTTCACTTTTCCTAAAATTGCATTGCCATGAGTAACCAATAAATCAGCTGTTGACTTTTAAATGAGCAGAGGTTATAATTGTTCTTCAGTAAGCATACATTTATTTTGTAATTAATATTCTCTTTGGAATTTGTCTGTGAATAATACAACATTCTACATTTTTATTTTTGCCAGCATTAAATATAATAAAAGATGTTTTGACTGGTCTTTTGCCTCAAAGAGATTTTTTAAGCTTAGAAAATATATTTAAAATATATATAAAATGCAATATAATACTCAGACTTTAATATGATTCCTAAAAGTAACAGAAATAATTTGCTATTTTAATGGCAATAGATATAACCAACATTACAATGCTTTTACAGTCCATGGTGGGGGAATTAAAAAAATACTTCCATATATTTAATTATTTGCAACCATGTTATAATTAGTGATTCTCATTTAACAAACAGTGTTCTTGAGACAGTACAAATATAAAGTGGAACACAATCTCTATTGGGTAGCATCAACCTTTACTCAATCATTAAACAATGAGAAATATTGGGCTGTTTTTGTTAAGGATTAAGAAAATGCTTTTTGAAGCAGATAAACATTTGTCCTTGCTGGAAGCTCCTTCAGCAGTAATGCATCACTATGCCTGACCAGCCCTAGAAACCTTGGAAAGACAAAATATGTACATGTTGGTTGTTAGGCATATGTGATATGTTTTGCTTTGTCACCTGGCAACCAAAAGGTTTTTGAACTTTGCCAAAATCCAAACTTTCGAGACTCTTAAGCTGCTTAATTTTTATATTCATAAAACACAATCCATGGTATATTTTTGTTTGGAGAGCTAATTGCATAAGACTTCTTGACTTGTGATAGATTTTGCTAAAAGATGTTTAACCTCATAGTTATCATGTCAACTTCAGTTCAGATCAGATTCCATGCTAGTTATTTAGACCTGCATGAATGACAAATACTAAAAGTCACATATATTTCATGTATTTATCATGTCTTGAAGGAGCCATGAAAAATGAACAGAGAAGCAGAGGATGAGTGTTCTAATCTTGCTTGGCTCTGTTGTTTAAAATAGTCTTGAGACTTCAGAAAATAATGCAATCCTTTTGATCCCATTTTCTTCATTGGTAAATTAAGGAGATGCACTTAAAAATTTCAAAGAGTTGTAAAAAAAATTAAGGTGTATGTTTCCTTTTTAAATGAGAGGAATATCAAAGATGTTCAGTCTAGAGACACATGAGTATACAGGCCTTTCATTCTTACCCATTTTTTGTCAATCTTTGACCCACATTCCATCTCAAAACCCTCCAGCATGCTCTGATATGTACAAAGTACTTCTAGAATATAAATTCCACTGAACTTTTACAAAGTATTTCTATATTCATACTTACTGATCACCATCCCATTTTTTGTCAATCTTTGACCCACATTCCATCTCAAAACCCTCCAGCATGCTCTGATATGTACGAAGTACTTCTAGAATATAAATTCCACTGAACTTTTACAAAGTATTTCTATATTCATGCTTACTGATCACCATCAGAGATATTCTGTTATTTTTCTTTTCTTCTGTTTTTAAAAATTTGCTAACTCTTTCCCCTTGTTCCATTTGCAGTATGTTCCTGGGATAAATCATGGTACTTTCAATTTAACTTGGTTACCTGGATTTTCACAAACAATGCACCATCCTCAAAGACTGAACTAAACTGAGGAATCAATTGTAATTAGCAAAGGTTCCATAAGTACTATCTTGATAACATCCTCAAATAATGCCTCATATATGGAAGGATAGTTTTGCTATTTTAAAGTCCAATTTAGTAGTGCTACATTGCTGACTGTGATGTTCAAAGATATGGGGCACATGAGTAAATATTTGTCACTGGAGACCATCAGCCCATGGCGAAATAGACACCAGAATGCTACATAATTTGTGTTTGTTCAGAGAAAAGACTATTCAGATTTTTATTATCCTAATGATTAAAAAATCGCTCTTGGTGCTTGTTACAGTAAGAGAAAAAATGTTCTTAAAAGCTAAAACAATAGTAGCTTCTTTGGTGAGTGATGTGCCACTTAGTAATAATGCAGTGCATTTTGAACAGATCTGTAGTTTTTCAAAGACAAACATCAAATAGGAAGAAAAAGGTTATGTCACCTTCACCCTCACAGTACTGTCATTTATATGCTATCAGCTCATTAAATTCACATTAGGATACTCCATGGGACTTGAGTTGCTATTAGTGCACCTAAAATGGCATAACAAAATCTCAGTTCACTTTAAGAGAGATGGCATTGCGACATTTTGTATTTCATCACTGAATTATTACAGTCTCAGATGCATTCTGCTGTGATGGTAATGGAAGGAGGAGTACAAGAGAGGAAAGCTGTCCATTTGTTGTTCCCCAGAGAGAGAAAAAGCAAAGTTTGATTAAAAAAAAAAAAAAAAATTTAAGGAAGTGAAAGTAAAGCATTAACAATTTAACCCCTGTATCTAGGCTGAAAATACACAAGTAAAGGCAAATGTTACATTTTGAGATAGACTCTATAGGACTTGTTTATTTACTTAAATAAAATGACTATATTGACTAGTCAGGAGCTTGTTCGCTTAGTTGTTTTATGTCCACAGTTGCATGACCATCTGGACTTCATATTACCTTTCAGAAGTACTCACCAGTAGCAAATCACTGCCCTTTTCTATTTTTAGCAGTTATATCCTTACGAAAAAAATATGGGTAGCCTCTCAAAGGTACACAATTCCATGATAAAGATGAATATTGATAGTCATCACCATGATCACAGAACCTTTCCATTATGATGAACAAAAGCTTATTATCTCCTATTCTCAACAACTTGCAGCTATACAAGATTTCATGAAATAATTTTACACATTTTACAATGACCAAATTGCACACTTGTCAAAAAATAGAGATACCAATGGAAAAAGCTTGAAATAGCAATGGCTTACACAGCATACAAGAATTAGTGTTGTTCTCAAAACCAGTAAACTTATGAGAATTTTGATGTATATTCTACCAGCAGAATTAAGAGAAGTATACAGCTGAGATAATATGTTTTTACATATAGAGAAATAAATGTGTGTTTATTAAGGAATGAAATTGTATAATAACACAAGCATGCTCTCTTCTAATGATTACTTCTCAGTGACAGAAACAGAATTTGAATAGAAGAAACAAGATTAAAGTCTTCATCCCACATCTTGAATGTTTGGACATACTAAACACAATATTTCATAATTGGGAGTTTATATTGCATGTGGAACATGTTTAAAATTACAGTTGTTTAGAATATTTAGATTTCATGACTATTGCTTTCATTTGTATCATTTGTTACATAAGTAAAAAAATGTATCAAATATGTGAAATATAAATACCTGCTGCTTCTGAGTAGACTTTGGTTGTAGTTACAGCTCTGTTGCTGGGTGATCGGCAGCTGTAATATAAAAAAATGAAGGGATTGAACTAGACACTCATTAGATTTCCTACAATTCTTTACATCTGTGTCTTACAGGAGACATCAGTGTTGGAAAAAGAGACCCAGTAGGAGTCTAGGCTGTTGGTATTCACCCAGACCAAAATTAAGAAACCTAAATTAGTGAGTAATTTACTCTAGGCCTTAGTTCTCCCCTCTACAAAGTAAGGCAAAATACTTTCTGACCTCTAAAGCATCCTGAGATCTAAACTTTTCTGGCTTTGTGTTCTCCGATCCTTTCTCAGTTCTCTCACAATTTTACCATGTAATATTGGAAAAGGTCCTAAAACATATAGAGTACTCATTTTTATTAGTCAGGGTTCTTCAGAGAAACAGAACCAGGAGACAGAGAAAGAGAGAGAGAGAAAGAGAGAGAGAGAGATTTATTATGAGAAATTGGTTTTTGTGATTACAGAGGCTAGAACTCTCACAATCTGCTTCCTGCAAGATAGAGAACCAGGAAAGCCAGTTGTATGATTCAGTTGGAATTGGAAGGTCTGAGAACCAGGGGACTTGATGGTGTGAATTCCACTCTGAGGGCTGGAGAAGATGAGATGAGATGTCCCACCTCAACCAGTGAGGCAGGAAAAAAGAATCAAGTTCCTCCTTCCACTTTTTATTCTATTCAGGCCCTCAGTTGATTGGATGATGCCCACCCACATTGGGGAGGGCAATCTATTTTAATGAGCCCACAAATTTAAACGTTAATCTTATCCAGAAAAACTCTTCCAGACATACCCAGAAATAATGTTTAATCTGGGTACACTACACAAATTCAAATGTTAATCTTATCCAGAAACACTCTCCCAGACACATCCAGAAATAGTGTTTAATCTGAGTATACTATGACCAATCAAGTTCATACATAAAATTAACCATCACACCATCATTATGCTTAATCTACCAACCTACTCCCAGGAGTACAGAAAATGTTACTAAATATGATACCAGATGAGTGTTACAACTAAGTCAACCACAGACAAATTTGTTAGGCCTCTAGGTTTATCTTTGCTTCTTTAATAAGCGAGATCCCCCCATAACTTTTTAATCTCTTAACTTCAGCCCAGTTCAATCACTTGGATATCTACCCTCCAGCAATGGTCATTTGAGTTTATAACCATCCTAATAAGATAAGGAAATTGAAATCCACACAGGATAAATGACTCATCCAAGGTGACATGGCAGAGAGCTAGGCTCAGAAAATACTCTGTTTCATGACTTTTAGTGCAGAGTTTTTCCAGCCAGTGTGCTGCGTAGTTAAGGATCTCACTTTCTAGTATCTTTGTTTCAGCTTTCACATAGCCCATAGCAGGGTAAATTCTTTCAGGAAAAGTTGCATTCAAGATAAAGTACATTGTACAATAAAATGATAAGATACTAATGATAGGAAGTAAAGAATCAACCAGTCGTGAGGAAAAATTTTTTTTAATGAGAAAAATCAATTTTAATGTGAATTTAAATGCTTTACAATGCCCCAACCTATTTTGATTTACGCACTTCTTTTTAATGTAATATGCCCTAGAATGTTATAACTTCTTTTTTTTCTTTTTTCTTTTTTTTTTTTAATTATAATTTAGGTTTTAGGGTACATGTGCACAATGTCCAGGTTTGTTACATATGTATCCATGTGCCATGTTGATTTCCTGCACCCATTAACTCGTCATTTAGCATTAGGTATATCTCCTAATGCTGTCCCTCCCCCCTCCCCCAACCCCACAACAGTCCCCGGAGTGTGATGTTCCCCTGAGGAAAAATTTTTTAAAGTAAACCAATTTATTTCTCGTACCCTCTGAAATGAGTGGGTAATAGGCTATATCGTCATTTGTTCAACCTTAGAATAAGTTCTGATATATATTTAATACATTCAATATAGCCTTGAAATTACATTCTGAATTGTATTCACCTTTAAGTCACCATGCCAACTGCAATGCCAGGACATACCAGACACCTTACAAGTATGTCCTGTATTGAATATTGAGAGGTGACAGCGTGCTGGCAGTCCTCACAGCCCTCGCTTTCTCTCGGCACCTCCTCTGCCTGGGCTCCAACTTTGGTGGCACTTGAGGAGCCCTTCAGCCCACCGCTGCACTGTGCGAGCCCCTTTCTGGGCTGGCCAAGGCGAGAGCCGGCTCCCTCAGCTTGCAGGGAGGTGTGGAGGGAGAGGCGCGAGCGGGAACCGGGGCTGTGCGCAGCGCTTGCGGGCCGGCTGGAGTTCCGGGTGGGCGCGGGCTTGCGGGCCGGCTGGAGTTCCGGGTGGGCGCGGGCTTGCGGGCCGGCTGGAGTTCCGGGTGGGCGCGGGCTTGGCGGGCCCCGCCCCACCGCTACTCAGAGCAGCCGGCCCGCCCTGCCGGCCTCGGGCAATGAGGGGCTTAGCACCCGGGCCAGCGGCTGCGGAGGGTGTACCGGGTCCCCCAGCAGTGCCAACCCACCGGCACTGCGCTCGCTTTCTCACCGGACTTTAGCTGCCTTTCCGCCGGGCAGGGCTCGGGACCTGCAGCCCGCCATGCCTGAGCCTCCCCCCGCCTCCGTGAGCTCCTGTGCGGCCCGAGCCTCCCCGACGAGCACCGCCCCCTGCTCCACAGCGCCCAGTCCCATCGACCACCCAAGGGCTGAGGAGTGCGAGCGCGCGGCGCGGGACTGGCAGCCAGCTCCACCTGCAGCCCCGGTGCGGGATCCACTGGGTGAAGCCGGCTGGGCTCCTGAGTCTGGTGGAGATGTGGAGAACCGTTATGTCTAGCTCAGGGATTGTAAACGCACCAATCAGCACCCTGTGTCTAGCTCGAGGTTTGTGGATGCACCAATCAACACTCTGTGTCTGGCCGCTCTGGTGGGGCCTTGGAGAACCTTTGTGTCCATACTCTGTACCTAACTGATCTGATGGGGACGTGGAGAACTTTTATGTCTAGCTCAGGGATGGTAAACGCACCAATCAGCGCCCTGTCAGAACAGACCACTCGGCTCTACCAAACAGCAGGACATGGGTGGGGCCAGATAAGAGAATAAAAGCAGGCTGCCCGAGCCAGCAGTGGCAACCCGCTCGGGTCCCCTTTCGCTCTTTGCGATAAATCTTGCTACTGCTCACTCTTTGGGTCCACACTGCTTTTATCAGCTGTAACACTCACCGCCAAGGTCCGCAGCTTCACTCCTGAAGCCAGCGAGACCACGAGCCCACCGGGAGGAAGGAACAACTGCAGACGCGCCGCCTTAAGAGCTGTAACACTCACCGCGAAGGTCTGCAGCTTCACTCCTGAGCCAGCGAGACCACCAACCCACCAGAAGGAAGAAACTCCGAACACATCCGAACATCATAAGGTACAAACTCCCGACGCGCCGCCTTTAGAAATGTAACACTCACCGCGAGGGTCTGTGGCTTCACTCTGGAAGTCAGTGAGACCAAGAACCCACCACTTCCAGACACAATATGACCATCTTTCAAACAGGCCTGAGTTTGCAATTGTGTATACCTCAGCTGTGCTCCGTTTAAAAAGAAACAAAACATTTGTGGTGTAAAATCTCAACAGCAGGAATAGAGTATTTTAGTTATGTAGTGTGTATTTGATATGCTTCTTAGGTAGAAAGAACCCTTCAATATTCATTACATTGAGTATTGAAGCTGATCTCATTCAACACAACACAAATGAGATTAGCCATTTGTAGAAGCACCCTCCCTGAGAAGCGACTTTGCATGTCTTGATAAGATGAATATGTCTTCTAAAATTCAACAAGAGAGCCATGAAATTTTCTTTCCAATATTTTATAAGGGAGACAGTAATCAAGAATGTAAGTAATGATAGATAAGCTAGAAAGTAATTGTGTGAAATAACCATTATATTGAAATAACAGAATCTTATGTTAAGTGACAAGAAACATTGTTTCTTTTTTTAAGTAAATACTAAAATCTGTCCGTGCTTATTTAGCAATAACTCAAAGGGTAGTCACCCAGTTTGGTGATACTGCTCTTCATTTTTTGGCAGGTATAAACCTGAAATGCAGAAGGCAGCATCATCTACCACTACGTGAACACAATATTCCCTCATATCCAATTCCCTTTGTTTCACCTCTTGAATCACCACAAAAACCGTCTGATCTTATTTTGATTTCCCAAAAAGACTTTTTTTTTTTTTTTTAACTGGCATAGGAGCATGTACTTGCCAGCTGATGCAAGTATTCTGTTACACAGTGCAGCGTGTTGTTCTGTGTACGTGAATAAATTGGCATTCTGGTTTATAAATCTGTTTCCTGTAAGCTTATTTAGCATTAATGAGTCCTCTAGAGCCTGACCATTCCTGGGAAAACTGATAAAATAGTACTTCTAGCTAGGCAAAGCCAAGGTCAACATCCTGGCTCTGAAGTCACTCCAGTGAAAGTTATATATATGCCATGTGTTCCTGCTGGAAATAGCAAGTCAGTCAGCCACTCTCTTAATTCCTGGTAATTACAAGTGAGACAAATCTCTTAGGAGGAAACTTCTAAAGTGAACAGGAACAGTGCGTACCATCTTCATCCCTCGGAGATTTACAGCATTCAGTTATATAATAATAGTTTGTAAAAGATAAGCCTGATTTATACTGTATAACCCAGTATTCCAACTACTTTCATCTGATCCATATTAAACTTTCTGGGAATATACTAAGGAAAACTCTGTTTGTGGGATATTATAGTTCTAGAATCCTGAAGAAGGCCTGGAAGTACAGCTTCTCAGGGATTTTATCTCATTTGCATCTTGATAAAAATGAGAATTTCTCAGCTATAGATACCAAGAAGAATAACATCTGACAATGCCATAATAAAGTTAGTTTTATTTAGAAGATAGATTTGCTTCACACTAGTACTTGGATGTGTCTTGACACTGACATCCTTCTTTTTATCTTCCTTTTCTGTAAAGCAGCCTATTCTTAACAAGTAACCCACAATATACTGTATAGAGGACTTACAGAAGATCAGTTGGGATGGTTCTGTCACCAAACTTTATTAGAGCTAAAAATGTACAGTATCAGTCACATTCTATTGTGTTGGAGTCTAACGATGTATCCAATAAGTATCACCCCTCTCATGCAACAGAACTCTTAAAGCTGATAGGGAAATAAAGGAATGGCAGAGGAAGTCAAACTATTACCTTGTTTACTAGAAGATCAGATGGGAGCCCCTTACTTAGAGTCAGTTATTTGAACCTACTTACTGACCATTGAATTTAGGTTGAATTACTCACCTGGGCCCAGCCAGAATAAAGTTGGTAGAGAAAAGTCAGCCACAGGAGGTAGAGATACTCTGTGTTTCTCCTTGAAGGAAAAAAAGTTTCCAAGAGGAATAGGCTTGGAACCTATTAGAGTAGGCTGACTTTAATCCTCAACTGAAGTGCCTGCATCTGGGGTAAAGTGAGGAAAAGGATAGAAAGTCTTCCTCCACATGGAAGATAAAATCAGGAATGGGGAATCATAATTTTCTTCTAACATACTACTTCTTGTAGTAAGAGACCTAAACTATAAAACCTAAAGTAAACAATTTAAAAAAACCACTAAGATTTGAGCGCAGTATATTTTTCCCACAAGACAAACCTGGCAGAAATTAGTTAATGGGACAAGAAAATTACGTGTAATGTGCCTGAGCTGGACAAGAGAAAACAAGACAAATATGGGATGAGATATAAACTTTAAAAAAGGCATAAAGGAATTATTTTCTCTTCCTACGAAGGGATGCACTGATATTGAAGCAATGACATTTGAGTGGTAGGCTTTCCTAGGATTTGTCCACCATCTTTTTGTTTTGTTTATAATATTTATTCTGTTTTCAAATACATCTAAGGAATCACTGGTGTGCAGATTTATAAAAATCTGAATATTAAAAGTGTTTTAGCTTAGACCATTGGGTCTTCTAAAATTAGTCAAAGTTTCACCTTAAATTATAGTTAGACAGATGATTTAACAAATGCATAATATTTTAGATTTACAAATTATTTTATTAATAATAATTAATGTTCCTTCTTCACATGGAATGTATATTTCTGCAAATGTATATATCTATTTATGCTTACTCAGTAAGCACTTATTAGGGTCACAACTATAACAAGCTGTGTGCCATAACCTAAGATTCAAAATCAAATATGGACCTGGTGCGGTGGCTCACGCCTATATTCCCAGAACTTTGAGAGGCTGAGGCGGGCGGATCACAAGGTCAGGAGATCAAGACCATCCTGGCTAACACGGTGAAACCCCGTCTCTACTAAAAATACAAAAAGAAATTAGCCGGGTATGGTGGTGGGCACCTGTAGTCCCAGCCACTGGGGAGGCTGAGGCAGGAGAATGGAGTGAACCTGGGAGGCGGAGCTTGCAGTGAGCCGAGATTGGGCCACTGCACTCCAGCCTGGGTTACAGAGCAAGACTCCGTCTCAAAACAAACAAACAAACAAATGTGACAGTTTCTGCCCTTGAATAATTTTGATTCCCATAGGAAAGGAGACAAATCAATGATTATCATATAGCATGAAAGATGCTAAGGTAGTGACATGTACAGAGCATTGTGGGAGACAAAACATCTGTGTCAGACTGAGAGATAAAGAAAAGTGGTGTTTGAGCTAAGGCATGTCTGTGTGTGTGTGTGTGTTTGTGTGTGTGTGTTTTAACTTATATTTTCATGCAATTTCAAAAAAGTTTGTTCTGAAACATTTGACAATAACTTGGAGATGTGGTGCCTGTTTACATTAATATCATTGAATGTATCAATTCCTTCACTCAGGAACATACAGTTCTATGATCCAATCCACAATCTGTATTCAAATTGTGTCAATAATCCTAAAAATGTGCTGCATTTGTTTTTTCCGCAGCTCAAGGTCTACTCTGGATCACTTGTTGCAGCTTGTTGCCATATCTCTTCAGACTCTTTCCTTCAGTCTTTATCTTGACCTTGGTCTTTTTGAGAAGAACAGAAGGGTTATTTTGTAATTGAATTTACATACCTTTGATGTTTCACATTGTTACATTCTAATCATGATTTGTGGCAGGACCACCACAGGAATGACAGTGTGCCCTTCCCAGGAAGCATGTGATGCTCACTGGTCCCAGGATTTGATCACTTGATTGAGGGGCTGTTCCCATTAGACACTGTGAAAGTACTGCTTTTCCCTTTGTAATTAAGGAGCGTTAATGATTTTGGCAGGGGCAATTTGGGTAATTCAAAATATTCGATTTTTAAAAAGATTTTTTTTTCTAGTTTTGGCTGTTATAAATAAAGCTTCTATGGAGAGTGTCAGATAAAGGTTCCTAAATACATTGGGTTGTCAGGGAAGGTTTCATTAATAAGGTAATTACCAATTAGAAGTGCAATGTGGAAACCAGTTTGAGTAGGGAATACTTATTTGTATAACTTAGAGTAGGTTTGGATTCAAGAAACAAAATTCTCAACCCAAAATAACAGAAATAATTTGTGCTTTATTACCTCCCTTAAGAAGTCTAGAAATGAACTCTCCCAGGTTTGGCCTAGTTGCTCAACTTTTTCATCAAAGAACCCAGTATCTCTCCATTCTTTGGAACCATCATTCTTTATATTTTATTTGCCTTAGGTTTGTTTCATTGGAGTCAGCATCTGCTTGACTGCCCCCTTGACTCTAGGCACCATGTTTTTTTTTTGTTTTTGTTGTTGTGGTTTTTTTTTGTTTTTGTTGTTGTTGTTTTTTTTTGTGTGTGTGTGAAGGGAAAACCATACAAATAGTTAAAGTGTCTGCCACACTAAATGACAGCAAAAATATGGAAAGATATTTTGCTTCCGCATTCTTAAAGCAATACCTTCCATAAGAAGGTACATGCTTCGAAGTGTCCACTTCACGCTTTTATGCACAATTAACTATCATACCACAAAATAATGAGTGTTTTTGCTTCTGCTTAATATGCTAAAACTATGTACTGTCTACATTGGAAATGTTCTTATCTCTTCCAAAAATGGATGATATGAAGTCCCCTTGTCTGTCACATTTTACACAGGTCAATATCAATTTCTTTTCTAGTTCAGTCACAATCTTATGTGGTCATATATTCCAAAAATCAAGTTGCAATTTTATCATTCACTAACACGTAAAAAGTAATAGGGGAATTTAATTGAAGGAAGAAGGAAGAAAAGGTGCATGATTTTTTTCAGTCACTATGCTAGAGTTGATATTTATTGTTTCTCCTTCTACTTACCAATTTAACGTTATCTTTGTCCTCACTCGATCTTTGGGCTGGTTGCTTAATAGGATAACTGAAGCCTTCCTTCCTCCAAGTTTCATGCTTTTATGGCTCTGTTGACATAAACTTATTACCAGTTTCTCAAACATTTTAAGTTAACATTGTTGTATGATAAAGACACATTTGTGTTATGCTGTAGATGATGCAAGGAATGTAGTGAACCATGTCATAATTGTAAATAAAATAGCCATTCATAACTGAGTCCTATAGAATTGCTAAATATAAGGCAAGTAAATAAATATAGAGTACTTCAAAATTAATAATTACATTAGGAGTCAAAATGTAGGTGGAAAATTGCCTCAAGATGAGCCAATCAGATTCTTTTTACCAGAATTTATAAATTAAACTAAGAGATTCTAGTTTCATTTGGGGTGGATCTCTTGCACAGAGGAGATATAAAAATTTGAGATGGTAGTGTAGTGTATTTTAACACACATAGTGATTAGCAGAGAAAACCAGTCTGCAGAAAAAGAAAGATAAAAAGTTAAGAGAGAGAAAGAGAGAAGTCATAGAGTGCAATAAAACATTCCCTGCGTTCTGATGGTGTTTTTATGTATTACTATACACCGGGCTCTAGACTTTATAAAGGGACCTGATGTATTTCTTATCTTTGTGTTATAAAATTCTCATATATGCCAGTAAATAATTCCTCACCAACATCCCCATTAAAATATCTACTTAATTTAGCTAAGGCTATTGTATTTCACTTGCATTCACTGAGCTCTAACTCAATATATCTTCCTAAATTATTTTATCCTGAAACCTGCTTTCTGTCCCCTCACAGTGTGAAAATATGTTTACAGGAACAATGAAAGAAACTCACCTGTTTAACTTATTATGGAAAATTATTTTGTCCATGTGATTTTGACACAGTTACCTCAAATTCTCAGGAAAGAAATGCTTAGCAAGGCTCTTCTTGTGTCAAAATATAAAATAACGTTTATTTTAACAAAGGACATGGAAGAGGCCTTTACTCAATAAGTTTGTATTAAGTGCTTACAACCTATAAAGAGCACTGTAAATATTTGTGGAAGATAAAGTTTTATGCAATTTAAATGCTCTGTGCAAAGAAGAGTATTTCACATGTAGTTGATCGACGGGTGACTGAATTTCAATAACCTAAAAACTTTTACACACAGAAAAAACAGGGAACCTAGAAGTGTTACTTTGGAGAAGCTAGGTAAAAATTTAACTATGTGCACAACATATTTAAGTTCAAGTGAGGTGGGATATCTCAGAAGTTTGGTTATTTATTTTGGTGAATAAAACCTCTAACAAATATTTCTAAATGCAAACTTGGGGAGAATTAAAATATTTATTATTTTTTCCATGGAAGCCTCTGTGTTCCCTAATTGGTCATTTTACTATGTTTGTTCCAGGTGGCCGTTTCGAAATACCTCTCACACATTCATATTGTGTTTGAAAACACATGGCAAAACCACATATTTTGACTAGGGAAGTAACAATAATTTTTCAATGGTAGAGAAAAATCATGAAATTTACTTTTCAGTGGAAGCCTCTCTCTCACAATACCATAGCCATTTGTTTTCACAAACTATGATTTCTTCACAAGGTTATTTCTTGATGGTCTCCAGGATGCTAACTTACCAAGGGAGTTACACTAGCTATTTTCTAAAATAGGTGTTCCACTGATATAACATATGTTGGACATTTATGCTTGTTTTTATTTGACTTAATTATAATTCATTTGAACTTTTACTCCAAGGTAGTTTTAATGTGGAGGCCAAAATTTGCAACTTTTAATGAAATAAATAAATACACTTAGTAATATATTATTTTCCTGAAAGAATGAATATGCTTTCAAAAATAACCCACCTAATAAGAGTTCCTAAGTTTTACTTTCACACCATCAGTAATGTTTTAAGTTGTTTAATGCATGAAACAACCCCATATATATATACATATAAATGCATTTAACCTGTACACAACCATACACAGACATAGCCAATTCAACACATTTTGAGTGCCTACCGTTATCCAGAAACTGGAAATGTAACAGTGAGCACGTCAGTTATGGTTTCATTCTCAGCAACCTTATATTATAGTGGGGATATGCAAGTGAAAATAATCAATAGAAACTGTGAACATAATAAGGGGAAAGTTAGGAAAGGGAAGATATGGAAGAATATGTTTATTTAGCTACCCCTCCCTTCATGATGTGACTTTTGCCTTCCCCTCTAGACACATCTGTATTCAGTTATAACTCTTAGAACTAATCTGTCCTCCTTTTCAAATCACACTTAACTCCCTAGTTAGGGTAGCTATTATCAAAAAGACAAAAACTAGTAAATGCTAGTGAGTATATAGAAAAAATGGGAACTCTTATACAGTGTTGGTGGGAATGTAAACTAATACAGCCACTATGAGTAGTGTGGAGGTCCCTCAAAAACCACAAACAGAACTAAGTATGATCCAGCAAGCCCACCACTAGGAATTTATCCAAGGAAAAGGAAATCATTATATCAGGGAGGCATCTGTACTCCCATGTTTATTGCAGCACTATTCACAATAGCCAAGATGTGGAATCAAACTAGGCATCCAATAACAGATGAATGGATAAAGAAAATGTGGTACACATAAACAGTAAAATGCTATGCAGCCATAAAAAAAAAAAAAAAAAAAAAAAAGATGAGGTCAGATCAGACTGTGGTGGCTCCCACCTGTAATCCCAGAAATGTGGGAGGCCAAGGCAGGAAAAATACCTGAGGCCAGGAGTTTGAGAACAGCCTGGGCAACAAAGTGAGACCCCATCTCTACAAGAAATTTAAAAAATTAGCCAGGCTTGGTGATACATTGGTAGTTAAAGCTACATAGTAGGCTGAGGTGAGTGGATCACTTGAGCCTGGGAGTTTGAGGCTCTCGTGAGTTATGATTGCACCATTACGCTCAGCCTGAGCAACAGAGTGAGACCCCTTCTCTAAAAAAAAAAAAAAAAAAAAAAAAATCCTATCATTCGGAACAACATGGATGGGACTGGAGGACATTATGTTAAGTGAAATGAACCAGGAAAAGAAAATGAAAGACTACATGTTCTCACTCATATGTGGAAGCAAAAATAAATGTTGATCTCACATCAAGGGTTGGGAAAAGGAGGAATAGGAAGAGATTTGTTAAAGGATATAAAATTACAGATAGATAGGAGGAATAAATTCTAGTGTTCTATAACATTGTAGGATGACTACAGTTAACAATGTATTATATAGTCTCAAATAGCTTGAAGGAGGATATTGAATGTTCCCAACACAAAGCAGTGATAAATGTTTGAGGTTATTGATATGCTAATTACCTTGATCTGATTACTATGTATTATATGTCAACTTAAAACATATGTATTATATATATTTCATCTTTCCATATCTACATACAGATGATTTCTTATATGTGAATTATTCATCTTTCTAAACTCCTATTCACTATGAAAACTCAGGTCTCTTTACACGTCTGCTCATGAGATTTGTACTGGACTTTTTCTCCAACCAAAAATGCATGAGGCAGGTGGTTTTAGATACGGGACAACAGACAAAAGATGATTCTCAAAGAAATACGTGTTGAATATCAGGACCAATGTAACATTTTACAACCTTAGAAGAGAGAGAAGGAGCTGAATGAGGTGAGTGGGGCTGGGTCAGAGCCTGGGGCTGCTAAAGTGAAATGGATGGCAATTTGGGGGCAGGATTCCTGAGAAAAGAGGCTAAAGGAAATGACCTCGTATGTTTAGTTGGAGTCACTAAAAGTTATAGAGTATCAATAAAAAATAACAAATAATAGCATTTCTTAACATTTGACCTATTCTATGTTTATTTATTTTCTTACTGATTTTCTGTACTCACATGACCATAAGCTCTGTGAACACAGCTCTACTGTTCATAAGCTCACATGAACATAAGCTCTGTGAACACAGCTCTGCTGTATTCCTAGTAGAAGAATATCTGACACAAAGTAGGTGCTCAATAAATATTTATTGAGTTAAGTGACTCTCACATAATTGCAAGTCCCAAGACAGAACAAGCTCAAGGCAAATTAAAATGAGGACTCAAACTCAGTTCCCCTGTGCTTCTTCCAGGTCAACTCTGGTACATGTATAACTTTGTTCTCAAGCTGGCCTCTCTTGTGGCCAAAACATGATTGTCAGTAGCCTCCAGGACAGCCTGTTTCCTAGTCTTCATGGAGTAGGAGAGAGGAAAAGCCACTCTTCTATTTGTGGAATAAAACGCCTCTCTTCCAGTGTGTTTGGGCTCTATCATGTCTTGGGTCAACTCACAGAATAAAAATAACCAAAGGCTGGAATGCTTTGTGCTGATTGGATTAAATTTGAGTTCCTGAATGGATCACTGGCTTGATAGAGTGTGGAATGGGGATTAGATTATTATTAATAACTTAGTTTTATCAAGGGTGGCATCTGAGCTAGAAACAGAATCCGTTTTCCCTGAGTCACACAAGTAGTATGAAGGAGGAATGTGTTCCTGAAGAGCATCCCAGGTTCTCTTAGGAGGTGTAAGGAGACAATGAATGTTGAGTAGACAATCGAAATTGTCCATTGTATTTTTTCACTACAGATATATTTCAAAGATTTTATTCTTAGCAGTGCAACAAACATGAAAATAAAATATTTTAAGAGGAATGTATTTATTGTATCACAAAAGAAGCCATTTAAAATGACAGATCTTTGAAGACAATTTGGGGAACAGCTACTGACCTATCAATAACTTACAAGTTTGTCAGTACTGGAAGAACTCTACTAGATCTGTACCTGTTTTGATCAACATCGTACCCACAATCCTTAGCATAAAGAAGATGATCGGCTGGGTGTGATGGCTCAGGCCTGTAATCCCAGCACTTTGGGAGGCCAAGGTGGGTGGATCACCTGAGGTCAGGAGTTCGAGGCCAGTCTGGCCGACCTGGTGAAACCCTATCTGTACTAAAAAAAAAAAAAAAAATTAGCTTAGCATGGTGGTGGGCACCTGTAATCCCAGCTTCATGAGGCTGAGGCAGGAGAATCACTTGAACCCAGGATGCGGAGGTTGCAGTGAGCTGAGATTATGCCACTGCACTACACACTGCACTCCAGCATGGGCAACAGAGCGAGACTCCGTCTCAAAAAAAAATGCTCAGCGAATACTTGATAAATTAATGATTGTGTTCACGTGTTTGTTTTTGTAAGGATAAAACCACAAGTTTTGTATAAAGAAAACCATAAGTTTCCTGCAGGGAAAACACAGCATACTCATATTATAAATGCCCCTTACTTCCCAGTAAGATTATTCACAAATTCCTCTATTTAGGTATATGAATTAAGATTTTTCAGAGTGACTCTAGAGGAAACAATAAAAAGCCTAGGCGATAAAGATCTGCCATTTTCCCACACTGTGTTTTATTTGTTCTATCTGTTTTTGCTATTTTTTCCCTCTTTTTCTGATGTATCTTGTGTTAATAATACATTTTATAATAATCAATTTTTATCTCCATTATTAAATTATTTGTACTTTTTCGTAGTCCAGTGATCCATACCTTCAATATATACTTTCAATTAATCAGAATCTTATTTTAAATAAAATCATATACTATTTGACAAGCAGTTTAAGGACCTCATAACTATGTATGTCCAATTCTTTTCCCCCATTCTTTGAGCTATTGAGGTCATACGTTTTCTTTTATATACTCCACAAACACAATATGTTGCTAGTATTTTTCTTTAGGCATTATCTTTTAGAGCAAATTTTTAAATTATTTTATTTTCAGTTATTCCCTTGGCAGTGCTCTTTATTTCCTTAGAAGATTCACATTTCAATCTGATATCACATTCCTTCTGCCGGATGAATTTCTTTTAACATTTCTTGTTGTGTAGATCTTCTCAAAATGAATTATCTGATTTTGTTTCTCTTATAAAGCCTTTATTTATACTTCATTTTCAAAATATATTTTTGCTGGGTAAAGAATTATGGAAAGACAGTATTTTATTTTTTTCAGTTTTTGATGAGAAATCAGCTAGAATATATTTGTTTCCCTGTAACTTGTCTTTTTTCCCCCTCAGGCTGTGTTAAGTGTTTTCTTTTTGTCTTTTGTTTGCAGCATTGTTTAATATAGTATAATATAATATATAATTATAATAATGCATATAATATAATATAATATATAATATATTACATTATATGCAATATAATATAATGCATTATATTATACATATTATACAATATATTATACATATATTGCATATATGCAATATAATATGTATTATATTATAATGTATATATGTATAATATATATTATTATATTATATTATATTATGATATAATATGATACCTATGTGTGTTCACCGTCCCATCCCACCATGTCTCATCCCTTAAGGCGGGTATTTACCCTGTTTGATGTTCTTTGAGTTTCCCGGATCTATGCGTTGGTGTCTATTATTCATGTCAAAAATTCTTGTTCATTATTTTTTTCAAATGTTTCTCTGCTCCATTCTGTCTTGATTCTCCTTCTAGAATTCTAGTTAGGCAATTGTTAGATTACTTGATTTCCTCTGACTGTTCATGGATGCTTTTTTCTGTATTATTGTTTGTGTTTATTTTTCCCACATTTTTTTCTGTGTTTCATTTGAAGTAATTCCTATTGACCTATGTTCAAGTTCACTGAATATTTTCTTCACTCTGCCCAGTCTACTAATAAGTCAATCAAATACATGCTTTATCTATTACTATGCTATGCATTTCTACCATTTGCATTTGTTTCTTCCTTTTGCTTTCCCTCTTTTTGATAAAACTGGCTGTATAATGTTAAATATGTCCACCTTTTTCTTTAGAGTGTATAATATATTAATCATAGTAATTTGAAATACTCAGTCAGGTGGTTTCAACATCTGCACCATATCTGAATCTGGTGGTTCTGTTGATTACATTGTGGGGAGTGTGTGTGTGTGTGTGTGTGTGTGTGTGTGTGAGTGTGTGTGTTGATTTTCCATATTCTTCAAAATTTTTTGTAGAAAGCCATGTATTTTGTATAGGAAAGCATAGACCCAAGTACTTAGACTCTAGGCTTTTAAACAGGCATACCTTTTCTGTATATAGGATTGTGTTAATCTAGCCAGGAGTTGTTTAGTGTTGAAATTGTCTTTGCTATGTTTGCCTTTAGTAAACCCCAGTCTTCAAATTTCTCTAGCAATATGCTGTGTGTTTGGAATGGAGGCTTCCCAAAATTTTTTTCTCAATTTCTACTCCACCTTCCCCATTAACCTTCCCTTTCGTGCTGTACCACAAAGAGTGTCTGTCACTTGCAACTTAACCAGCAGTACTCCATTATCACCTTATTTGGTGCTTTTTAGCCTGGTGGTGGGTAGTGAAGTTGGGAAAAGTCTCTGGGTCTCAGGGACGTGGCCTTCAAAGTGTTACTGCTCTTTTTCCAGCTATAGTTCTTGCTAAGAACATATTTCTGCTCCTTTTGTTTTTCTTGTTCTCTTTGTCAGGTGCCATAGGTTTACATCAGTGCCTTATGCCCTGTGTTTTTCCGGTAGATTAAGGCTTTGGTTCCATACAGGAGCATTACCTCCAGCTCATTTTTCATGCCTGCTTTTCCTGTCCACCAATCCTAAATAAAAGAAGCTGCCTCTTGACTCACCTTTCTGATCCTCTAACCCCCATACCTCCAGCTCATTTTTTATGCCTGCTCTTCACCTCCAGCTCATTTTTTATGCCTGCTCTTCCTGTCCACCAGTCCTACATAAAAGAAGTTGTCTGCGGATTCACTTCTCTGATCCCCTCACCCCCATACCTTCCTGTTAACACCTAGTGGGCTTCATGGATAAAAAGGCTGCTGGTGTGTGGGAGTCTCCTTCTCCCATATCTGTGGACCTCAGAGGCTTCACCCTCTCTACCAGTCTGCACTCTGCACTCTGCCTCCAATTTATCAGTTATTCTGAACACTTAGTGGTGTCCAGGTGACATCCACCTTAGCAAAGCAAATGCATATATCCTGTCTCTCCCTGTAGGCACCTGTCTCTCCCCAGTTTTCTGGTTAGTTGGTTGTGTTGTAATCTCAACTTTTGAATGGGTCCAAGAAATTTGTGGGTTTACTATTTTTCTAGCCTTTTTGTTTCTATAAGTGTGGAAGAAATACTCCTTCTAGCTTTCCATATCCTGGAGCAGAAACCAGATGTCATTAAGACTGGAGGAGAAAATACTTTGAGAAGAATTAAAAATTGTGCTCAAAGGCCTTAGATTCTTGATGAATCAATAGTCTTCTTTGTATATTGTGAAATTAGTGATCAAATACAAATGAACATGAGAACTCTTTTAAAAATATATTGAATTAGTTGATAAGTCCTATAAGGTGACATTCAAATAAAATTTTCTTTTTTTTTTTTTTTTTTTTGAGACGGAGTCTCGCTCTGTCACCCAGGCTGGAGTGCAGTGGAGCGATCTCGGCTCACTGCAAACTCTGTCTCCCGGCTTCACGCCATTCTCCTGCCTCAGCCTCCTGAATAGCTGGGACTACAGGCGCCTGCCACCACACCTGGCTAATTATTTGTATTTTTTAGTAGAGACAGGGTTTCACCGTGTTAGCCAAGATGGTCTTGATCTCCTGACCTCATGATCCGCTTGCCTCGGCCTCCCAAAGCGTTGGGATTACAGGCGTGAGCCACCGCGCCCGGCCTCAAATGAATTTTTTAATCTTTATAGTGCTGTATATATCACTTAGACTGTAATTTCTGTAAATTTAGGTGATTTTTTTAATTTTTAATTTTGAGTCAGATTCTGGTTCTTATCACCCAGGCTGGCGTGCAGTGGTGCAATCTCAGCTCACTGCTGTCTCCAACTCCCGAGCTCAAGTGATTCTCCCACCTCAGCATCCTGAGTAGCTGGGACTATAGGCACATGCCACCATGCCCAGCTAATTTTTGTATTTTTTGTAGAGATGGATTTTCACCATGTTTCCCAAGCTTGTCTTGAACTCCTGAGCTCAAGAGAGCTGCCCTCCTCGACCTTTCAAAGTGTTGGGATTATGGATATAAGCCACCATACCTGGCCTATTTTAGTTTTAATAAAGAATGTTGCTCATGATTCACATTGTTGACTAATTGTTGGGTATATTTTTTTGATAAATTTGAAAATCTCTAGGAATTGTTGCAGAATTTGTAAGTGAAAGCAACAGAATGTCATAACTGAAAGCATAAATGTCAACTTTTTAAATGCAGAGGCTGGTTGGCTGGTGAGATTTTACCTGGATCTTCTGGTTTACATTACTAACTTAGGTTTTCTACACAACCAGATCAAATGGAATCTAAAAGAGAGGGGACAGGCTACAAATGTGAAGACCATGGTAGTCTGAGAAGGCAAGAGATTAAAATAACCAAATGTGTGAGTGAAATCAGTAGTACACAGAGAAGACAGATATATGTTAAGACAAGGCATAGATGGTGGTTATGGCAACTTTTGGAAACTACTTATTTATTTTATGCATTACTTAATTCCTCCTATTGACCCTAGATGCTGATTGGTGTTAGCCAACACCGAACAGCTAATGTACCTGAGGAGAAAATGTGATCCTGGACCACCCAAAAAGAAATATTTGGTGATGCTAACACAAATTTTTTAAAAATGGGTTCAACTCTTCTTAGGTTTAGGTTCCTGTAAATAACTGTGACTCAGCTAAGCATTTCTCAAAGGTCTTGTCCAATCAACCTAAGGTTTAGACTGCATGTGTAGAAAATACTATACTGTTTGTGTAACTATAATTAATGCAAAGTGTTACGTGTTTTTGAAAAGAAGATTTCAACAACAACTTAGGGATTTAGTTCCCTGAGTCTATTGTAAGAGAAAAATATTAAGTAAACAGAGATAATTTAACTAAAAGGGGGTTTTAAATTATTATTCTAGCACCTTGCTTTCCTTTAGCATGAACAACTATAACTTCGAATTCACAGACAGAAGTGTTAAGTTCTGGGTTTTGGTAGAAAGATATACTGTAACTAAAACTTGCATAATAGGCTAACATTGATTTTCAAAGTTAAGTGAAAGGTACTAGAATGTTTCTCATTCAACCAAGAGGTTCTTTGTACATTGCATCAAATCTTAGAATATAGAGGATACACTTAGAGACAATATTAAATTCAAGTGATTAGAAAATCTTTAGCCTTAAAATTCAGAGGAACCTTTCAGGCAACATGGCAGGCATGGAGGAGGCAGCGACTTCGGGAGCTATCTGAATGGCAACCTGGATCCAGATGAAAGGGAGGAGGAAGCTGCCTCTACAACTGAGGAAGCAGCCAAGAAAAACAGATGGAAGAAAAAGAAGAGTAAAGGGGCTGCGACAGGGCAGCAGGAAACTGATAAAGGATTGAGAGCCTCAGTGGATGAAGGAGAAAGACAACTGGAAAGACAAGCATTGGAAAAGAAAGAAAGAGATGATGATGATGAAGATGGAGATGGTGATGGAGATGGAGCAACTAGAAAGCAGAAGGAAAAGAGGAAAAAGAAGGAAAAGAGGAGAAGGAGGAAGAAGAAGAAGAGGAAGAAGAAGAAGAAGAAGAGGAAGAGGAAGAAGAGGAAGAGGAAGAGGAGGAAGAGGAAGAAGAAGAGGAAGAAGAAGAAGAAGAAGAAGAAGAAGAAGAGGAAGAGGAAGAGGAGGAGGAGGAGGAGGAGGAGGAAGAGGAAGAGGAAGAGGAAGAAAAGAAGAAGAAGAAGAAGAAGAAGAAGAAGAAGAAGAAGAAGGAAGAAGAAGAAGAAGAAGAAGAAGAAGAAGAAGAAGAAGAAAGAAGAAAGAAGAAACAACCAAAATTCAAATAGACCCTCCCTCAGTTCCAATATACGGCTGTATCCTAATGGTGTATTTCCCAAAGGACAACAATGTGAATACCCACCCACACAAGACAGACGGAGAATTATGTGTGAAGAAACGAAAGTGTTAGATCAGGCTAGGGAAGAGATTTGGAATGAGTTTTGAGAAGCTGCAGAAGCACATCGACAAGTGAGAATATATGTAATGAGCTGGATCAAGCCTGGGATGATAGAAATCTGTGAAAAGTTGGAAAACTGTTCACACAACCTAATAAATGAGAATGGATTAAATGCAGGCCTGGCATTTCCTACTGGATGTTCTCACAATAATTGTACTGCCCATTATACTTTCATTGCTGGTGACACAACAGTATTACAGTAAGATAACATCTGTAAAATAGATTTTGGAATCGGTATAAGTGGTAGGAATATTGACTATTGACTGTGGTCTTACTGTCACTTTTAATCCCAATTATGATACATGATTAAAAGCCATAAAAGATGCTATACTACTGGAATGAAGTGTGCTGGAATTGATGTTCATCTGTGTGATGTTGGTGAGTCCATCCAAAAATTTGTGGAGTCCTGTGAAGTTGAAATACATGGGAAGACATAACAAGTGAAACCAATCCATAATCTAAATGGACATTCAATTGGGAAATATTGAATACATGCTGGGAAAACAGTGTCCACTGCGAAAGGAGGAGAGGCAACAAGAATGGAGGAAAGGAAGTGTATGCAATTGAAACCATTGATAGTACAGGAAAAGATATCATGATGATATGGGATGTTCACATTACATGAAAAGTTTTGATGTTGGACATGTACCAGTAAGATTTCCAAGAAGAAAATAATTGTTAAATGTCATCAGTGAAAATTTTGGCACCCTCACCCTCTGCCACAGATGGCTGGATTGCTTGGGAGAAAGGAAATTCTTGATGGCTCTGAAGAATCTGTGACTTGGAAATCGTATCCACCATTGTGTGACAGTAAAGGATCATACACAGTGCAATTTGAACATACACAGTGCAATTTGAACATACCATACTGTTGCATCCAACATGTAAAGAAGTTGTCAGCAGAGGAGATGACTATTAAACCTAGTCCAAAGCAACTTTAACAACTTTATTTTCTAAGCTTTGTTGGAATACATACCGAATTAATTTGCAACATGTTGTCTATTTTAACAGTGGACCTGTATAATATTTTTATCTGTGTTTAAAAAAGAAGAAATTTGGCCATGCAAGGTGGTTGACACCTGTAATCCTAGCACTTTGGGAGGCCAAGGCGGGTGGATCACCTGAGGTCAGGAGTTCGAGACCAGCCTGGCCAACATGGTGAAATCCCATCTCCACTAAAAATACAAAAAATTATCCAGGCGTCGTAGCATGCGCCTGTAGTCCCAGCTACTCGGGAGACTGAGGCAGGAGTATCTCTTGAACCCGGGAGGCAGAGGTTGCAGAAAGCAAAGATGGCACCACTGAACTCCAGCCTGGGTGACAGAGCAAGACTCCATTTCAAAAAAGTAAAAATAAAATAATAAAAAAGGAGGAATTTGATCAAAGGTAAACAGTCTAACATAATGAACCAGAGAAAAAGCTTTCAGGACTTTCAAGTGTTAGCTGTTTTTCCCCTTCCTATCTAGGAAAATGCTATAAAGCTCAGATTAATTAGGACTGACTTACACCTTTTGTTTTGAAAACTAAGAGATGGTTTCCAGATATTTATATTCCCGTATTTCTTGAATGCTTTGAATGACTACAATTCTGCATCAATACCCTCTATTGTTAATTTTTAACCTGCCTAGAATCTTTTTTCTAAAAAAATAAAGATATTTTCAGATCTGAAAAAAAAAAATCAGAGGAACCATAAACGTCATCAAGTCTAATCATATCCAAATGTGGTCCATCAATCAACTTCAGCAGAAATAACTGGGGAAGATTTAAAAATTCAGAGAATGTTGACCTCATCTCTGAGATAAGATTAATAAATATTTTATGATTGTCTGGAAAGTAACAGTGTACAGTTTAACCTATATTCTAATTTTGATTCATGATTTTAAATAATTAAACTTTAATAATTGGTATGGTTTGGATATTTGTCCCCTCCAATCTCATGTTGAAATGTGATCGGCAGTGTTGGAGGTGGGGCCTGGTGGGACATGTTTGGTCATGATGGTGGATCCCTCATGAATAATTTGCTGCTGTCCTCATGGTAATGAGTGTGTTCTCACTCTATGAGTTCACACGAGATCTGGTTATTTATAAGAGCCTGGAAATTCCTCCCTCTCCCTTGCTCCCACTCTCACCATGTGACATAATTGTATCCCCCTTTACCTTCCGCTATAATTAGAAGATTCCTGAGGCCCTCACCAGATGCAGATGCTGGTCCTATGCTTCCTGTATAGCCAGCAGGACTGTGAGTCAAAACAAACCTCTTTTCTTTATAAATTACCCAGTCTCAGTTATTTCTTTATGGCAATACAATAATTGACTAATAGAATAATATAAATTACTTATATTTTGGTAGAAATATATGGTTATAATTTTAGAAAAAAATAACTTTTTTTTTGTCTTCTGACTACAGAATTTACTGGGAAGAGAAGTGGGCTTCTGTTCTTCTGCTAATTTACAAGATTACACTCTAGTGGCAAATTCTTCCTATTGCAAGCACATAGTTCCTAGAGCCCAACAATTTCTAAAGGTATATGGTCAGTCAACCCCATGTCAGATGGAAGACATAGCAGTGTCATTTTTGCACAAAAATGTTTACTATCTGTTGCTATTGAAGATTTTGCCGACTTCTGCATTTTTATTGCTATGTAGCACACAGTGCATTTTATTTATTTATCTCATTATTTCTCCTAGATTTCCAAATATTTCTCCTAGATTTCCAGTCATGAAATATTTCTCCTAGATTGCCAAATCATGAATGAACAACTAGAAAAGAAGTAGAGGACACAGGCTATATGATGATTAAATCAAGTTGTTTAATGACAAAAAACTGAACAGATTGTGCATGTTATTTTATCCCATTTACATTGACAAAGTGTCACACTTCTACTTTATGAAGAGAAATTTCATGCAATAGTCATAAGGAAGAAATAATTAATGCTAGGAATAAGTGTAAATCCTATATAGCTTTTCATTTAAAAGGTTTTACAAATCCTGCTGACCTGTTGCTAAACTAAGCAGAGCGAGCCTCCCTGGAACACACTCTATACTCATTCTTCCTCTTTATTTACATTCCTTTAAACTATTTTAGCATTTTCCTAAATAGCAGAAACTTTTCCTATGAAAATAATGTCAGCCTTTCCATCGCTGCAATGCAAGCTGCTTGCATCAGTTAAATTCTAAGTTGCTTCTTTTGGAGTTAGGGCCAGCTGTTTTATAGCTGAAGTCAGCAGTCACCTGCAGAATAGAGTCTGGAGAAAGTAAGGGTGTTACTCCCTGGCCAAAATTAACATTCCCATTAAGATTCAATTGTGCCTGAAATTCCACTATTAGGGATTGACTCCCACCAGTCAACGTCTTGTGCTTTCTAGGACTTACTTATTTCTGACTTCATTGAATCTAAGATGTCATCAATTATAAAACCTGTCACTATTATATGTACAACTAAAGAAAAAATATATTACCAATTTAACCATGGCAGATCATCAACTCTAAGATTTATCCCAATTTCAAAGATGTTAAATTATATTTTTTAAAATATGTTTCAATTCTTAAAATAAGGTAAGTGAAAATGCTAGTAATGACAGAGAGAGAGTTGGGAATGAAGACTATGAAGACCCATATTAACTCAGTGTTTAAGCATTGATGTCAACCAGCTAAAGCTAAGCTCTAGGATAATGAAATATAGGATAGTCATATTCTTATAGAAGAGAAGGAAGAGGAAAATCAACTGCAACTGCTTCACAAGGTTGACTAAGCCCAGCTTTATTTAGACCACACAATAGTCTTTGAACAACTCCTTTTAGCAATGTTTATTTAAGGAGGTCACTATTTGAAGTTAGCATAGGGAATTCCATAGCTGTTGACCCTTTGGAAAAATAACTGACTCTGAGAAAGGTTAGGAAAGGTGGGAAAAGTCTGTGAATAAAACCTTTTCAAGATAGAAATAGGTCAGAGTACAGTCTGATCAAAGCACAGATGAAATGCAGAAGAATGTAGATAAAGGTAAAATAATGAGCAAGAGAGAAACCAATAAACAGAGACATGCTTGTTTAAGTGGCTAGGTATGGCAGGGAAGAACTTTCAGATGCAATGTGGGAAGAGCTTTACTCATTCTGCCTGTACACAGCAGCAGTAAAGAAAACAACTAGAAAAAAAAAGATGGTGAATTTCAATGCTAAAAAAGGCAGACTTACACTGACTGTCAGAGCTCAGAGTAGAGTTATGGGAACAGACACCTTTTTCTTCTTGAGCTGCATGTCAGATTTTTACAGTAACACAACTACTTTTCCAATTCAGAGAATAAAACAAAAGAAACCTAGACATTTTTTCTCCCCTCCCCTCCAAAAAATCTATAGACTGAATTGATACTAGGGGCAAGACAGGATGTTAGTATAGATATATTTAAAGGGAACAACTATGTCGAAACTAGGATAATTACATAGTATCTACATGGCATCATTTGAAAGATTAGAAAAAGATTTTCTGCCTTTTTTTTTTTTTTTTTGGAAGAGGTGTCTTGAGCTTATTACCAAAGACAAATTTCTTTTTCGTGTGTGTGTGTGTGTGTGTGTAGGAGGAAGGTGATTTCAAAACTTCAGTAAAATGCAAATGTCCTGGACGTACAGTATTACAAATTCTGCCATATTCTTTAGTAGATTTTTTTGATAAATTTTTGAGGAAACCTGAAAATTATGTAGCATAACCGCACCCTATCTGAGTGACTGGAATGCTCTAGGAAGCAAGACTTAAAAGGAGAGACAGAGGAGAACCTTGATGAATTGGAATTTAAGAACTTAAAATATGCTAGATGCCCTGCTAAGTACTTTACATACGTAATCCTTTAATCCTCATAAGAGCACTGTTAGGTAGGTATTATTATCATCCTCATTTTAGGTAAGGAGGATGAGGAGAAATTGAATCTCAAGGATATTAAATAGCTCACTTAAGGCTACACAGCTAGTCAGTGGAAAATATGAGCCAATTTAAGTCAGCTCACTTCAAATTTCTATGAAACCACGTTGAGAAATATGCAGGAAAAAACAAACACTGAACCAATGGTGAGAGAAGCACAAAGTCAATTTTATGCACATCAGGTATTTTTTCCTGGGGTAGCGGTAGCCCATAAAGTTATAACATGTGTTGTTTTTTTTAATAAACTTAGCTCAGAGTTTCCAGATGAAGCTTACATTTACTGAATATTTATTGTACAATAGGTCAAATTATATTCATCTCATTTAATGCTCAAAATAACCCTGTAAGATGGATATTTTCATAATCTACACCTCAGGTTCATATAGCTGGTACATGATAGAGCCAGGGCTCTAACTCCACTTCTGATTTTAGATTCTGGACTCCTCTGAATAAACCATAACACTTCAGGTGTATGCTTCAACTAGGAATTTTTAAAGACCTCATGAGCTCTTTCAAAATATTTTTTTAATAATGAATACAGCAAGAACATATCCCATATCTTCTATCCTCACTGTTCTACAGTGTTATACACAGCACATTTTCTTATCAAATTTGTTCATGAGTATAATTTTTTAAATCCAAATTTCCTGTGGAGTAAAGTTATCTTTATGAACTAAACTAAATCCAAAGCTGATGGCCGGCCATCACCGCATCCCATAAATATTACTGTTATTAGCAAGATGAAGTTTTTTTTTTTAGATTAAAGTATCTCAGAGAGTTGCCGTAGAGAACATTGACATCTTTAAGAGACATGAGATGAGTGTATAGAGTCAAAATATGTCACCCAGCAAATTTCTTCATGCATTCACAAATATTTATTGAACACCCTATATGCTATCTCCACATTGTTCTAGGTGCTAGGGGTACCACAATAAACAACGTTGAAAACTCCTGTACTGGAGGAGTTTACATTCAAGTAAAAAGAGACAGACAGTAATGAGATAAACAATTAAAATGCATCGTGTGCTCGATAAAAAAATGCAGCGGTTGGCAAAATTTTCAATAGCAATAGATAGTAAATATTTTAGGCTTTGGGGGCAACACGGTCCATGTCACAACTACTCACCTCTGTCTTTGTAGCACAGAAGCAAGCATAGACTAAATGTAAATAAATGAGAGTGGCTGTGTTCCAACAAAACTTTATTTATAAAAATAGGCAGCAATCAAGATTTGGCCTGCTAGTCAAAGTTTGCCGACTCCTGAAACAAAGCAAGGAAAGAGGATAGAAAGAATCAGGGATGAGGGTAAAGAAGTACTCATTGAAATGGTGACATTTACCTAACGCAACAAAGAAAATAACAGAGCCAGTCATATGGGTCCCAGAGGAAGAGCTTTCCAGAAAGGGGAAGCAGTAAGTGCAAAGGCCCTGAGGCAGGAGCTTGTCTGGTGTAATCAAAGATCAGGCAATAGGCCAGAGTGTTGGTAGAGTGGAGTGAGCAGAAGTGAGCAGGCATCTGCGATGTGGAGACTCGAGAGCAGAGTAAGGATATGAGAGTTTTTCCTGTGTGATACAGAAAGCAGGGGAAGATTTTGAAAAGAGGAGTGCATGGTGTGTCAGGTTTCAAAATGATCTTTCTGGCTGCTGTATGAATAGATTGAAGGGGACAAGGAGCAACAAGAATGATTTAGGCAGTGATTGTAGTTGTAGTCATTTGAGTGAGAGAAGTTGGCGTGTTAGATCTTAGGCTGTGGTCTAGTTGAAGAAAAGTAGCTGGGTTATGCATGGGTTTCAAAGGTACTGTTAACATTATTTCCTGATGGATTGGATACATAGTGTAAAAGAGAATGAAGAGCCAAGCATAAGAGTGTCTGCGTAGCAACTGGAATGGGAAAGACAATGAGAAGTAAAGGATTTTTTTTTTGGAAACCACACACATATCAATAGCTTAGCATTTAATCCATAAAGTGTTGGAAATGTTGCTTTTGAGATAGCTACTAAGAAATAAGAAATACATCAATTGATGCCTGGTTCCTCCTGAGTACCTAACAGATATCAATAGGCAGGTATGGCAATGGTGAGAGTAGAGCCCAGAACTTCCTTTTACTTAGGAAAATTTGTATAGAGTCATGACTATACACAACTTTTGGATTATTGAAATAAGACACAGAAACATGAGATATAATCTTGGCTTTGAATTTAATGGAAACAGGTAATTATTGTCATTTAATTTCTCTATATCTTAATAATAAGGCATCTACATTAAACATGATGTAGAAGTATGTCAATCATGAAAGTTGCAAGGCATCAATGAGGCAATTAAAAAAAAATTTAGCACAATGCCTGGCAAATAGCATATGCTCAGTAAATATTTGATATACTTCTTACTATACACTATGTAGAAAATAAATACACTTCAAACCTTTTGCCTTTAATTTATGAAAAGGAACACTTATTTTTAAATCCAGGAATATGCTGAGTCTTCAATATATTAACCAAGCCTCTTGACTCTACCAAATTATGATCTAAGATTTTATTCAGACTCTAAGAAGAAAAGTACTCTTGGATCTTTAAAAAATTTTTGCTTTTTGTATTTCTGCTCATTAAAAATATAAGCCTTTCAGGCCGGGCGCGGTGGCTCACGCTTGTAATCCCAGCACTTTGGGAGGCCGAGGTGGGCGGATCACGAGGTCAGGAGATCGAGACCACGGTGAAACCCCATCTCTACTAAAAATACAAAAAAAATTAGCCGGGCGTGGTGGCGGGCGCCTGTAGTCCCAGCTACTCGGAGAGGCTGAGGCAGGAGAATGGCGTGAACCCGGGAGGCGGAGCTTGCAGTGAGCCAAGATTGCGCCACTGCACTCCAGCCTGGGTGACAGAGCGAGACTCCGTCTCAAAAAAAAAAAAAAAAAAAAAAAAAAAAATATATATATATATATAAGCCTTTCAAAGAGTCTTGGCATCACTCTTTCTTGTTTGTTTGTTTTTTAACATTAGAGGTAGATTAAATCCTAATTGCTAGCACATGGAAGGAAGGGAGGAAGGGAGAAAGAAAGGAAGGGAGGAGGGAAGGGAAGGAGAGAGAGAGGAAGGAAGGATGGAAGGAAGGAAGGAAGGAAGGAAGAAAGGAAGGAAGGAAAGAAGGAAGAGGAAGGAAGCGAGGGAGGAAGGCGGGGGGGAAGGGACGGAGGGAGGGGATGGAGGGAGGGAGAAAGGAAGGAGGGAAGGAAGGGAGGAAGGAAGGGAGGGAGGGGATGGAGGGATGGAGGGATGGAGAAAGGAAGGAGGGAAGGAAGGGAGGAAGAAGGGAAGGGAGGGAGGGAGAAAGGAGAGGAAGAAGGAAGGAAGGAGGGAAGGAAGGAAGGAAGAAAGGAAGGAAGGAAGGAAAAAAGGAAAGAAAGGAAGTGAAGGAAGGAGGGAGGGAGAAGGAGGGAGGAAGGGATGGAGGAAAGGAAAGGAGGGAGAGGAAGAAGGAAGGAAAAGCAAGAAGGTAACAGTGAATAGGAAATAGGTTTTTGAGTTTCAGCATTCCCAAATCTAAAAAATAACTTATGGATACCTTTATTTTTATAGAACTTTCTTTATCTCCTCATAAATTTACCATGTATCAGTTTGTAATTGACATCCTGGATGACCATGACAAATTCACTTATTTCTCAATGCAAGCACAGTCTCTTGAGTGGTTTAATTACTTGATAAAACAGTAAAATACTAAAGCTTCTTCTCATAGAATGTTGAAACATTTGTGTCACCTTGTATTAGAAGACAATAGTGATGACATTTTCTTTTATAAAAGCCCCACTTTGGTATAAAATATTATTTAGACTCATAATTCACATTATTTTTGTTGAGGTTCATTCATGCAAATGATTTTTAAGAATGAAAATATTCAAATCTGGAAACAAATTACATAGACAATAGCTAAAATGTTCACTCCTGTTTCTCAACTTCATCTGGTATAGGTTTCCTCTGAACGATGCAGTGCCTTTGATAAAAAAGATTACTAAAGATATATTAGAATGTCAACTTTCACACTTGGTCTTGGTTTAGTCTTATTAAGATACTAGCTTATCTTAAATATTTTTTAAAAAACTAAAGCAAACAAAAAAATATACTTAGCAGACAGTGGAGAGGCAGTGTGGCAGACTAAATTTAAAATGTTAGAATTCTGATTTATGTGGATTTGAAATCCTGTTTCATATCTTATTATGTGATATTTAAAATTTATGTAATCTTCCTTCACCTTAGTTTTTATATTTGTCAAATAATTATGACATTTTAAAATTGGATGAAATGATTAAATGAAAGAAGAAAGTGAAACCTTCTGTACAAAGTATTATTCTGTTGTTTTAAATGGTGAACTACCATTCATCTTATTTAAGAAAATAACTGCCATGATTTTATCTAAGGAATACTGTAAACCAAAGATGGAAAACAGAAGCTAACAAAACCCTTTACCCATTTGCACCAAGAATACTCGCCACTCACTGACAGTTCTTGCAGCTGCAGCATTTACCTCCAGGTAACTTTGCCATGAAATATGTCACTTTCATCATTATTTTTGCATCGCTCTAGTATATCAACTTTGGAAACAAAAGATATCATTCTATTTATAGCATTCTGTTTTTAGTGATGGTATTTCCATTTACAAAATATAGTAATTCTTAATCGTTGAAAATGTCAAAACCTAGAAACCGTGACATTCCTATGCATGATGTTAACATCCTTCTTGAACAGTTGTTAGGCAAGAATTTATCTGACAAATCTGAATTTTGCGAAATAGAGAATTCTGATGACTCATATAATTCTGATATTAGTTCTGTTTAGAAATAACTCCAAAAACAGTTTTTATATTTTATTTTCACACTGAATATCAGTCAGATTTACTTCAGCCTCAAAGAAGGTATTTATGTAAAATTAAATAATCACTGGCAGTGAGCTGCACTTTTATTTTCTAAATGAGAAAAGGGTTATTAAACTCACAACCAAAAAAATGTACTTATTACAGCACTTTAAATAGTCAGGGTCTTATTTCCATATTGAGAAAATATTTCAGTATTATTGTTTTTCAAATTAAACATTTGTCTGTTGTCCCCATCCCCAAATAAAACTACGCAATTATCATTAACTTATGCACAGCAAAATTCTAATACAATATTTATGATGTCATATGCATAGAAATTAGTTTCTATGAATACAGAGGGCATCTGTAAATAACACTCAGGATAGCATGTGGACTAGAGCAGAGAGCTTGCGCCAAGATCAGAGATAACTATGCATATCATCCTTAGAGATTTTTGGAAAAAAGTCTTTCATACCAAACTATAAATCAACTAAACAATCAGTAGCAATTTACCTGCTCCTAAAGGCGGTGGGGTTGGGGAGAGGGGGGTGGATACTGTGCTACTTGTAAGAAGACTAGCACTGAAATAAAAATGGGTTGACAAAATCACAAAATTTATCGTTAGCCACTATTTGCATGAATTCTACTACATTCACTTCCATGTATTTTTATACTGGCCCATTAGTTACCTAGATAGTTTATTAACTGGGGTCTCACTTTATTTTTTCCTTTCAAGTAGAAAAGAAAATACTAGTGGAAATTTCATTTGTAACATAACTTAATTCTGAATTTTACTTTTGATTATAGCCATGATTTACTTCAATGTTTTCAAAATGAATTTCAAATACTATTTATTCAGTTAATTTTGAAAGTAGAAACATACTGAAACTTTTATCCCACTTGGTAAGCAGCCATCCCTTAGTTTTATCCAAGTTTTCCCATGAAAATGCCAATCGGGAATAAAACTGACAAATATATTCAATCAAAGATGGAATTTTTTTTTGCTCTTAAGTTGCAAATGGCCTCATTAAAATAAAAGCACTACCTTAGGGATTGCATAAAGCAGAGTATTGGTACCTAAATGGTATTTATGACCAGGCTAAATGTAAAGTGAATTAAAATTTAAAGGATTATAGTCAGGTAGGCCACAGACATCTGTAGAGAAATGTGCATTAAGAAGATGAAAGAACCAGCAGTCCCTGGTGACAGGCACATGTCAGGTTAGCGGTCAGCCATACCTATACACTTAGTGTCACAGCAAATGAGAAACACATTGCCTAAGGAGGAAAGTACTTTAGATATATATTTATTTTAGGCTAAGAAAAAAAATTAGGAAACTAACACTTTGGAATTCATATCCATCATTGTCATCAAGTTAAAGTCTAAAGAAAGGGGAAAATAAGATGTGGATTTATAATAAAGATTATCACTTATGTGTTTATAAAAGCTATATATACTCCAAACCATGGCTGTATTTATAGAATGAATTGAAAGTAGAATTCTGTAAGCATGCCATTAAGTCCATGGCGCTGTAACCACAAAGAGGTGCTGCTGCCCAGCTACAAATAAAGGCTTTGTTTCATAATAATAATAAAAAGTGAAATAGCCTCTAGGGTGCTAATACACCAAGAGTTTTATTACTTTTATAATGTGAATGAGTCACAACACCGGTCACTATTTTTGTCATTTTCATGACACCATGCTGTCTTGTGCGTGCCACATATCCCTGTTGCATCTGTCTCATCACAATCGAGTACTCTTTTAAATGATCATCATATGCTCTTAAGTGGTGACACATGGACACAAAAAATCTGATCTCTTGATTAAAGGGGAGTAACTGCCTCTTATTTCCTCTTTTCTCCTTATTTTCCTCTTTCTCTTCCTCCTCTTCCTCTTCCTCCTCCTTCTTCTTTTTCTTTCTCTCTCCCTTTCTCTGTCTCTCTCTCTCTTTCTCTCTCTCTCTCTCTCTCTCTCTCATACTAGGTCAGGAACACACACCACAAGTGTTCATATAGAATTCATTTAGCATACTGTCTTGGGACATTAACTTTGGCATTTGATATAGCAAAATATGGTTGAAGGTGTTTGTGGTAGGATTCTTTCTCTCTGACATTTATTCATAATCCAGGCGTCACAGTCTTCCACTGTATGGTTTTAAACATAGCTCAGAGAGAACATTTTTTCTACTAAGTTTGCACCTCATCCTCCCTAGGATTCATGGCTTCTGACCCTACCTTTAAACTAACTGGTCCTTATTCACTGATGATCCCAGATGAAACCATTCCGAAGATGAAGTCACTCTCAAATCTGGACTTGTGTTTCCACAAATGCTGAACAATAAAAATTAAAAGAGATGCTTTATAATCATATTTTGCCTGGAAACAGAAAGTCTTTCCTCACAAATGCTCTATCAGTACTTCAATGGACACCATAGACATTATTTGGGTGACCTTCCTTGTCTTTACAATTAAATTGTTTCAAAGGTACTATTTTTATAGTTATATCTCTGTTCTCATTCCACAGTTCTTTACATTAATATACTTATTTGGTAGACAAAATCTTTGATAGTAGAAATAAATGTGGGGGGGATGTCTCTAAAATCACCATTTTCCAGCTCCCAAATCTTCTAGCTTGTCCTACAATTTCACAACCTTCTCGGCCTTATCTATTTATTTTTTATGAAAGTATCACCTAACCACCTCCTAGTCTGTGAATCTCAGTGGCAACCCATGGACCAGGAGAGTATTACTGAAAGATGTGTGGTAAACATCATCTTTAGGATAGGATTTGGGGCAGAAATATGGTAGACTCATTGAGCGGAAGTGTGATAGGTAAACAGATTGTTCCTACATCCATAATCTCAGTATGCAATCGGGGGTCTAATGAGAAACAAAACGGGGATAATTGGACCAGTTGGTAATCACAGAAACAAAGTGAGAATAACTAGATCCTAGCCAAAAGAAAAGAAAATTGGTCTAATTTTTATATCTAATGTGTAAATTTTAAAAATATGGTATTTTATAATTCTAGAAAAAGTTATTCTGCCTATTTCTTTCATTTACATTTCAATACCTCTCTTCTGAGGTAGAGGCACGCCTATGATGACTGCTGTGTTTTCTGACAGAAGCACATGCCATGAAACTTCCTTACCCTTCCACCAACACCATGCACTTGGCTTCTGAGTCTTCACTGTGGTACCCTGTTCTCAGGTCTCTTGGCTAGTTAGTATGAATTCAAATTATCAAGGTGAATGGAAGAACAAAGTGAGTATGTTTTCTTCCTTCAGTGCTCTGTATTGTAATATATTTAAAGAAGCTTTTAATTAAACAAATGGCAAGCATTTCATGTGGAAAAGCCAGGCAGAGATGCAAGTGATTTGAAGCTCAGGGAACCTTAAATCATGCCCTATGCAGCTGCCAGCTCCTGGAATACAGGACTTTCTTTTCTTTCCAACTGAATCCGACCTGAAGACATGCTCAGGCACTCCGTATGCGACATTATTTCCTCCTAAACAAGCTGCCTTTCACATCAATGTATGCTTAGTAGTTTGGTCCCCAAACTTATCTTTATTAAATACACTGTCTTCATGAAGCACCAAAATGAATGCTGAATATGTTTAGAAGTAAGGGAGACTTATTATTGTGTTTTGTCTATGTCAAAGCCTGTCTGTTTGATAGGGAAACATTTCATACTACTTCAATCCCGGACTTGACTCCTCAAGGAGCAACCTCAGACAACCTAGTTAGAGACATGGCAAATTTGGGCTAGCTCTATGTGCTCTAGAGTTTGGATTGGACTTGCTGTCGTCTATGAAGATTGTAATCTGAATCAGATAAATTGCTTCACATCAGTTTCTTTATTATTTCTCTGTTTAAAGTACGTGCTAAAATGGATGTAATGTTATACCTAAATAGAATGAATACCAAAGGAGGGATGCCCAATGCTAATAAAAAGAGTACAACCCACAAGCAACTAAGATTCTGCTCTCGAACATTTCCCTACAATTTCCTCAGAGGCTTAAACTGAGATTCTGTCAGACTTGGAGAAAGGAGGAATTCCAAGAATGAGGGGGCTCTCCACTAAAAATAAGTGTTCTTACCAGGTCTTGAGAGAGTTCAGATTCAAGCTCAAGCTGGTCTGTAAACTTCAAGGGTCAGAGGTTCAAGAGGAGAGGAGTGATTGTCATGTTCAGGCCATATATAGCTTGTCACCATTGTCCTGTTTAAGAAATGTCAAGCATTTCCTCTTCCTAACAGAGAGAGCGTCTAATGAACCAAACTTGTGTTTAAACTATTTACTATTTCAGCAAAAATAAATGTGCTTCAGAGTTAAAAATAATAATAAAGAAAGGTGGAAATCATCTAGGAGGGGAAAAGGAGTCTGTTGAAATATCTATTATCTTGTGGTTTATCAGCACATTAAAGATATTCCTATGCATTATAAGATAATTAAAATCAAGAAAGGATCTAGTTTCATTTTTAAGTACAGAAGATGATTGCTCAGAGCAGAGCAAATCTAAATAGTTTTGAAGCAACATATCAGAAATAACAATATTCTTGTTCATACCGGCTGTATGGTATAATATTATTACCCTGGGATTTTTCATTCTTTTAGGTCATGTGTGTGGGGGGAGTTGTGTGACTTACATACATAAATAATATTTCATACTCAATATCCTGTTGGCTATTATATAGTGTTATATGAGAATGAGATATGAGTTTCTGTTTTCTACTACTTAAAGGAATACACCAATCTATTTTATTTTATTGATTCTTGTCAATGCAATGTTAATGCTCTTAAGGTGAGAAATAATGTTTTCGTTATTTGTGAATAGGTAAGAAAATTTGTGTCTGGCAATAGGCAGGGAGTCCTCAGCATGTTTGAATTAGGATTGACTGTATAAACATCTAGCAAAGTGCTGAACACTTCATCACAGCTCAGTGTGTATTTATTGAAAAGTATACTTTTCTGTATCATATTTCTGTGAATAGAACTATTTTCTAAAAATAGATACTTAAAATAGAGAGTAATTATTATTAAGATTGGGGTAGAGAAGTACATAGAATCTTAATGAAAATAATACTAGAATATGCTCCAGAAATAACAAGAAAAGGCCATATTATTTATATCATATTTTTCAGAAAGAAAATCTTAAAAGTGTTCAAAATAAAATAAAACAGACAATATGTGAAACGGTATCCAAATGCTTTCCTCCCAAAGTTGTGGATTTGGATTGACTAGGGCACACCTGGACTTAGCCCCAAGGTTTAGGGTCTGTTTCCAGGCCAAAACCCAAGTTTCCAGTTCAGGGCTCCCAGATTCCATTAAGATTTCCTGTGAATCAGGCAGGGCTAATTCAGCCTTGAACAATCAATCACTCTCACTTCATTTTTGTGAGTGGGAGTGATTGATGGTTCTCCGCTGGTCATGGCTGACCTAGAAGTAGAAAGCAAACCTGGACACGATGCTTCATGTGTGAGTGGCTTATTTGGAATCAGTCAACTGCAAGGAACTCTCCTGTGTCCTCCCTAGCTCCTTCCTGGATAGACATATATACCTTTCATAACCTTCCTATATGTTCTCTTGTTTTCTTCAAACTATTGTACAGGTCTTTCCTTCCCCTCACTCACAGAAAACAGCTGGATGTCTGCACGCCTGTACTCATGTTCATGGCCCCTGGATTAGCTAGATCTCAATTTTTCCTCTTGATTTTCGTTTTTTAGAATCTTATCTGCTAATTCATCAACTTCTCCTCTCTTACAAAACCAGGGCTTGTGCAGTAGGAGTTGTCTTTCCTCTTGTAGCTTTCTCATAGAATTGTTAAGGAAGAGAAAGAAAAGGAACGTAATTAACTGCCTGTTTCTTCTTTCTGACACTGTTCTTTCAAGCAGTGGAGAAAAAAAAAGAAGTAAAAAAACAACTCCATGGTTTTGTGAATTCGTACGTTTTGTTTGTGGTGTTTGCAGCTTGGTTGTCTTTCATTTTTGGGAATGTTCATTTTGCATTTCAGAGAACAGCATGCCATTTTGTGGATGTTATCATTATGGCCTTTTAGCCCAGAATTACCACTGCTGTCACAGCCACTAGAAGGAAATGCTCTCCCACTCATTTCTCTGATAAGAAGCTGCCTCATATCCTCATACTTCCTGGGATTCACTAGCTGGACGGAGACATTGAAAGTTAGGATTTTCAAAGGGAAGCCAATACCGTGCACAGCTTTCAGAATTGTTATTTTGCCCCAAAACTCACTGAAGTCGTGAAAACCCTTATAAAAAATGATTAGAGAAGTTGCAAAAATTCAAGGACCCAAGGCAAAACTGAAAGCGGTTCTTTTCATCATTTTGGTGAAGAGTAAAAGGGATGGGCTGCAGCTCTTCTTTCCTGTCTCACAGCAAATCACACCACACGGAAACACAACTACCACATATATTTAGGAAATTATTGACAGGTTCTCTGAAAGGAGAAAGTGCAATTTCACTGACAATTTAGAGAAAAAGTAGCCAGCGATTATCCCACAATGTGACAATTGAAAGGAGAATCATTAGTATGGAACATGTATGCATGTATTTACTCAAAATGAAGGATGCAAAAGGATGCAGATTTCTAAGCTTTGATAAGTTGGGAAGAAATATAAAAATATATAATACATATATGTATATATGCTTTTTATATATTTTATATATCCATCCATATTTATGTATATATACACAGATAGATAGATTTGATAGAATTCAAAGGAGATGAATATTTTGTTCAGATAAAATCATGAGACCATATTCTTTTCTAAACTTAGTTGAACCCCCTAAAGGGGGTTCAATGAGAACAAAGGAACTAGCCAGTTATTTTTTCTTGAGGGAATTTTAGAATTGTATGAGTTTATTTGAATCACAAATACAATAAAAACACTCCAGATAGTTTTGTAATATTTTTTTCTTCTCTGGCTTATTGCAAAAGGTAGTAAGTAACACAAAATAGCTTGTTGTAAAAATGAGCAGAGGTGCCCACGTTCCATTTGGCTCTGTCAGTATTTTCGATAAGGATTGGTCCATCAGCCTGGTGGACTCCTGTGTTGGGGACTGTTACGGGGGAGGAGGATCAGGCAGTGTGGCTGGAGGGACAGCAGGCTCTTGTCAATGGTAGCATCATATATTTGGCCTCCCTGCTTGTTGCAGAGTAGTGGGGACAAATGTTCCCCTCTCTGCCCAAGTGCAGTACACTTGAGACTCACCCAGGTAGACACTTACCCTGAAGGCAGGGACGACTTAGGTGTCCTGAGGTGGAACTGGCCCTACCATGAGCAGTCATTCTTCCTTTCCCTTAGGGACCACACCACTGCCAAAGACGTAGCCTAGTGTAAGACACTGCTGAATCACAAAAATATTCTTTTGCTATCAGCCATGTTGCCACTCTCAGACTGAGAATCAGGCTTACCCTCTGGCCATGAGAACAAGAGAACTTGGAAGTGGGTGGAAAGGAAGTAAAATTTCTCCCGTCAAAGCCTAAATACTATCTTATTACCTCCTTCCCAGATAGGAAGGAACATCGTTGCTAATATTCTTACTGAAGAATAAAACCACTTCTTTGAATTATAGCCACTAAAGTTACATGTAATTCATAGAATGGGAGATATCCTGGTTCCTAACCAAATGAGAACAAAGGAACTAGCCAGTTATTTTTTATTAATAATATCTGTACATCAGAATGTGTATATTAATGTTATTTGGTGAGATTATTGTTAGGCAAAGAATATGCTGGAGAGATATGATTACTTTAATGCTAGGGACAGGCAGATGAGTATCAAATGTACATAAACATCTGAAAGCAGATAAGAAAATATTGGCCTTGCTTCAAATGAGATGGAAGCAAAGATAGACGAGAATTATTTATCAGAAATGAAGTGGAAAAAGATCAGGGCCAGGTATGTAGAAACTCCAGGGTCTGCAGTTGCAAGCAAATGAACAGTAAAATTTTAGATGCACATTACTGAAATGCTGCTGTGCTTGGTTAAATAAACAACTAATAAAAATATATGCGTTTAAAAGGTAAAAGTGTTGTCCATTATTACCTACAAATAAAGGGAAATTGAGCAATTTTAAAGTTTATTCTTTTTGTGAGGTAAGATCAATTTTAAAACAAACTCTTATTTCTGCATTAATGGTCTTAAATCCAGATGGTGGTTTTTATTTTTTCTTTTCTAGCCTGGAGCATGGGAACAATTTTTTCTGCATAGGAAGCAGAATATCTAAGGGGCAAGGGATATTTAAAGTTAGGTATCGTCCAGCTGTATTGGGTAAAATATGTCACATTTATACATATGACCACAATGTATTTTGATGACATATTCAGTAATTAGGTTGTTGCTCCTTATAGTTTGTTCCTTAGATCACAGTTTATCGAACCATGTATGTATTAATATATATGTAACAAGTAGACCAAATATCATTTAAACAATACTGAAAGCAGTTTAAACTTCCCAGAGTGAGAATTTAATTCAGCTTTGGGAAATAATTATTCCGTTCTGAGAAAAGCACTGGAGTGGGACTTTTACTTACACAACTAAGAAGAGAATAGCAGCCCATTGTCCTTGAGAAAAAATCCTAAAGTGACCACCGAACTGAAAACAGACATTCACCTGAAGAAGGTAAAGTCTTTATTTGATAATGAGAATTGGATATAGGTTTAGCAGAGCTTCTGCAGGCTTTGTAAGTTTATAATGTTTCTTTGCTCTGAATTTAGACTAACCTGAGACTATAGGGTATTTCTTATTCTATAGGATATTGCTTATTCTGTTGTATTCTTGCTTAAAACTTGAAGGTCTGAAATTTACCAGAAACTGAAAGAAGGATATAGGAAAGAAAGATCTGGGTTAAGAATGGCCCATTTCAGCCCCGAGTAAGCAATGAATGCTCTGCTTTGGAAATCTAGACTGATGAACCCAGATATCTATTCTAACTTTTTATATGTTTCTGGGGCTGTATCACCTTACCACTCTGCATGAAATGAGTGAAGAGTCCCACTACCAATCATTTTAAAAAAAGATCGATGCATGTAAGAAATAAGGACTTGAGAGGCAAATTTCATACTGCAATGTGCAGGAAATCTTCCTATCTTTCTGGAACCTCATAGGGTTGGAGCTTGATCAATGGAAGAGCAAGCTTGCTTGAGGGCATTTCCATTGGCCTTGCCATTAGGTAACAGTCCAGAAGATAAGAGCATTCTTAGATCCTCTGGGTTGCACTACCCCTCCATTAGTCTTAAGCATTCAGAAAAGTC
Organism: Hylobates moloch; assembly: GCF_009828535.3. Classification (NCBI taxonomy): domain Eukaryota; kingdom Metazoa; phylum Chordata; class Mammalia; order Primates; family Hylobatidae; genus Hylobates; species Hylobates moloch. Next base: position 6,008,235 of record NW_026652299.1, read on the forward strand.
CACCTTGTTAAAGAGGATCTATCTGTTCCTTTCTCGGGACCATGTAGCAAAGGGGAGAGCAGTATGTCCTCCCTTAAACCCAAACAGGCAGCACAGCTCAGCGTCTCCAAGAAGAGAGGTATCTATGGAATGTTCCTAGCAGCAGAAGCAGCAGGGAGAGGGGAGAGGGTGAAGAAGTACAAGAGATGTACCAGGTCATTCATCTATTCTTGATGTTCATGTGACAATCCCAAGAGCACTTATGCTGTTGTAATCCCAACTGGTATACTGCAATTCATTTCTGGCACCAGATATCTGGAGTTAGCGCAGACCCCACAAGTCATGGGCTCATCCTTCACAAGACTGCAGGTGGCAGTGCAAGTTAGGTGTTCCCATGACTCCCTCAAGTTTGACAATTCACTAGAATGACTCGTAGAACACAGCAAAGGATACAATTTAGGAATAACCAAGTGAAGTGACATGTAGGGCAAATCTTGGAGGGGCCTGAATGCAGAGGTTCCAAGCCTTCTCTTTGTGGAATCTGGGTGTGTCACTTTCGTGGCACATGAATGTATTCACAAATCCAATCAAAATGCACCACTGAGCTTCCATGTCCAAAGTTTGTCTTGGGTTTTTATTACAGGGACATGACCGGTTAAATAAATCGCCACATGATTGAACTCACTATCCAGGCTCCCTCCCCCTGAGGAGGTTGTGATAACAAAAAAATCCCACCTCTGGAATTACATGATGGATCTTTCTGGTGACCCGCTCCGAATCTGATTCTACCTAAGGGCTTAACATGATTCACTTCATTAGCTTAAACTCAAATATAATCATGAATAAGAAAGTTCATGAGTACCAAAGACATTTCTATTATTTGGGAAATTCCAAGAGTTTTAGAAGCTCCATGGTAGGAACCAGGACCACGATCAAACTCTCTATTATACAACACACGTCTCACAAGTTGGTAGGGATGCTAAGTGGGAAGGAGTGTCTTCCAGGATTAAGAGAAAATGGAAATCAGAGCCTTAGAATTTGGAGAGAAATATGGCCACATTTGTAGGCACTTTGTGAAGAGACTAAGGCAAACAGGATAAAATATTGAAAACTGAAGTTTATTGTTTTTAAAGGTACTTCCTTCTTGGTTTTAACACTAGTGTTATAAGAGGAGACTTCTCAAGTCATATATTATCCCCAAGTGTGGGTATAAAGCTAAGTATGCTACTCATACAAATTTGGTGAGCAATGTAAGACTTTATTATTGTTTATCCTTCTAATTATCCTCCTGAGCGCATACCGATTTCCAGTGAGAGAACCTTTTACTTTCCTTAAGCTCATATTGCTTATGCATTGCAAGCCAGTAGCCATCTGTGTGTGAGAAGACAGGCACTTCTGAAGAAAAGTCAAACTTGGACAACTGAAAATAATGTTTTTATAAATGTTATTATAAATGACATGTAAAGTTCAAAGAATTTCAGGAGTTCAGCTAATGAATTCACTTGAAAAACTATCATTTATAAGGTTCTCAGGTAAGATATCCATTTTGTACATGTATCTGCCTCTAAAGCATGCTGCATAAAATTCAACAAATTTCACCTACTCCCAAATCGGGCTGACATTCCTCAGATAAAACCAAATACGCCATACAGTCATTTTGACTAAGGCAGAACATGGCTATACCCATTAGAACTACAGAGAACACAGCTTGGTGTTTGTGAAAAACCACATGCAGTACTGCATGTTGGGCAAGCATTGAATGTGCCGTTTGCTTAATCTTTCTCTGGCTGATAAATGATGTTCCACTTTGAAGAAACAAGACATATGGTACAGATGCTATCACTGTGCATAGGAAACTGGTAGCAAGTAGTTAAGTGATTTTCTAAGTTCACTCAGAAAGCCAGTAGCAGAATTAGGTCAAAAAGTCCTATGTTTTATTATTATCCTTAGCAAGAGCACCCAGAAGAAAGGCTGTGAAGGGTTAAGTACTGATCTTAACTTGATTATTTTTATCTTTTTGTTTACTTTTATGTCTTCCTACTCTGTCTTAAGCTTCTTTTTAGACCAAAGGTAGACACATCAACGACTGGGTGTTCTAGTTCGTAATCTCCATTCATTACCTTAAATTTAGTTTACAAATAAAAATCCATTCTAGATATTCAAACACGTGGGGAGGAGGGGGTTTTTAGTAGGGACTAAAATGCCACTGATTATGTGGTGGAAGTGATTAGATAATCTAGGTTGTGCTGCTGTTTTGCCTTCTGATCCCTGGCTCTGCCCTGTAGCAGAAAATTTGTCATGGTGGCGGGTTTTTTTGTTTGTTTGTTTTCTGTTCGTTTGTTTGTTTTTAACTTTCATGAATAGTAACAAAATAATTGTTTCTTTGTAGGAGACGTTTGAAAAAATTTTTGAAAGGAAAGGAAAAAGGCTGTATTTGCCTTCCAGATTTTAGAATGCTTACTTTGGCTTGTTTTCATATTTACTTATAATACACAGAAGTAAATATTATTTTATATAGGGTGTTGTGAGGACTGGATTTTTTTCATGTGAAACACATTAAATTTTTTAGATACCTAACAGTACATAATTACAAATGTATATCATTAAAGCAAAGCTATATTAATTAATGCAAAGCTGCCCTGGGGTCTAGCAGCTTTTGGAGGCCTTAGCAAAATTACTTAGAGACTTCTTTTCTCCTTTGTCTAAATATGTTGATTTCTTTATTCAATTTTAATTTTGCAACTTAACACAAAGTACATTTTGGAAATGTGTACGAGTTTAGACAATGTAATCAGGTTACTAAATAATAAATAGCAAAAATAATCATAGTAACTGTTGTTCTATCATTAAGGTGCATTGATTTTCTAATAATATATGTTACATAACATATAATTATTTTAAACCCAACTATAAGACTATTCAATTTTATTAAAAGTTGTTTTCTCAAATAAATCCAACTATTTCAAATTCAAGACAGATATTTGTGTAAATTGAAAAAAAACTGAACCAAATTTTTGTTTAGATTACATGCAGTCCAAGGAGGAAAAGACAAACTTAAATTTGTGAATTATGTGACAATACAGATGTTTCAAAATAATTTACTTTAGTCATTCTTATGTATTTTTGGTTTCCATATTAGAGTTGATGATATGGGAATGACTTCTGTATACTCCCATAAACTAACGCCCATGTCTTCCGTTACAGTCTTAACATACTAAAAGAATAATGGTTGGATTCATTAATGACTTCTAAGGCAATAACTAACCTAGACCAACAAAGAACCTCCTAGTAGAAGTTTTAGGGGGCCTACTTTAGTGATTGGATAAGCATAGTTTATAATAAACATACTGATATAAGATAAATGGGTGCTTTTAGAGGTTTCCCAGCCACAGCACTAATGGCTTTTTGGGTTGAATATACTTTGGTGTCGGGGGGTTATCCTGTGTATTATGTTTAGCAGCATCTCTGGCTTCTACCTACTGGATGCCAGTAGCACCCCCCAAAAAATACAATAGTTGTGAAAACCAAAAAATGTTTCCAGCATTTTCAAATGTCCCCCGTGGGCAAAATTACCCCCATCTTCTAGTACAGAAATACTGTTCTAGAAGATGCTTGAAAATAGCTTCCATTCTGCATTGAATATTTTAATGCTCCCCAATATAGTATTTACTTTATTAATCGACTCAGAAAGCACACTCCTTCCTAATACATATGAAACCCACTTAGCCCAGACTCTGAGTGGATTATCTCAAATTCCAAATTTTTATCATCTAAATTAATTTATTTTATTGTATAAGCCCAATAAATATTGCATTAAAGGAGGTTCAGATAAGTTTATAATACTTTTTAGGCCTCTATCAATCAGCTCCAATTAGTATCTCTTATTCTAAACAAAGCTCTGGGAACCATGTTATAATTTGTGTAACAAATAAATATGAAGCAAAATATTAATTTGGCTGTAGTTTAGCATGTTTATCCACTGGTCAATCTTGACTATTATCAGATACAGTAATCGGCTAGCTTGTGTAGCTATAATTTTTCCAACAAAAACTAAAACAGTTACTGTTAAGGAATATATTTAACAAGAGTGTGCTGGGAGTTCAATGAAAAATGTGTCATTTCTACTGTAATCAGCCAAGTGTTTGGAAGAAATCATGAGAATGTGAATGAAATTAGGAGAGAAGTTGGGAAGAGTAATGGATTGGCCATGCGAACCACAGAAATTGTTGCTATTCTCTGCTTCCCTTCTTTTCTTATATCCAGAACAAGAGCCTGAGCTCATTTCTCTATTTCCCAGCTGTAATTACTTCATCCTATTCCCTGAATATCTTCACTGACACTCTATCTTTTCAAGTAACTTGAATCTTTTGTCTTAACTCTAAATACCCATATAGGCTATTTGCCAAGAAATCTTTACATGCGTATACTAGTTTTCTCAGCCTCTGCATTGAGACCCATTTCTAGCTTCCCTCTTGTTAACCTTAGCATTTTCAGCACTCAATTTTCAAAACCAAAGAGCTACATGCTTATTAACCAGAAGAGCTTTTTGACTTTATAACAATAATTAAAAAGACTCGAAACCACCTTTCTCAGTTCAAGTCTTTCAAAAGTCATGGGGTAATGGGACTGAAATAGACTCTAGGGATCATCTGCTACAACTTGCCACCAACTTTGAGATTTAAGCAAAAGGCTCAAAGTCAAACACAACTGGGATCAAATTCTACCTTGATTTTGTATCATAGAAGTGACATGAAATAGGTTCTTAAGTTTGCTGAGTCTCGATATAACTTTTTAAGATGGGAAAAGGAGTACCTACTTTACAAGAACTTATGAGATGTTTTTAAATTTTCTGACATACAGCTCTTAATAAATAAATAATTCAAAAATACGGACTACCACATGTCTATTAATTAAATTTCCTATGTATCTGATGGAAGAATATAGCTATTAGATACAATATTGTATTTATATAGTGTCTACACAAAACTGACATTTAAAAACAATATTTTGTTCATAAAACACCTTACACTGAATGGCACTACAATTTTTTTTTTTTTTTTGAAACGGAGTCTTGCTCTGTTGCCCAGGCTGGAGTGCAGTGGCACGATCTCAGCTTACTGCAAGCTCCACCTCCTGGGTTCACGCCATTCTCCTGCCTCAACCTCCTGAGTAGCTGGGACTAGAGGCGCCCACCACCACGCCTGGCTAATTTTTTTTGTATTTTTAGTAGAGACGGGGTTTCACCATGTTAGCCAGGGTGATCTCCATCTCCTGACCTTGTGATCCTCCCGCCTTGGCCTCCCAAAGTGCTGGGATTACAGGCATGAGCCACCGCGCCCGGCCGGCACTACAGTTATTAAAACCAATAGTATTGACATAAAACCACTCTTGAATTTAGGTGGAAGATTCTCTAATACATACTTAAGATTAAATCTTTAATTCATTATAAATTGAGTTTTTAAAGGTATGATACAAAGACTCATTTTATCTCCACACTAATAATTCAAATAATGCAAATAATTAACAGTAACCCAACTCTTAATGTCTTATGTCTGCAATCTTAAGCAAAGCATGGTGGTCAATTGAAGTTTCTGGTGATTCCATAGTTCAGATATAGCTTATTGTTCTGGATTTTAAAAGGAATCTTTTTAAAATTATATACCCCCTAGGGTATATTAAAATAAGATTCTCCTTTGTTGAGGTTACAATTATTAAGAAAAGTTTCCTAAGAGCCTTGGGAGTAAAAATAACTTTTCGAGCCAGTATTTTCTTTTAAAGTAATTGACCTCCTCATGTCTTAAATTATCTACAATGATACAGTATAAGCTTTGCTTGTTGCTTCAACTGACCTTATCTATTTTTCAATTAACTTTAATTCAACTTGCAAGGATATGTGATTGAGCCATGTACATAGTGAAGAGGAAAAGAAATTCAACTTCAAAATAAAGTAGAGATTGTTTTGTTTCTCCAGTCCTTAACCTGGAGCAAAGATGTGTAAACTGAGGTACAAGGTCTACTAAAGGAAAGACTTGAAATATTACATTTATATATCTGAATTTTTTTCTTCCCCTAAAGAAGTCCCCATAGTTTTCAACAATTCTCAAAGGAGTAGTCATGAAAAAGAATGAACTTAAAAGTCATTACTCTCAATCAGGAATGGAGAGCTAAAGATAGAAAGTGGTTCATAGTTCTAGCCATATTTCTGGGTAAGATTATAAAGCAGATTTCTTAAGAATTCAACCAAAGTGGTGGAGCATTTTTCTCTACAGATGGAGATTGTGATGATTAGTTTAATGTGTCAACTTGGCTAGGCTGTAACACCCAGTGACTTAATCAAACACAAAGCTAGTGTTGCTGTGAAGATATTTTGTAGGTATAGTTAATATCTACTATCAATTTATTTAAATAAAGGAGATTACCCTACACAATATGGGGTAGACTCATCCAGTTAGTTGAGGCTTAAGAGCAAAAATCAAGGTTTCCTAGAGAAGAGGAAATTCTGCCTCAAGACTGCAACATGAACTCTTGCCTGACTTGCCACCCCACAATCACATCAGTCAATTACTTAGAAATCAATCTCTATCTCCATATATATATACACACATATACACACACATATACATATATCTATGTATGTATATATTATATATGTATGCATATATCTATGTATGTATATATTATATACGTATGCATATATCTATATATGTATATATTATATACGTATGCATATATGTATGTATATATTATATACGTATGCATATATCTATGTATGTATATATTATATACGTATGCATATATCTATGTATGTATAATATACGTATGCATATATCTATGTATGTATATATTATATACATATGCACATATCTATGTATGTATAATATACGTATGCACATATCCGTGTATGTATATATTATATACGTATGCATATATCCGTGTATGTATCTATTATATACGTATGCATATATCCGTGTATGTATCTATTATATACATATACATATATCTGTGTATGCATATATTATATACGTATACATATATCTATGTATGTATATATTATATATGTATACGTGTGTGTGTGTGTGTGTGTGTGTGTGTGTATACATATAATTTTGACTGATATCACTGGCATAGGGGCCAACATTACAAATGGAAATAGTAATAGAAAGGATCAATACATTCAATGAGATATTTCATTCAAAATTCTAGCAATGGGGTGGTCTTAAAAACATAAAAATAAAAGGTGGGTAGCATGGTGCTGAATTGAGAAGTTTCCCCTGAACAGGCATTCAGAAGTAGTTCTCGATGCCATACTTGACTACAACCAAAGGGACCACCAGCTATTGAGAAAACATCAGAGTCCCAGCTGAGAAAATCACCACATCAGAGAGCATCTAGGCAGCAGGGATAACAGGGAAAGACAACTTCTGAGTGCCAGAGTCTGGAGGATTCCTACCTTGGCTGTGGTGACTCTGCGGGATCCAGGACTGTGCTCACCACTGTTCTCCAATCATTGTGGGACACTGTAGTGCCCTCTGTGGCTCAATGAACACTGCACATCTAATATAGCTCAATATGCTATTTTTTCATAATTCTGAAATATTTTATCAGCAAGTTTGACAATTCTAAAAGAGTCTTTTTCTCTTTTTATTTGTGTGGCAGAAAGGAACCAATCAAGTTAAATTTGTACAAGATAAGGAGAGGGATACAGCAGTATGTTTCCAACTGCAAAACAAAAGAACTCACTGTGTCATACAGCCAGTTAGTGCATGTTCTCGGTACCTGGCTCATAAGCCATGCTCCAGACAATGATACAACTGACAGTGACCACAAAGCACATCTTGGAAGAATCCATTGTATTTGAACGACAGCCTTGCTTTCTTTTCTTCAAAGCACCTTTATTTTGTAACTCTTTTCTGAATTAACATCATCCTGGAAGCCCCGTTAAGAAAGGCCAGTTGAAAAGATGCCAAAAAGCAGCCATGACCATTTCTTCATGTCAAGCACAAGCCAGAAGTAAAACTCAGTGTGTTACTTGAATTAGTTTTGTTTGATGTTTGGGATATGACTTGATTTTTTCTTTTATTTTTATAAACTAAAATTTTGTTTCTTAAGTCAAACACAGGAGGGGTACAAAGAGGTCACTACAGGGGAAAGTATTTTTTCCAAAGCTGTCGTTGGTGATTTTGTATTTATTCACCATGGGAGGGCTTTAATAACTGCATTGCTTTGTTGATCGCATGGCCGTGTTTGCACTGGTCTTTCTTCTGAATACCTAGGCAAGGCTCTTTCATCTTACTCACACATTGCTCAACGTTGGATCAATGCCAAATTCCCCACCTTCATGAATGATTAACTCATGTAGTCTGTTGCTAATAATGTGTGCACTTGATGGCAGATGATATTTATTTTGGACAGAGTGAATGCAGACCTTGGACGTTTGATCAGGACGTGGTGGCACATAGTGTGTGTGGCCACACTTTCCAGGGAAAAGAACACAGTCCAAATCTTCAGGTTGCCCCCCATCTTCCCTTTGCACTGTCACAGGAAGGGAGTTTTCAATTCACTTTATCATTCACAAGTTACCTCCAACTCAGCCTTGTCATTGCGATTCGTCACACTTACACTATATCCTTTTATGTGCTGTATCTCACTGATGTCTCCACACACCAGGCTGGTGCCACAGGGTATACATCTACAACAAAGATCTCAAACATAGTTTAAAAGGAAACACCATAAAAGAGAAAAATAACGGTCACAGTTGCTACTAGAGGCTGGTTCCCACAAACCCAGCAGGTTTTCCAACTTCAACCACAGCTGAATTACAAGGACAGCTATCAACTCAGCAGCTTTGGGTCTGATTTTGAGTAGTCCCACTATGGCATTATCTTTTCTTCTTCTTCTTCTTTTACAGTAATGCCCTCCCACCTAACTTTCTAAACCAAGAGGTAGAAAGAACAAAGTTCCTTTTTCTTCCTTTAGTTCGCTGGCGGAATCTATGAAAAGCAGATGGAGCAGCCTACCTGACTGCCAGAAAGAGCAATGATTCTGCCCTCAGCCATGACGTGAAGCCACATTACCCATCTGGCAGATTCACATAACTCAGCATTGATAACTCCATTCTGATCAAGTCTGGCCATACCCGAGCTGCATGATTCTTCAGTATGCCCTGCATGCGACTCACTTTGGGAACATGTTAGAAACTCACATACCTGGAAGACCACTCTTGGAGACTCGCCGTCAGTAGGTGTGGTGTGGGTTGGAGGAGTCTATATTTAACAAGCATCTCAGATGATGCTGATTCACAGCTAAATTTGCCAATTCCTTGTTTATATTACAGATTTTTTTAGGATGTATAACCCTGTAAATATACAGGTACAATAAAATCAAGTGGCAACCTCAGTTGGGGAGTGGAAAGAGGAGAAAGGGAGACTATCACATACAGAGCGTTGAAAATATGCTAAGAAAATCACATTTAATTCTCACAAAATGCTTAGACATGGACTTTATTACTCCATTTAATGATGGGGAAAAAAAGAAATTTGCTGCCACTATTTTCTCTGCTCAGATTAAAAGTGAGATGAGTTTTTAAAGGCTGTCCTCTGATTTTCCTTTTTCTTTTTTCTTTCTTTCTCTTTCTTTCTTTCTTTCTTCTTTCCTTCTTCTTTCTTCTTTTCTTCTTCTTTCATTTCTCTCTCTGTTTCTCTGTTTCTTTCTTTTCCTTTTTCTTCTTTTTGTTTTGTTTTTTTTGAGACAGGGTCTCACTGTTGCCCAGGCTGGAGTGCAGTGGTGCAGTCATGGCTCACTGCAACCTCCACCTCCTGGGCTCAAGCAATCCTCACACCTCAGCTTCATGAGCAGCTGGGACTATAGAGACTTGCCACCATGCCACCATGCGTGGCTAATTTTTGTATTCTTTGTAGAGACAAGGTCTCACTATGTTGCATAGTCTGTCCTTGAACTCCTGGGCTCAATGAATTCACCTGCCTTGGTCTCCCAAAGTGCTGGAATTACAGATGTGAGCTACCACTCCAAACCTTATTTTTTCTTATTATGCCCACTTGACTGTAAAATTAAAACAGCAGAGTGGTGTGGCATCCATAGTCATTGTGTATGTGTGTGTGTGTGCATGCACATGTGTGTTTTCTGGAGAAATGATTTATTACATGTGTATTATTACTTTCCTATCAGTGACATAACAAATTACTGCAAACTTTGAAGCTTAATACAACAGATTGACTTTTTCACAGTTCTTGTAGCTCAGAAGCCTGAGTGGGCTCCACTGATTCCTTTGTTTCAGATCTCACCAGGTCGAAGATAAGGTGTCAGCCAGCCTGGTCTTTTATCTGGAGGCTGTTGGGGAGGAGGTAGAGCAATTTGCTTATAAGTAGAACTCAATTTCTAGTGGTTGGGAGGCTGCAGTCCCCATTTCCTGGTTGGCTATGCTCTAGCAGCATCTCTCAGCTCCTTAAAGCCACCTGTGTTCCTTGTCATGCTGTCCTTTCCATCCCAAGACAGCAAAGGTGAGTCATAAATGCTTTGAGTCTCTGACTTTCTGTTCTGCCATATCTCTTGTCTCCAGACAAAGAAAGTTCTTTGCTTTTAAGGGCTCATGTGATTACATTGGGCCTACATTGGAAAATATTCCTATCCTAAGGTCAGCAGATTAGTAACTGTAATTACATCTGCAAAATCCATTTTTCCATATAGTGTGACATAACCAGGAGAGAAAAGATCATGGGGACAAAAGTTCTGCCTTCAAAATATCAAATGAAAACGTTTTGCCTCAAGACTCCCTTCTACTCTCTTGCACTGATAATTTTAAGAAATAAAATCAGTACCCTAAATGCAGTATTCCACCCTTATCAGCAGTTTCTCTTTCCAGGGTTCCAGTTACCCGCAGGTTACTAATGTCTGAAAATATTAAATACAAAATCTCAGAAATGAACAATTCATCAGTTTTAAATTGCACACTATCCTGAATAGTATAATGACATCTCATATCGTCTCGCTCCATCTTGCCCAGAATGTGAATCATCCTCCTGTCCAATGTATTCAAGGTGTCTATGCTCCTAGCCCCTTAGTCACTTAGTCAGCGACTCAGTGATCAGGCTGATCTTAATGGTATCTTGATGCTTGAGTTCTGCTAACATTTATTTTACCTTTTTTACAGTATATTGTGGTAATTGTTCTATTTTATTACAGTTATGGTTGTTAATCTCTTATTGTGCCTAATTTAACAATTAAGTAGATATCTTTATCATAGATATGAATGCATAGGACAAACACATAGTATATGTAGTGTTCTGTACTAGATACTAAATTGGAGCATCTACTGTGGGGTCTTGGAATATATTCCCCTTGGATAAGGAGGGACTATTATATGTAAAGAGCAAGTAAATGGGCTTTTCTGGTGCTGGGCTCATATTAGGGGTTTGAATAAATATATATTTTTAATTGAACACAGTACATATTAACTTAGGAAAGAAGAGTGGGTTGAAGAGTAAAAAGATTCAAGTACTAGAGCTCTCACACAGTTCTCTCATTTGTCCTTGATCACTATGTTTATGGAATACTCTTACATTCTTTAAAATATTTTTTATAAAGATAATATAGCAGGTGGAGACCTACTTTCCCTAACAGCCTTCAAAGACACTTTCTCCTAATTTCCTTGAGCCTCTCCCCCTTCCCTTTCTTTCATAATTTAAATCCAGGCACTTTACTGCATGTCAGATATTGCTGGGATGAGATGACAGGAAACAGAATCTTGTTTTCTTCCACTGGAGGCATAAAGATACTTTGGCAGGCAATGCATGGCTGGTCTTGGAGCACGAGTTAGTGGACTGACCTGGCTTAGTCATTACCCCTGGCGTCTCCTGGGACTACTTGAGGTACAGACTGAGACGGAGACTATGGCAAAGTACCCAGTGAGAGCCTGGAACAGGAGGAAATGGCAGCACGGAGTTACCTGCTCATGGTGGTGTAGTAGCCGTGGAGAGGAAGAGATGAGAGGGGGCATATGTTTACAAAGACCCACTCTGGCTACTTTACCTCTGTCCAGGCCCAGCCTCACTCGCTCTAACATCTGGCTCATCATTTTGAGGTTACAAACCTAAGAGGAAACCCCAAAAACATGTAATGAATAATCTTTCAAGATGAATTAGTACTCAGGAGATTGATGAAGGGATGATGTTGGGCAGCAGGAACACATTTCCTAATCCTCCTTTTATCTTGTTTGTTCCCCTCTTCCCATATGTACACACTTGACTGCCTGCGCTTGGCTCCTCAGCTCACCCAAAAGTGCTTGAACTCAGTCCGATAGAAATTTATGTTCCTGCCTTATGGCTCTGATAGTTCTCATCCTCTTATGGCCAAACATAATAAAGCTTCATGTTCAAATCAATCACAACATATTCAGATCTGAATGGCTAGTCCAATCATATCCTGAATTAGCTATTTAGAACCACATCTCCATATACTATCAAATGTTCAATGGCCTGGGGACAGTGGTTTGGGTTTTATAATCAACTTATTATTCATTTGTCAGGATAAATTCGGCTTGAAACTTGACGGCAAGACTTCAAGCAATTATTGAACCAATGGCCTCTCATTTTACTGTTTTAGATAGTAAGCTGCTAAGTACAATGTTCATGGGGCGTTAATGTTGCTTTGTTCAGCAACCAACAGAGATGAGGGCATAGGTAAGTGCTTAATAAGAATACTTAACAATTATTTTGAATATTGGAATACTTATGAGCAGAAGAGTTATGCTAAAATTTCTCTCATCCACTGTCTTTGCAAATATGCAGGCAGATAATGATCATTTGGGTCATCTCATTGATTATATGAGCATATATAGAACACATATATTTTCTCTCTTATTTTCAAAATAGATGAAGATGCAAAATCCCTTTAAACTGGGGTGGTAGTGGTGGGGAAATGTTTTTAATATATTGCTTTTCTTTGAACATTTTGGGTTTTTTTCCAACCAGCAATATAAATCTACTCCATTTTCATTTCTTTAGTGGGAAAAGGCTTATTAGAAAAAAAAATGGATAATGGCAAAACTTAGGAAAGCAATTAGCTTTGTATAAAACACAATGTACCGTAGTAGTGTATACAAATTCTAAATAAGGCTTTTTAGTTTAGAGTAACCAAAACACTTATGCCAGCCTAAAAATAACTTTCTTCTCATTACTATGAACACACAGTCAGCAACACCTAGAAGGACAAGAAAAAAACAACCCATAAATGGTTTCATAGATGTCCTGCAGAGAGGTTGAATTGTAAATTGTATGTTTTTAATTACACGCATTAATGTCTGCTAGAAAAAAGTGCCCAATAACAATGCTTTCTCAAAGGTAATAATACTCCAAAATAAGCTCCAAGATAATCACTTAACTGTGTATTATATAGGAGGTCTTTGAAGCAGTGGAACATTTTCTAATTATCTGGCAAATACGTTTAGAGTGCATGAAAACTTTGTTCTTGAATTTTGTTCTTTAGGGTGGTATGGCTATAGCTTCGCCACCCATAATGCATGGTCTGGCTAATGGGCAATAGTCCTTCTTAATGTGCAATACTTAAATAAACAAAGAATTAAGAATCATTCTCACACATTAGAGAATGGGCAAGGCTTACCTGTGATTTAAGTGCCCTATGTAAGGTCCATGCAACACTATAAATATCTCTCTACCTCCTCACTCCCCATTTCAGAATATAATACCATTAAGGTTTCCTTTCTTTGAATAATTTGTTTTCTTCCCTTTAAATTCAGTACCAGTTTAGAACAATCTTACTCATCATTCTCATTATAATGGAATAAGTCTATAGATCATTTCCAAACCGAAAGTTAACTAATGTGCCTTCTGTGGATCATATTTCAGAGGAGAGTGGATGGATGGGAAAGTTGAGAGCTTTAGTAACCAGGAGGGCTGGATGGTTAATTCCACTGGTTAATTCTGGCAAACGGAAAGTTGTAGAAAGGCCCCGGTTACCTGAGGGGCACGAAAGGTGGAGCAAACAACAAAATACATTCCTTTTCCTATTTCTTGGATGCTAAAGCTGTTTTAAAGACTTTTTATATGCATCAAAGTAGTAGCACAATTCTGCAGCTTTATCTATAACAAGTTTCAATTTCATCACAAGATTTCTCTACAGCCACGAGTCTTCTGCCTCATTTGGTACAAGTTCCCATTCCTGCAAAGGTTTTAACCAGGTCTTTCTGCGTTCCCATCTTGATCTTCCAAACATAGGCTTTCTTTCTTTAAAATTCTCTCTTCCTCAGTCTTGTAAAGTGAAACTCATGTTTTCCCAGGCCATGGATGCCTGCGGGTTATAAGATAAAAATAACAACACTAAAAATTACATATATATATATATATATATATATATATATATATATATCCCCACCTGTCCTATGGAAGCTGTAGTCCGTAAAAACATTTCTTCCCTGCCAAGTACAGTGACTCACACCTGTAATCCCAGCACTTTGGGAGGCCGAGGCAGGAGGTTCACTTGAGCCCAGGAGCTCAAGGCAGCAGTGAACTATGATCACACAACTGCACTCCAGCCTGGGTGACATAGAATAAGACCTTGTCTTGAAAAAAAGTAAAAAATAAAAATAAAATAAAAGTCTTCCAAATGGTTCTGGGAGTCTGGAGAATGAAACTCTATATTTAATGCTCAGAGCTAAATCTTTTGAACTCAATATCTTGCTTAATACAAAGTAAGGACCTAGTAAATATATGTCATTTGGCTGTCTTGCTGACCATAAAGGTAAGCCATGATAATATATAAATATATTTGCTTAATCACTCCTATATCTAATTACATGAATTTAGGAAAATGACCCAACAGATTCAGAAACAAGTGGCTGAGTCTTGAAAAAGATTATTCAGACCAACCAGAATCTCTCTTAAAGTTATAAAATGAATATACATATATATACACATAAATAAATATACATATATATACATAAATAATCATTATGCCACTCATGAATAAGTAACAAATGGAAAGATCACAATACAGATGGATTATAAAGGATCCAGTGAAACACAGGTTAAACCTAGGTATAGTCACAAAGTAATGATAGAAAATTATTCTTAATTGACATTGATTGAGTACTGACTACGTCCTCTCCCTCATTTGATCTTTACGAAAATCCTATGAGGTAGGTAAATTTATTATTTTATCTGCAGAGAAGAAGAAATAGAAGCTTACAGAAGTGAAGTGCTTAGCCCAAGTTCTAAGACTCAAACCCCAATTTGTCTGATGAGAAGACCGAACTCTTAACAAACTATAAGCTACTGTATCAGAGAAACTATTTATTGGTGTGATAGAAATAAGAAATTCTTCAGAATATAGACACTAATTTGCACTATGAAGCCCTACTATGAAGATGACTGAATCGAGGTCTTTACAGTTACCAGGGACTCCGTATCCTTGTAATTCCCTCCAGTCTCTGCAAAAATCTACTAAAGCTTTTGCTTTTGAATATTCATGATATCTTATTCTTTTTCTCACAGTACCTATACAGTTCAAGTTGCTGGGGCCTTTAGTGGATCTCAGATTTTTTATAACATAGTACCTGTCAAAACTGGTCCAGGATTGTCTTACTGTGCTTGGGAAGTTGTCCCTTCAGCTTCTGTCATTCCCCTTTTCTCCCGGTCTGGATTTTACCAGTGACATCAAAACCATTGTAAGGTCTCCCGTCCTAATCTGCCAACTATACTCTCCATTTTATCCCAAATCATCAATGCTGCAAAGAAATCTCTAAGACTGACCACAGTGAAATACTATTCCCAATTTTTCTGGATTCCAGTTGTCAGCTGATCCACTTCTCAGACGTTGTGACATTTTCATGCTCAATAGAAAGCCTGAATAGGGACCCCGCCCTTCTACTCACCCCTGTTCCCCTAATCTCAGTAGGACAGAGGTTGCAAAGTCCTCTTGCCTTGGGCTTCCAAAATCTTTCAGAGGTTCTAATGAAAGAGCTCTTTCAGCTTTTAGTCAGTCTTTGCAATCTTCCCCTTACTTCCCTGGGAGCCAGGCACAAGGCCAGTGGAGCCAGGGGACAATCTGAGTGAGCAATACCCAAACCCATACAGGATTCAAAGTTTCCCCTCTCTTCTAACACTGACCCATTGTCCTTGCAACATATTTGGGCGCCTCTTGGGAGTTACTTCTTTGTTATATTATATATGCCAGTTGAAAGATTAAGAAAGGGCATTTAAGGTTAAGTCCTACGATGCACTATAATTGATGGTGAAAATGCGGCTTGAGTGGGAAGTTAAGAGAATCTGTCTCTGTCATGACAGATAATTTGAGTGAGAGCTGGGAATCTCACAGGTGAAGCAAGGTCAGACCAGAATGAGAGGTTCTCAAATACAGTTTCAGTAGTGGAACTCATTTTTTTAATTAGTAAATTACTATGGAAAACTTCAGTATATAAAAAACTTAGAAACAAAGTTTGGCAATAACACTTCTATTTCTATTTTAACCGTCTCTTCTTGTTCTCTACCAACTACCATATTCCAGTAGGGACTGCTCTAGTATTTCGTAGTAGAATAAGTAAGAGAAAATAACATTTAACGAGATATTATTATGCATCAAGAGTTACATACATTACCATGTCTAATATTTATAGAGCACCTTTTACATAAAACCAAAGCAAGGCACAGAGAAATAAAATAATACTGACCACATTACTTTGGTCTTCTTTTTATTATTATATATTATTTTCAGAGTAAACTACCCGCAGGACATGCTGACATTTTAAAATAATTATCTAGTATAAAACTAACTTCACTTTAGAAAGAAGTAATTATTATTATGAAGCATAATTCATATGTTACATAGAATTTCATGTGTGATAAGGCTAAAATATACAAGAGCCACCTTGAAATAATGTTTTTGAGATGTGATTAAATCACTTATGTATGACTCTATGTGGTAATGTTTTTTATGTTAAATGTGCAGAAAAAATTCTGCTTGTGTCTGTATTTTATATACCTGTATTATAAACCCAATTTTCGAATATCTGGCTTACTTAAAGAGGAGTTGCTTGTATTATACTAGAAGATAAAAAATTGGTGTGAGTGAAATTTGTAATTTCTGAACATCTGAACTTAAAATACATATATATATTTATATATTACATGTAAGTTCTATTTATTATATTAAGAGTCAAAGAATAATAAAAAAAATTGGGGGGATTAAAGTCTAATTACAGTAATTGCTTGGAAGATATTTTATACTATAGGAAAAAAGGCAACTAGCATTCAGCTCATATTGTATAACTAGTTGGATAAAAGTGAGAACTGTATATAACATTATTTCAAAGTTCCCAAGGTCACCTCTTTAGTTCTCTTTGAACATGTATGCATTTCTTATTGATGCTTTATGTTCAATTTTTTTTTAATTAAAGCATTTGTAACAGAGCCTAGCAATCTCTTTTCTATTTTAGTAATTTCCTCTTCTTCCTTTTTTTTTTCCAACTGCTCTTTATTTTTTTTAAATCAAATCCTTTACTGATACCCTATCTCCAAAGACAGTGAGAAATCTCACAGCATTCTTTTTGGGGGAGCAGTTGTTCCTTTTAAGTTAGGTCACAAAAGTGCCTGGAGCTTTTGCTATTCTAGAAAACAAGGGGAAGGGAAGCATCTCTGGATCTCTGGTCAGCTCTCTGCATTGGTCATTCTCGTTGGCATTACTCATTCCAGCTTATAATACCACTGCCCGTTACTAGACATACAGGCCCTGGTTGGCCTCAAAGTTGCTTTTTACAGTAGTTTTTTTGTTTGTTTGTCTTTTTTCTTTTTCACTCACAAGATTTTAACCACAGTTAAGCATGACCGTTTTTCTCTTGTTCAGCGTCCACATGAACCCACAAGCCAGCCTCCATCTTAGGTCCTGACGCCACTTGGGTACAGACTGCAAAAAATCAAGGTTTTGTGGGGCCTGAAGATTATATTATTTGGAGGAATCTTTTAATGGTCAGAATGCCAATCACAAATCAAAATTAGTTATGAAAGTAAATAATTATCTGGAATGAGAAAAGAATATCTAACAGATTACAAATTAGAAAACAAAAATCTGACCCATGAAACAAACCCACAAAATCCAGTGAAACAAAATAATTATTTAATTTTGTTAATGTTTTATATGTTCTATACCAGTATTAAAAGATAACTAGATCTTTCCTTAAGAATGGTTGATAGAAATTGTTTTTACTAATAATTTTATAATTCACTTTGAGCTTCACAACTTATTGTTATTTTATATAAAATTTTAGGATTGTTGTCATTCATTTTCCACAGAGCACCTTTTGGCTCCAAGCATTTCAAACCTATTTTCTCTCCCCTGCCCATACGTCTCTGGTGGTCAGTGTTGTAGGACACATTCAGGTCGCAATACAATCTCGGGTCCTCCTCTTCCACGTCATGATACTGAGATTGTGGATGAGGTGGATGGCAGAAATGTCCTGCGAAGGTATTCTTACAGCAAGAGAGCTAGCAATAATGTAACTGCACATAATAGTGGCTGTAAGTCACAGCACTACACCCAATAAATCCAAAACGAGTGTAACTGGGACACAACTTATCCTTAGTCAGATTCCAAAAATGTCGATGGTCCTATGGCCATTCTGACACCAGCCCACATAGGAAGAGATATGATGAAGGAAGCAAGTGGAAAATGCAGGTAGTTTTAACTAATTATAATGAGGACAAAATATCTTAATTCTGAAAAATGTTTAAATCCTATGACCATGTAAATAGATTGATAGGGCCTCTCCTGGGCATTAGAATTGTCCTGTTTATGTGGGAGACTAAGACAATTAAGTTCATCATCTTCAGAAAAAATATGTCCTTGATCCTAACCATCACACTCTACAATGTTGACACACAGTTTCCTTTTACTCTTTTTTAAAAACTTTTTTCTTAGGTCTCATCTCCCTTTATTTTTCAAATGTTTTATATTTCACTAAATGTTCAGATTTCAGAGGAATGTGTAAAATAAAATCAGTAGGTTAGAATTTAGGCACTTGGAATCGACTTTGTCCATAATATGATTTCATACACAGCTTACTATTAAACTCTAACTCCTAAATGTAAAGTAGACAGTTTAATGCTATTGCATCACAAAAGAATCAACCCAGCTAATGCTTTCCTTTTCCCAGAATTCCTTCAGTTTAAGTAATGGAAATTCAACTTATACTAGGCTGGTTTAAGCCAAATAAAGTAAGAATGAATAATAATTCCTCATATAAAGTAGAAATGATGGGGCAGCTCTCCAAATCAAAGAAAACACTGCAGAAACCTTAAGAATCTCAGAACCAGGAACCAGAGATTCAATACTGCTAAAATTATTTATCTTCTGATATTTTTCTTCTTCTTTCTCCCTTTCTCCTTTTTCATTTTGTTACTGTATTGTTTCATCCTTTCCACAGGATGATTAGCCATCACACACTTGTAGAGCAAAAAAGTGCAGGTATCCCTACATATATCCTACTTTGGTAATGAGAGACACAAGAGAACCTCTCTCCTCTAGTGACACTAAAATTAAACATTCTAGAAAGAAAATTGATTTATCTTGCTTAGGTAATGCAACCACCTTTGGAAGCTGGAGGGAAGTGGAATAATGTGGTCACCTCCAAACCACTCTAGATCATGGTGTGCCATTGTATAGATGGAGAGGGTTGGAGGCCAACATTTATAAATAACATAGATTCATAATAAAGAATCTATGAGTAACTTTATTTATTCATTTTTCTCATCTTATTATTTGCATCTATATTACTTTACAGGCTTATAGTCTTTCAGTTTAATCCCAAATGCAATAAGACTGTGCTGTATCTGCCTAAAATTTAACTTCTAAAGATACAGTTTCTTTTAGGGGTCATTTTAATTGCAGTTCTGAATTCCTTTCATGAATTGTATATTGTTTTCTCTGTGTACTTTACTTAAATACAACACATATAATCCTAGTATTAAAGCTTTCAACAAATATGTTTTTGCTGGGGACTTAAATCACAGAAAATCTTGGTAACACTCCTAAACTATTATTTAACATTTTTTGACCTTAAGGTTTTGGTTGAAACATTACCCATAACTTTGTCATAACAAATTATCCTTTTTGATATTTTTTCACAGTATTTTTTTTCCTTGAGCTGCTCTCTGTCTATTCTAGATTTCTTTGTGATAGATGTGTTTCGAAGAGGAAACCAGAAAAATATCCTCAACCATAAACAGTTGTACTTTTTCATAATTTTCTTAACTACCTCTGTTTCTCCACTTTTATTCTTTAATAGATATTGGAGTGGTGCAAGGTTCAATGTATAATCTTCTATTCTTTTAAAGTTTGTATAGTTGTGAGTTATATTAACCAGGTATGGGATTGGCTGGGAACAGATTTTATAGAACTAAAGTAGTACGTACTCTAAAGCTTACTTATCCTTTTTAATATTTTATAGTCCCTCAATACATCACCTTTTTAAAATATATATATATATTTTTATTATGCTTTAAGTTCTAGGGTACATGTGCATAATGTGCAGGTTTGTTACATAGGTATACATATGCCATGTTGGTTTGCTGCACCCATTACTCATTACTCATTAACTCATCATTTACATTAGGTATTTCTCCTAATGCTATCCCTCCCCCACCCCCCATCTCATGACAGACCCCAGTGTGTTATGTTCCTTGCCCTGTGCCCAAGGGTTCTCATTGTTCAGTTCCCACCTATGAGTGAGAACATGCTGTGTTTGGTTTTCTCTCTTTGCAATAGTTTGCTCAGAATGATGGTTTCCAACTTCATCCATGTCCCTACAAAGGACATGAACTCATCCTTTTTTATGGCTGCATAGTATTCCATGGTGTCTATGTGCCACATTTTCTTAATCCAGTCTATCATTGTTGGACATTTGGGTTTGTTCCAAGTCTTTGCTATTGTGAACAGTGCTGCAATAAACATACATGTGCATGTGTCTTTACAGCAGCATGATTTATAATCCTTTGGGTATATACCCAGTAATGGGATCACTGGGTCAAATGGTATTTCCAATTCTAGATCCTTGAGGAATTGCCACACTGTCTTCCACAATGGTTGAACTAGTTTACACTCCCACCAACAGTGTAAAAGTATTCCTATTTCTCCACATCCTCTCCAGCACCTGTTTCTTCCTGACTTTTTAATGATTGCCATTCTAACTGGTGTGAGATGGTATCTCATTTTGGTTTTGATTTGTATTTCTCTGGTGGCTCATAATCAGCGATGATGAGCATTTTTTTATTGTACTTTAAATTTTAGGGTACATGTGCACAATGAGCATTTTTTTCATGTGTCCGTTGGCTGCATAAATGTCTTCTTTTGAAAAGGGTCTGTTCATATCCTTTGCCCACTTGTTGATGGGGTTGATTTTTTCTTGTAAACTTGTTTAAGTTCTTGGTAGATTCTGGATATTAGTCCTTCGTCAGATAGGTAGATTGCAAACATTTTCTCCCATTCTGTAGGTTGCCTGTTCACTCTGATGGTAGTTTCTTTTGCTGTGCAGAAGCTCTTTAGTTTAATTAGATCCCATTTGTCAATTTTGGCTTTTGTTGCCATTGCTTTTGGTGTCATGAAGTCTTTGCCCATGCTATGTCCTGAATGGTATTGCCTAGGTTTTCTTCTAGGGTTTTTATGGTTTTAGGTCTAACATTTAACTCTAATCCATCTTGAATTAATTTTGTATAAGGTGTAAGGAAGGGATTCAGTTTCAGCTTTCTACATATGGCTAGCCAGTTTTCCTAGCACCATTTATTAAATAGGGAATCCTTTCCCCATTTCTTGTTTTTGTCAGATTTGTCAAAGATCAGATGGTTGTAGCTGTGTGGTGTTATTTACGAGGGCTCTGTTCTGTTCCATTGGTCCATATCTCTGTCTTGGTACCAGTACTATGCTGTTTTGGTTACTGTAGCCTTGTAGTATAGTTGGAAGTCAGGTAGTGTGATGCCTCTAGCCTTGTTCTTTTTGCTTAGGATTGTCATGGCAATGCGGGCTCTTTTTTAGTTCCGTATGAACTTTAAAGTAGCTTTTTCCTTTTCTGTGAAGAAAGTCATTGGTAGCTTGATGGGGATGGCATTGAATCTATAAATTACCTTGGGCAGTATGGCCATTTTTACAATATTGATTCTTCATATCCATGAGCATGGAATGTTATTCCATTTGTTTGTGTCCTCTTTTATTTCATTGAATAGTGTTTTGTAGTTTTCCTTGAAAAGGTCCTTCACATCCCTTGTAAGTTGGATTCCTAGGTATTTTATTCCCTTTGTAGCAATTGTGAATGAGAGTTCACTCAATATTTGGCTCTCTGTTTGTCTGTTATTGCTGTGTAAGAATGCGTGTGATTTTTGCACATTGATTTTGTATCCTGAGACTTTGCTGAAGTTGCTTATCAGCTTAAGGAGATTTTGGGCTGAGACAAGGGGTTTTCTAAATATACAATCATGGCATCTGCAAACAAGGACAATTTGACTTCCTCTTTTCTTGATTGAATACACTTTATTTCTTTCTCCTGCCTGATTGCCCTGGCCAGAACTTCCAACACTATGTTAAATAGGAGTGGTGAGAGAGGGCATCCCTATCTTGTGCCAGTTATCAAAGGGAATGCTTCCAGTTTTTGCCTATTCAGTTTGACACTGGCTGTGGGTTTGTGATAAATAGCTTTTATTATTTTGAGATGTATTTCATCAATACCTAGTTTATTGAGAGTTTTTAGCATGAAGCGATGTTGAATTTTGTTGAAGGCCTTTTCTGCATCTATTGAGATAATCTTGTGGTTTTTGTCTTTGGTTTTGTTTATATGATGGATTACATTTATTGATTTGTGTATGTTTAACCAGCCTTGCATCCCAGGGATGAAACCAACTTGGTCTTGGTGGATAAGCTTTTTGATGTGCTGCTGGATTCAGTTTGCCAGTATTTTGTTAGGATTTTTGCATTGATGTTCATCAGGGATATTGGTCAAAAATTCTCTTTTTTTGTTGTGTCTCTAGAAGGCTTTGGTGTTAGGATGATGCTGGCTTCATAAAATGAGTTAGGGAGGATTCCCTCTTTTTCTATTGATTGGAATAGTTTCAGAAGGAACGGTATCAGCTCTTCTTTGTACCTCTGGTAGAATTCGGCTGTGAATCTGTCTGGTCCTGGACTTTTTTTTTGTTGGTAGGCTATTAATTATTGCCTCAATTTCAGAGTGTGTTATTGGTCTATTCAGGGATTCAACTTCTTCCTATTTTAGTTTTGGGAGGGTGTATGTGTCCAGGAATTTATCCATTTCTTCTAGATTTTCTAGTTTATTTGCGTAGAGGTGTTTATAGTATTATCTGATGGTAGTGTGTATTTCTGTGGGATCAGTGGTGATATCCCGTTTGTCATTTTCTATTGTGTCTATTTCATTCTTCTCTCTTTTCTTCTTTATTACACTTGCTAGAGATCTATCAATTTTGCTGGTCTTTTAAAAAAACCAGCTCCTGGATTCATTGACTTTTTGAAGGGTTTTTTTGCATCTCTATCTCCTTCAGTTCTGCTCTGATCTTAGTTATTTCTTGCTTTCTGCTAGCTTTTGAATTTGTTTGCTCTTGCTTCTCTAGTTATTTTAATTGTGATGTTAGGGTGTCGATTTTAGATCTTTCCTGCTTTCTTAGTGCTATAAATTTCCTTCTACACACTGCTTTAAATGTGTCCCAGAGATTCTTGTATGTTGTGTCTTTGTTCTCACAGGTTTCAAAGGACATCTTTATTTCTGCCTTCATTTCATTATTTACCCAGCAGTCATTTAGGAGTGAGTTGCTCAGTTTCCATGTAGTTGTGAGGTTTTGAGTGAGTTTCTTAATTCTGAGTTCTAATTTGATTGCACTGTAGTCTGAGCGACAGTTTGTTGTGATTTCTCTTCTTTTACATTTGCTGAGGAGTGCTTCACTTCCAACTATGTGCTCAATTTTGGAATAAGTGCAATATGGTGCTGAGAAGAATACATATTCTGTTGATTTAGGGTGGAGACTTCTGTAGATGTCTATTAGATCTGCTTGGTGTAGAGCTGAGTTCAAGTGCTGGATATCCTGGTTAACTTTCTGTCCCGTTGATCTGTCTAATATTGACAATGCAGTGTTAAAGTCTCCCATTATTATTGTGTGGGAGTCTAAGTCTCTTTTTAGGTCTCTCAGGACTTGCTTTATGAATGTGGGTGCTCCTGTATTGTGTGCAAATATATTTAGGATAGTTAGCTCTTCTTGTTGAATTGATCCCTTTACCATTATGTAATGGCCTTCTTTGTCTCTTTTGATCTTTGTTGGCTTAAAGTCTGTTTTATCAGAGACTAGGATTGCAATCCCCGCTTTTTTTTTTTGCTTTCCATTTGCTTGGTAGGTCTTCCTCCATCCCTTTATTTTGAGCATATGTGTATCTCTGCATGTGAGATGGGTCTCCTGAATACAGCACACTGATGAGTCTTGACTCTTTAACCAATTTGCCAATCTCTGTCTTTTAATTGGGGCATTTAGCCTATTTACATTTAAGGTTAATATTGTTATGTGTGAATTTGATCCTGTCATTATGATGTTAGCTGGTTATTTTGCTCGTTAGTTGATGCAGTTTATTCTTAGCATTGATGGTCTTTACAATTTGGCATGGTTTTGCAGTGGCTGGTACTGGTTGTTCCTTTCCATGTTTAGTGCTTCCTTCAGGAGCTCTTGTAAGGCAGGCCTGGTCGTGACAAAATCTCTCAACATTTGCTTGTCTGTAAAGGATTTTATTTCTTCTTCACTCATGAAGCTTAGTTTGGCTGGATATGAAATTCTGGGTTGAAAATTCTTTTCTTTAAGAATGTTGAATATTGACCCCCACTCTCTTCTGGCTTGTAGTGTTTCTGCCAAGAGATCTGCTGTTAGTCTGATGGGCTTCCTTTTGTGGGTAACCCGACCTTTCTCTCTGGCTGCCCTTAGCATTTTTTCCTTCATTTCAACTTTGGTGAAGCTGACAATTATGTGTCTTGGGGTTGCTCTTCTTGAGGAGTATCTTTGTGGTGTTCTCTATATTTTCTGAATTTGAATGTTGGCCTGCCTTGCTAGGTTGGGGAAGTTCTCCTGGATAATATCCTGAAGAGTGTTTTCCAGCTTAGTTCCATCCTTCCCATCGCTTTCAGGTACACCAATCAAAAGTAGATTTGGTCTTTTCGCATAGTCCCATATTTCTTGGAGGCTTTGTTTGTTTCTTTTTACTCTTCTTTCTCTAAACTTCTCTTCTTGCTTCATTTCATTCATTTGATCTTCAATCACTGATATCCTTTCTTCCATTTGATCGAATCGACTACTGAAGCTTGTGCATGTGTCACGTAGCTCTCATGTCATGGTTTTTAGCTCCATCAGGTCATTTAATGTCTTCTCTACACTGTTTAGTCTAGTTGGCCATTCATCTAATCTTTTTTCAAGGTTTTTAGCTTCCTTGCAGTGGGTTTGGACATCCTCCTTTAGCTCAGAGAAGTTTGTTATTACAGACTTTCTGAAGCCTACTCTGTCAACTCGTCAAAGCCATTCTCCATCCTGCTTTGTTCCGTTGCTGGTGGGAGCTGTGATCCTTTGGAGGAGAAAGGGCACTCCGGTTTTTAGAATTTTCAGCTTTTCTGCTCTGGTTTCTCCCCATCTTTGTGGTTTTATCTACTTTCGGTCTTTGATTTTGGTGACCTACAGATGGGGTTTTGATGTGGATGTCCTTTTTGTTGATGTTGATGCTATTCCTTTCTGTTTGTTAGTTTCCTTCTAATAGGCAGGTCCCTCAGCTGCAGGTTTTTGGAGTTTGCTGGAGGTCCACTCCAGACCCTGTTTGCCTGGGTTTCACCAGCAGAGGCTGCAGAACAGCAAATATTGCAGAACAGCAAATATTGCTGCCTGATCCTTCCTCTGGAAGCTTCATCTCAGAGGGGCACACAGCTGTATGAGGTGTCAGTTGGCCTCTACTAGGAGTTGTCTCCAAGTTAGGCTACAATGGGGTCAGGGACCCACTTGAAGAGGCAGTCCGTCCTTTCTCATAGCTCAAACACCATGCTGGGAGAATCACTGATCTCTTCAGAGCTGTCAGACAGGGACATTTAAGTCTGCAGAAGTTTCTGCTGCCTTTTGTTCAGCTATGCCCTGCCCTCAGAGGTGGAGTCTACAGAGGCAGGCGGCCCTCAGTGAGCTGCGGTTGATTCCACCTAGTTCGAACTTCCAGGCTGCTTTGTTTACCTACTCAAGCCTCAGCAATGGCGGATGCCCCTCCCCCAGCTAGGCTTGCCACCTTGCAGCTCCATCTTGGACTAGCAGTGAGCAAGGCTCCATGGGCGTGGGATCTGCTGAGCCAGGCACAGATATAATCTCCTGGTGTGCCGTTTGCTAAGACCGTTGGAAAAGCACCATGTTTAGGTGGCAGTGTCCCAATTTTCCCGGTACAGTCTATCACGGCTTCCCTTGGCTAGGAAAGGGAAATTCCCCGACCCCTTGTGCTTCCTGGGGTGAGGTGCTGCCCCGCTGTGCTTTGGCTTGCTGTCCATGGGCTGCACCCACTTTCTGACCAGTCCCAATGAGATGAACCAGGTACCTCGGTTGGAAATGCAGAAATCACCTGTCTTCTGTGTCGATCACGCTGGGAGCTGCAGACCAGAGCTGTTCCTATTCAACCATCTTGGAACGGACCACTCCAATACATCATCTTTTGTTAACAAGTATTGTTTTATAAAACATTTTTAAAAGACAAAAAATAGAGCAAGGAAATAATTGATTATGTATGTTACAAAACAAGAAAGCAACTTGTATATTTCATTCACAGATAATTCTTAAGAAATAATTGAAATGGTTTTTGATGGGACTACTGTTAAAGACTGCTTTAAAGACCATCAAAAGCCATTTCTATTTCCTGAAATTTACTTCCTTAGAAATTTTATTCCATCCATCCAAAAAAAAAAAAAAAGACTTAGAAGGAACTATCCTGTCTTTTCTAAGATACTGAAATATGTGCTGTAGAGATTCTAGGAGAAGAGTGAAGGTACAAATTTAATCAGGAGTGGATGTCCTTTCTTTAGACTTATACATCAGAGACAGAATGTCCTGGGAACTAATTTGAGTTTTTGTTATCAGTGAAAAAGATAGTAATGCTATTGGACAGGTTACCATGTCTGCCAGTAGGGAGTAATAATACTTACTTCAGGAGTTATTGTATGGATTCAGTGGGTTAGTATTAAGTTGTAATATATGTAAAGAATTTAAATTCCTGTCTAACACGTAGTAGGTGCTCAATACATTTATATGTTTTTCATCCTCATAAAGTAATCATTCTGACCAAGATGGAGTAACAGGAACTGAATTTAGCTTCCCACTGGAAACATAACAACAGCAACAACAACAAAATTCAGACAAAATAAACAGTAGCTCTCAAGACAGGATATCAGGTTATGAAGGTAATATCATGTTATGAATACCTGAGAGGTGGAAAACAAACAAGGTGAGCCCTAAGTTTGCCCCTAGGTTATTGCCTCAGTGGTTTCCTGGCCACAGCACGAAGAGAGGGAACTGAGATGGAGCCCAAAGAAATTGCTGAATTGAGGAGATACAGCTGGGAGCCCAAGGAAACCAAGGCCATTAGACTTCATGGGACAGAATACCTGAAGGAGAAAGCTGCACAGGAGAACCCTGCACACGTGCAGAGTCTTCCTTCAGTATTCAGCAGTGTACCAATCAGCATATGCCTGTGGGAAACTACTGAAGGCTGGAGAATCATTCAAATGGATTAGAGGAAACAGTACCCAGTGTGCACACAGGGCCAGGAACAATGCTTGTTCCTACAAAATATACCAGAAAGACTCTTAATTCACAGAACATTGGACAGCGTCCTCAGGAAGGTCTTCCCTAAGTACTGAGGAATAATTATTCCTGAGTGAACACTTCTGGACCTAAATTGCATCCCAGAACAAAGCTCAAGATTTAAAAGAAGAATAGATAGCATCCAAAGAGACAAAAGTCCCAATGTTTGGCATTGAATGTAAGATTAGCAAGCATGCAAAAAGAGAAGAAAAATGTGACCTATAATGAGGAAAATTATCAGTCAATTGAAACGGACCCAAAATGAACATAGATACAAATAATAGGAATGACATTAAAACAATTATTACAAAACAAGCAAGGGAACAAAAAAACAGTTATTACAACTCTATTTCTTATGTTCAAAGAGTTTATAGAGCATCGAAAAATATAAAAAGATCCAGAATGAAACTCTAATGGTGAAACTACAATGTCCGATATGAAAAACAAAACCAAACAAACAAACAAAAAACACTTGGTGGAATTTAAAAGGCTGGACATTGCGGGAGAAAATACTAGTGAACTTGAAGATTTAGCAACAAAAAACTATCTAAAATGTAACACAGTGAGAAAAAAGGTAATTTTCAGAGATAAAAAGATCATTAGTGAGCAGCAGAACAATTTCAGTTGACCCTAACATAGGAGTAACTGCTGTTTCTGAAGTGTATCTGAAGAAATTGCACCTAAAACTTCCAGATGTAGTGAAAACTATAAACTCAAAAATTCAAGAAGCTCAAAAGACCCATAAAAAATAAAAAAATATACTAAGGTATGTCATGATAAAATTTCTCAAAACCTGTATTAAGAGCAACCCTTAAAAAATCCAGAAGAAAAGGACATGGTCTGTTCGAGGACACAAAGATTAAAAAAAAAAAAGATATTAGATTTATTGTCTAAAACTTACTTTGTTTTTTTACAAAAATTATCAAACCAGAATTCTATAGCTGGCAAGAAATATTTTCCAAAAATGAAGGCAAAATATATTTTATTTTTCAGACCTTCAATGCCTGAGGGAATTCATTACCAGCCCTACAAGAAATAGTAAATTAAGTCCTTCAGACTAAGGAAAATGAGAGTAGATGAAAATCCAGATTTACACAAAAAGGAAAGAGAACTAGAAATGATAACTACACAAGTAAATATACATTCCTGTCTTATTATCTAAATATCTTTAAATAATAATGGATTCTTTGAACAAAAATAATAAATCATTTGGGGTTTTATAACGTGAGGAGTAAAAGGCGGGACACACATTTTATGGTTCTGTGGATAATCTAGGGAGTGTTTTGAGCATAAGCCAGCCTAACTAATAATATTGTTGGAGAGAAAATTGTAAGAAAGTGGTCCTGAATGTGGGACTTATATAAAAATTCTAAATTAACTGAATAGAAATGTGTATAGGACTGGTACTTGGAGATCACTGCCATATAGACAGAGGCATTGCTGTAGGACCCTTCATAGTTCCTTCATTTCCCAGTCTCCATACCTGAATCTCTCAAATGGTACCCTTACTACAATTGAATTTTCCTAATAAATTGTGGAATATTAATTTAAAATATATAATTATATATCCCTCTTCAAGGTTGAAAAACTAGGGTAAGACAAATACTATACATCAAATGATGGCCCCCAAAATATCATTACGAAGATGTGTTCCTTATGTCTTAAATCACGAATCTGTGGAGAAGGAGATCAAATAGAGAAAAAGGAGGAAAGAATCTTACTTTTGAACACATGCAGGTGAAAGATTATAGGCATCACTGGAAACTACAAAGGCTCTGCAATTATAGATTGATCTACCTGTATATTTTCAGAACCAAGTAATGTCTACCACTCTGAGGGGGGACTTTTTTAAAAGGCATAATAGTAGTTTTTTAGCTATATACAAATGATAAAAGCAAAGACATCAAAGTGGGTAGCCTTTCAACTCATGCTCAATTAGAATAAAAGTTTGGTTGCTGTTTTAAACATTTATGACTAACTAACTGTGACAGGCTCTCAGCTTTGCAAACGGGATGATTTTCAGTTGACTTTTGATCTGACTGACAATTCCTTATACACTTCAGTGTTA
This sequence comes from Hylobates moloch, assembly GCF_009828535.3. Classification (NCBI taxonomy): domain Eukaryota; kingdom Metazoa; phylum Chordata; class Mammalia; order Primates; family Hylobatidae; genus Hylobates; species Hylobates moloch. The sequence goes on from NW_026652299.1 coordinate 6,038,151, forward strand.
GTTTATAACACATGAGCCCACATCTGAATACACATGTGACTAATTAGGGACTGTTTATGGGCCATCCATATAAATTTAACACACAAGAGTGAAGGCATTTTCAACTAGAGGTCATGATTTTAATGAAATAGAGCTAATTAACAAAGGTGCCTGACCTAACTTTTTGTATTGTTGAATTTTTAAAAAATGAATAAAATCTAAAATAAAGTGGATTTTGAATATATATCTGATGGAACATAGTAGATAACTTTAAAGGTCAATATTATGACTAGGAAACAAAAATTATGAAGGTATTTCTTTTAAAAGCATGGTAACACTATAATAAGCTAATATTGTAGACAGTATTCTGGATCTTGATTTCTAAGAACTTTGAGATTTCCCAAGTGTCATAATGTGCTTTGTTTTAGAGGTTTGACTGCACCCCAAAATTTAGGTCTGAATCCCAGCTTTGCCACTTACTAGCTGGAGAATTTAGGGAAGACTCTTAACCTCATCTGCCTTAATTTGTGTATCTAAAAAAAATGGGAATAATATTAGTGAAACTCCCTTCACAAAAATTATATCAGGGAGATAATTTTGGCAGTGGGGGAGATCCAGTCTAACCAACCACGATTCTTGCCTTTAGCTTTCAAGCTGCCTTAATTATTTCTGGGCTTAGGCAGAGCTAACTTTGGAAGATATTTAGGTTATAGTTTAAATGACAAGAGCCCTTCCCCTAAACTCAACAGCTTCTATAAAGCTAATGAGAGACTATCAACCTAGTGGGAGGAGAAGAGCATGAATTCTTTTAAGATGTGGAATGGTCATAAAATATGAAACTTCTCCAATCACTCCTACAGATAACCACTATTGTAGATTGGACTTTTGAGGTATCTCTTCTGGGTTTTGCATGTCTAACACCAATAGCCCCAGTAGCCGACTGAGCTCAAGAGGACAGCTTTAACCGGCTATGATTTCATCTCTAACCCAACCAATCAGCAGAAAGCACCCATTTCATAGTCACCCCCACTCCTTTCCCCAAACTATCTTTAAAAACCCCTAACCTATAAGCTGTCGACGAGATTGATTTGAGTAATAACTCCGTCTCTTGTGTGGCCTCTTGTCAATTGAACTCTTTACTGCGATGCCATTGTCTTTATTTGTGCAGTGGCAGGAAGTATCCATGAAGTGGTTACAATAGTACCAACCTCAGGATTGCCGGGAGAAGTTAACTCATGCAAGACACTTAGAAGAGTGACAACACTTGGTAAAACACACAATAGCTATTTATTATTATTTAATAAAAACAATAACTGTCAGGTGTGAACTGCCTATACTGTGCCTTAATGAGTTATGCAGTCGCAATCCTATAAGAGGAGAGTCAAAAAAAGGTCTTAGAACTCAGATTTCCCTATCAGTGAGATGTAATAAATTTAGTATCATTGTTCCAAATCACATTTTCTACTGTTTCAAGCAGAGAAGACTACTTTTTTCAAGTGTGACTTATCTGACAAGAGCCTTCCTCTGAATATTTCCTTGAATGTCACCTAGGAAATCTATTTACAATGACTCACCGTGCTGGACATGGAGGGAAGACCCAGTATTTCACTGAAACTTTCCATAGATCTTAGTGTATTGTGGTGATGTTCTCATTTCCTCTAGACACATCTGGCTTTGAGCTTCGGACTTTTCTGAACTAATTCATTTCATCACCTGATCCCTAGACTTTTATTCCATATTGTATCACACGATAATGACTACTTTTTCTAGCTTACCTCTGTGGTTCACATCACGTGCCCTGAGTCCACATCAGATTTTAGCCACTGAGTGGTAGACCATTCAGCTTCACCCCAAACCTAAGATCATCCCATCTTAGGCACCTGCTGTGTCTTTCTGCATTCTGTCACAAAGCCTTCTGTGGCAATGTGGGAGCTCATTGACCTGGACACAAGTGTCATCTATAAATAAAGAAGAGCTAACACCTCTAAGATGACCCTCAACCAAAGGGAAACAGGAACCTGTGGGCAGAGTGCTCCAGGCTCCTGTCTTTCCGTACCATCCTGCACATTTCTGTGAGACCATGAAGGAATGAAGGCCCTAGTGTATACAGTAGAGATCTCAACGATTCACTCTTACTCTGTTTTCCTCCTTCCTTTTTAAATTTTCTCTACTTCTTAGAATCAGAATTTATTTATCCGAAATAAATTAGCTACCTGGACACAAGTTATTTTTCCACATGGGCTTTGCCTCAGGGAATACCTAAACTGAGTTATTCTTCCAAATTCTATTGACACAAAATGCTGGCTTAGAAGTCTTTTCTTTAAGAATGAGGACTGCAGGGGGAATTTATGTAAGAGAATTGCAAACTAGTTAAGGCTGAAATAATTAGACATTCCTGTTCTTAAAATCACCTGGACTCCTCCATGACTGGAGACTCTCAACTGGCAGTATCTTACCACAGGCTCTACCCTTCTGCCAAGATGTATGGCTCACTCTGCTCCTCCCCAGACTTGGTCTCTTTCACCTCCCACCTTCATCTCCTAATCCCTCTTAAATTTACAAATGAGCAGTTTATCTATTATTGGTTTTCTTGGTTTATTGTAGTGTTGGTCTGTGAAATACTTTCCTGAAGTTTATTATCTCAACAGAAGAAATCTCTGGGACAAGAGGTTGAAATAACAATACTTCCCCTATTAGACTAGCATTGTTTGCTAAATGTAGAAATTCTAATAGGGTACCCAGTAAACGGGACTTGTTTTATTTGTTTGTTTGTTTGCAAAAGAAGTTTCTAAGAGATACTAAGCAAACGGGAGCCATTACATTGGAACAGAAATTCTTGGTTTTTTTTCCCTCAACATTTGGACGGTTTCCATTATCTCAGAGGGTAATACTAATTCTTTGCTGACTCAGAAACACTTCTAATTTTCAGAAATATAACAAGGAATGTAGTGCTTTTACCAAGACTGTTTAGTAAAATCCATGAGGTTGCTTAAGGTATGACTCTCCCAGACTACAAATCTTTAACAAACACCTAAACATAATTGAGCATATAGTTTTAAATCTCTTCCAATTTCTTCTTTGAGTTTGCAATTTTCAAACATGAGTGCCTGTTATTCAAGGCTTCAGACTTTGCTATGATTTCTAGATAGAAACAAGTGGAAAAAAGGAAACAGAGGAAAGCTTGCTTATTTAAATCACTTCCTTAATTTGATAGCTCAGGATATTTTACACAGGTAATATTCTACCGCCACATACTACAAGTATCTGTGGAACTTCCTGAGAATCTGCAATGAAACATGCTCAAATGTCTAAAAGTATAATAACATTTTCTTGATAAAATAATGCTTCCATGTCACATAAAATAAAACTGTCAGCATTTCTTTGTAGGTTTCTCTCAAGCTTAAGAGCAAGTCCTTGACAGTTCTAGCATTGCCTTTAAATATCTTATTGAAATGTAGATTAACACTGTAACATCTTATAATTGTTGGAAAACCTCTTCCTTTTAAGAATTGTAGATAATTGAGTATTAATAACTATTAACATAGCCACTATATTTTAGCATTTTATTCTAAATGTTGATCTTCCCCCAGGACGTAATATTTAGATTCATTTTAAAACACAGCAGACTACTGAAGACTACAAAGTGGATTTTGCAATGAAAGGCCGTGTAGATAGATATGTCTTCAGATCATCAATTTCCACTACTCAGTCATTATCAAGATCAAGTTGAAGACAAAAGCAATTGCTTCTTCAAATATCTATAGATCCAAAAAGATCTAAAATTGAGGGAAAAAAAAGTATACCCCGTACAATTTTAGCACAGTGTCCTAATTTAGCAATACTTGATAAATATGTATTTGTTGATTTAAAATTATCATTAAGTCTACGATAACACAAGTGAAAATAAAGGTAAGAAACCATGTTTTAGAGTTTTGATGTTTTATTAGAGACTATTGACTTTCTCCTTCATCGTTACCTGCCCCCCACTCGTGGGTAGGACAAGATTGAGTGCTTATCTTTTACCCAAACTGTCCTGCTGCACCTGCATTCAGGGTTCTACTTCCATTTATTTCTGAAGTCAGGGTAGTAATCTTATTACTCCCATTAGCAATCAGGATATATTGATCACATCTAACACGAAGTGAAGACCTGGCAAAATAGTTTTTCTAAATAAATGATTCTTAATTTTTTCCTTAATGAAATGCCAGAGTTTTGCTTTTAGTTTTTCAACTCCAGCATTGCTAAATTAACTGTATAATATTTCTTAATAATAAGTTGGGATTGCTAAATATTTGGAGTAAAAAAAGCATAAAATTATTGAATATTTATTCATATCTAGAACTACCCAGGAATTATAAAGATGCAAAGGACATAAGACATTGCCTTGCCTTTGTGGGAAAATACAGTCATATTGGAAAAATTAGGTGGATATGCTTCAACTCAATTAGAAACCTTTAGTATAAAGACAGTGAAATAAATGGGGGCAGCAACAGAAATCAATATTGGTTGCATTTGGGAGGAGGTAGAAAATGAATAACTAGGAATCAAGATTTGGAAATTATAATTTTTCTGAAAACCTTGGTGGCATTTTTCTAAGTATAGAACTCACTTATTGGAGAATCTGTCGAGAAATACCCCAGGTTTTATACATTTACTGAGACATGCTATTACAGCTTCATATTTATATTATGATTTGTAATCTTTAACTTTGCCAAGAACAATTATAGAAATATTGTATGATGAATGTTAATACATAGGATTGTATTAATGTAGGGTGGATGTTAATACACAGCAAACACAAGGAAGGGTAACCTGCTCATGAAAGTGCTGGAGATTACGTGTTAGAGCTAGTGCCTTTTCAAAACTATATGCTCAAGAGGAATTCCCCTAACAAATTACTTTTTACCTAATCATTTTCAGTAAATTAGAAATTATACTGACATTTTATTTTAAAATGAAGGAATGAAATAAATATATAGCCATTTTTATCTTTACCCATATACATAAATCTCTTTACATACATACATACATATACATATTCTTAATTGTCATATCAGTTTGTTGAAAAATTGCATAAAAAATACTTAAGAGATCATGAGAGTTATTTATGCCCCCAAATGGTATAGTATTTAGCTGAGTAATTTATTATTATTTAATTACTTATCTATCAAATAGTAGATTTTAAAACAGGAGAATTATTTGGCAAAAGTGGTGTTAAGAAAAAAAAGAATGTGCCACAGAAATGGAATTACTTCAGTACTGCAACAGGCAGATGCACATCAAATGTATATAAACATTTGAGTACAAATAAGAAAATATTGGCCTCATTTCAAATGAAATGGAAACAAGATATTAAAGAAACTTTATTAGAAATGAAACAGAGAAAGATCAGAGCCAGGTATGTAGAATCTCAAAGGCCTATGAGCCAAAGAAAAAGTAATTTAACTTTAAACTACTCAACGAAAATGACCTCATTCCTATAGAACTGCTTAAATATACAAAATAGTAAATGTTTAAATTCTAGAAAAGAATTTGTTCTTCTATAGTATCCAATAATGAGAATGCATTAAAGCACTTCCTTGGGAAATATTTCCTCTTCTCAAATGCAAGATTAGATGTAAGTAGATTCACCATAAAGTCGTTCATGTTTGAGCTTTAAAAAGGAAGACATACTTGGCCTAATCAAGGTTAAATTTGATATCTAAAAGGATTAAAAAACTCAAGGAAAAAAAAAAAGACATAGTCAGCCTTGGGCAAAGCAACACATTTTATGAACACATCTTGAGTTCTTAATTAACATATAATAACTGAATTCCATGATTTAGGATCAATTATCCTAATTCTTTTTTTTCATAATCTGGGGCATTTGAAGATTAATCATTCCAATAATCCTTTTGAAAACCTAGACCAGTAGAATTACCTGGGAAGCTTTTAAAGCTATAAATCTATCTTCTGAAATTCATTAATTCATCCAATATTTATTTAGTACTTATTCTAGTCACCTTGATAAGGGACTCAGAGATGATCATAGATGATGCCTGCCTTCACAGAGCTCACTCTAGTAAGGAAAAAATGTTAAGAAAATTCATTTTTGCAATAAAAGTTTTACAATTTTAAAGTGGGGAGTTTAGAACATACAGAAATAAATAATAATCGAGACACTTTAATCAGAAGAACTTAATACAGATTTCATCCTAAGAAGGGAACTCTGACTACTGTGTACAGAATGGATTTAAGGGTTGGTTTTGGTGAGAGAGAAAGCTGGAAATCCAATTATAAGGCAACTGCAGTAGTCAAGGTAATCAGACTCCAAAATGCTGACAATCATGAATGGCATAAAAACTGGTCTTTTGTCTTTCAATTTCCAATTTTGTTGAGCTAGTGGGAGATACCAGCCTGAGAAAGGAATGTAGCAGCAGAATGAGTTGGGATATTTACTCCCCCTGCTCCTTCCTTGCTTCGACTTTTCTAGTCCCTCTCTCAAAGGCAACACCTTATCTCAGACAGTTCTTACCATCAGGCTATCCTGTCTAGTTTCCAGTAACTGTTCCCTTCCATTGTCCCTTTAGCCTAAATTGTTATAGTTCCCTGTTGCTCCTAGCCTTGAGGTCTTGAAGTATTTCTTTTTGTTTTCCTCAAACCTAATTATATCTTTTAAATATGTTTTTATTAAACTCCCTCTTCACATTACTTACTTTGAGCAGGTTACTCTTTCCTGGCAGGCATCTGAATAATACATGTGGCAGTTGTGGAGGAAGAGATGTGGACATACTTACATGCATTTGATAATAAAGAAGACAAGACCTAGTGATGGTTTAGAACTGGAGGGTGAGAAAAAGAGAGGTATCAAAGATGGCTTCCAGATGATTTCTGGTTTGACCAATAGGTAGATGGAGGGACCCTTTGTAAGAGATAGGGAGAGTGGAGGATAATCCAGGTGGGATTGAGCAGGTCAAGAGTTCAGTCTGAGTCATGTTCAGTAGAACTGTTGAGCAGACAATATGAAATTAGTCAAGAACTTAGAAGAAAAGACAAGGATGTCAATATACATTTCGTTGAGGTGAGTGCATCAGTGTTATTTCAATGGCATGCAGAAATGAGAAATACAAAGGTCTAGGTCCCCATGGAAGTTAGGATATGCTGGGGAAGAAGATTGGAAAGAAATCATAAACTACAAGATTCAATTACTGCTACACAAAAAAGTACAGGAAAGCATAAGACAACCTAATAAGAAGACAATCGTTTTTAAAGGGTTAAAAAAAATGGCAACTCAAATTATGTCCCAGTGGAGACATGTTGAGTGGGTGAAAAGATGGAGGAAAAATGTCCCAGGCAGTTGAAACGGTATTTGTTTTAAATCTCTGTGGAAAGATGGAAATTAGTTCATTTGAAAAACTAAAGAGTGGCCAGTGTGGCTGGAGAATAGAAAGCAAAAGAGGAAGTGGGTTAAGATAAAGTTGCAGGTCATGCTAAAGCTGAGTCTGTCAGGTTCTGACTGCAGGGATGCTATTTGATATCAAGAGATTTTGCAGCTTAACTCTAATCAAGTCCTAAAAGGACCTCAGCTGTTATGAGAGATCCATTCATTATTAGGTATTAGGTCTTACCCATGCACATCAGACAAAATTGAGATAATATTGTTCAAATGATTTTACAGCCAGACCAATTGACATCTAATCTGTGGTAAATCACTATTAGACAAGGAAAGGTGTTGATGGAAAGGAAAGTGTATTTGATGTATTAAATCACATGGAAACAAATACATACAACTCTAATATTTATGTATGGCCTTATACCTTGAGTGGAACTTTGTAAACTGAAAATCATTTGTGATTTTTTCTCTTATGTATCCTTGCACTTGTTTATATTATTATATGTTCAAACCAAACCTATCACATAGAAATCCTACGAAGTAAAACTTAAGGTTACTTAAGGCATATTTTGGAAAACTTCACTATGATGTTAGCATTAAATTTAAGTTTCCTGGTCTCTTAGCAAAGGCATGTGTTTTCATTGACTTAGAGGAAATACATTTATAGCTAAATCTCACATTGCTGGTGGTCACTGACTCTGGTCTACATAGCAAGTACATATGAGTGAATTATATTTCTATTCAAGGATTATGCATTTCTTCTTCAAATAAAAAAAAAGTTAGGAATATTTTCAAACAATGAACTCATATAGCGCTGCTATATGCCAGGCACTGTTCGAAACTCTTTATATATATTAACTTACTTAATCCTTGTAACCATCCTATGAAGGAGGTACTATTATTATAACCATTTCAGAGATGAGAAAACCAAATTACAGATGGTTACTGAACTTGTCTAAAAATGCACAGCAATAAGTTGTAGACTGGAATTTAATTAGACAGTCTTGTTTTAGAATCCACAATCTCAGCTCTCACTGATTGATACTTTTTTTAATGCAAAAAGATCCATTTGGAGGCATGTAAATACTCATATTGTTGAGTAGGTCCCTAAAAATGATTCGGTCGCATTTTCATCCATAATCTTTTCTTGTGTGACAACATAAATTTTTTTTAAAATATGCATATTACAGAAACTCTTGAAACTGGTCAGTATTTCTTGTACCTAGGACTATGTCACCATAGTCAGATAAAGTCATATACAAATCACTTTTTCTTTTCTATTTAAACACCTACAGAATAAAATTGAGTAATGATTTTGATGTAGTTGCCGATTTGACCTAAACATCAGTTGATGAAGTCAAATGTAAACTTGACTCTTACTAAAGTGGATTCAGCTATATTTTAAATGATGCAGAAAAATCTGAAAAAGAAAGAAAAAAATCTTCCTATCTATCTAAAATCTCCACACATTTCTTCAAATGTTGGAATCAAATAATAGCTGAGTTTAATGAACATTTAAGAATATTTGGCTGCTTTATTTTTGAAAGAATAAAATTTCAGTAATTATCTGGAGTTGTTTCTCAATCTTAAAATGTCTGTGAATACATGATGAAAATAAAGTCCATATTGTGAGATTTTTATTCCGACTGTGAAGGTGATTTGTTTTGAGAAGCATCTAAGCATCTACAGCCCACCCACCATTTTAGTAACTCTGATCGCTCTGTGTAGCATCAAGTTGCTTCATCCAGTTTGGACAGTTACTTTATATATAACTATAAATTTCATTCTCTGTCATTATCAAAAGGTGATCTGAGGGAAAATATTCATCACTATTACAGGTAATGAAAAAAATGTCAACCAAACATAGATTTCAAACATCCCATACTATAATCACACACTTCTAGGTAGGATTCAATATAGAGATTTTAAAATACTGTTGTGACCTTTAATAGTACCCACTTTATTTTATTTTTTTTTTGCTGTCACTATAGACATAATATCTACAAGAAACTGGCTTCACTGTTAAGGATGTCTTTTGTGAAAGTTGTTTTCATTTGGAATTTCATTTCTGTGAGTTATTTTGGTGTTCAGAATTTAATTCTAGGATAAAGTGTCAAATATAAGGTTGCTGGCTACATAAATACTAACCCTCTACCCCCAATTCAATTTCAAAGAGCAACTCAGGTGAGAGTACATAAATAAATAAACGGTTTGGTTAATGTCAGACATTTGCTTGGTACCATGTCATTCAAAACTCCTTCCATTTAACAACAAAATTTACATTGACATATGAATGATGTATAATGCAGTATAATTGTTTACGGTGTCTTTGAAAAGAGAAGCTCCTTTTTTTCCAAGTGATTTAACTTTGAAAAGGAATTACTTCACATGCTCAACAAATACTATTAAAAGGCATTTTATGAGGCTTTTTTTTTCTGCATATGTCTACACATGGACAGACTATTGTGTGCTCTAAAACCTGTATTTACATGACACAGTTTTATGGTCCAATGGGCAAACACTACTTAGTCCTAAAATAACATCACAGTAATGACTACAGTCAAGACAGCAAGAACACTCCACCATTATTATCCGTATCAGACCGCACCAGATGGGGTATCTGTGGTAGAGTGCTGACAGTGGAGAACATAGAACAACTGTTTCTGGTGTATTTGTGTGCTCTTAGGCACAGCAATATTACACTCAAAATAAGTAGCACACAAGCTGTTTCATTTTGAAGATGTGTTGTATTGTGTGTGTCTATATGTGTATATATACATATGTTTTTGTCTGAATTTATTAGATAAATAAGTTAAACAGAGAATTAGATATTAGTCACATTAAATGGGATTTAGTCCAATTTCACTGGATATAAAGCAGGATTTCTTGGCCTCAGTAATATTGATCTTTCTATGGTGGATCATTCTTTGTTGCGCAGGCTGTCCTGTGCATTGTAGGATATTTTGCTGCATTGGTAGCCTCTACTGACTACAAGGTAGTACCTGCCTCTCAGATTTGTGACAACAGAAAAATGCCTCCCAAATGGGAATTACTGTTATAAAGGAATGAAGTCTTGAATGTACACATACTCTTTGAACCAATTATTGTTTGTCCTTATATATATCAGTTTTTATTAGTTTTCAGATACAAGGTATGTATTTTTTCTCATCCTGTGTTTCATTTATGTTTATTTTAATTTGCTGGCACGGTTACAGTGGGTAAGCATTTTTGCATCTACAATATTATTTTATACATCTTATGTAGTCAGCAAGAAAATAAGATGGGAAATATTAAGGGTTAAATAATATTGATATAAGGAGACATCTTTAAGACAAAGGCCTCAAGTCTTTTGTTAAGAAGGGGAATTGGCTTCTGCAGGTCCCCATTAGGTTATGGGCTCCTACAGGTCTGCAGCTTTGAGATCATTTTTGCCCAGTGTTAAAGAAAAGTATCTCAACTAAGGAATACTTCATGACAAAAGCTGGTCCCTCCTGGTATCTGTGTTTTTTAAAGTTACTTTTCTCATCTTATGCTTTTGGAATAAAGAGGCTGTTTCCAGGAAATCGAGTAGTTGGAAGGAAGAAAGGGACAAGATTATTACCACATCACTGGTTATAAACATGATTCAAATGGCAATAATAAACAGAAAAGAAGTCAGTATCCCTGCTCCTTCATCTTTGTGAGTGTCCACCAGTGGGTCTAATTATCATGCTAAGACTGTCAATTCTGTCATTAGGTGTAGTCAGGGACTCATCATTTTAGTTCATCAAAAATTCAGCTTTGCAAAGAGTAACCATAAATATATGAATTATCAATTATCGAATTAGTAGAATATAATAAAAGTCTACTTATTACTACATTTTTTCTCATATTATTTAATCTTTTTTCTTTGATAATTCAAAAGAGATTTCAGGATATTTTGTTTGCTTTAGAGTTATCACTATAAAGCTAAGTTATCGTTATTCCATAGTTATGAAGAATAGCTATGAAAAAGTGTCTTCTGATAAGGATTTCTGGCTAACATAACGCCAAGAAAAATAGCTTTCAACATCTCATACTGGCACTGAAATATTGATAATCACTAAAAAAGTACAATGACAAAAATAATAGTGTATGTAATTCTGTACTTTGCATAATATGTAATGTTATAGACATTCAACAAATATTTTAAAAGATCAAACTTTCATTTTTCTATAAGCTCCTAGCACTATGTATAAGTTGCTTTGCTAAATATTACGTAGTATATAGTAAACAGGGAAAAGGAATGAGACTATCGATATTTCAGAAAATGCATGCTTAACATTGGTAGTCGTGATTTTAATATTGCACTAATTTTCTGCATATATACATTTTTCCTTAACAAAAACATTTAATTTGCCAAACACCTATTTGTCATTGTATATTTCTCCCGACTTGAATAATTAGAAAAAGTTGACCTATTCATGTAAGTTTATCAAGTCTTTTCTGAAACTATAAGTGTAAAAACACAAACCAAAGTGTCGATAGGTTAAGAAAGAAAATTAAGTCTGTTTGAATAAACAACCACATCAACTCACCCCAAAAATATATGTTCTAAAGAAATAGAGATAATGAATAGGCATATTGAATTTCTAAATTTACTTTAATTTTTAATGTCTTTTTCTTTGTAATCCTCAAAACTTCTGATACATAGAGAACAAAAGAAAAACCATCCTGCAGCTAATTTTTATAATTTCATCAACTGGTACCAGAGGATTCATTGCTTGGTGGATAAAGTATTAGCTTTATATTCTAAAAGACAACTTCGAATCCTGTTAAGGTTATATTTTTATTAAACTTTCCATTAATTTTTCCATCAATGTGATTATAGATTAATATTAATTAATTCTTACCATTTTTTGAAGAAATAAATGGAGCTATATCTGATTCAAACTTAACAAGACACAGCATTCAGGCTTTCTTGGTAACCCTTTCCTGGGGTGCAGAATTGGTTGGGGAGCCGGGGAATAAGATATCTTTAATGGCACTTTATTGAACTTAGCAATTTAAATGGCCTACCCTGACTTTTGAAGATATCAAATTACCATATGGATGATGTCTTTTTCATCAAATCTAGCTCTTATTGTTTACCAAGAAAATGACAAATGTAATTTTTAATGTTGGATGTAGTACCTATGTGGATGAGTATCTGATATTAACGAGAGTTCTGGGATGAGATCTCTCTGTGCTAAAAACTGCTACATCAACCAACAGATTAATATTATAGAAACTGACCACAGAAACCACTGACATTGCTTCTTTGGAGTTTTAATTCACTATAATAAAAAATAATAAAATATATCGCATGAAGAGTATAATTGTCATGCTTTTTAGGGAATTCTGGGATATTAAGGTGAGGCAAAAGATATCCCATTTGCATAACATTCTAAAACTCCTAGGAGAGAGGACTGACAGATTTGGTATTGATGGATTTGGGTCTGTATCATCGGGAACAATCCTTTACAGACACCTGTGTGACAAATAATTATTACAAGCTTCAGGGATGGACTGTTATTCAAAGTAGGTTGCAAACTTGGCTGGGCCCGGCGGCTCCCACCTGTAATCCCCACACTTTGGCAGGCTGACTCAGGCACATCACTTGAGCTCAGGAGTTCAAGACCAGCCTGGGCAATATGGAAAAACCCTGTCTCTACAAAAAATTAGCCAGGCTTGGTGGTGCCTGCCTGTGATTCCAGCTACTTGGTAGGCTGCGGTGGGAAGATTCCTTTGAGTCCAAGATGTCCAGGCTGCAGTGAGCCATAATCCTTCCACTGTACTCCAGACTGGGCGACAGAGCCAGACCCTGTCTCAGATAAGTTAAAAAAAAAAAAAAAAAAAAAAGTTGCAATCTTATCCTAACACCCTTAAATTTCAGTAATTAGTTGGAATGTCACATTCTCTGAAGTACTTTGGATCAAATAAAACTCATGTTCAGCCCTGTCATCATCATCTAACTCTGATGGGAGATTTTCAGCATTCTAGGATTTAGACAGCGATCCAGAGCTTATGTTTTGGAGCATGGCATTCATATTAAAATTTACAGAAGAAGTGTAGTGACCAATATTTCTCTACATATTGCTTGCTTGTTTTTTTGTCTCATGTAATGTTTATGTGAAGAGAGGGTTTTAATCATTTTAGAAAAAATGGATACTATAGAAATATTTCAAAATATAATCCTGAATGTGACAGATCAAAGAAAACCTGTCAAAGCCCCAAACACCAAAATGTATAGGGCCAAATATTTTGTGCTATATATTGAGATTTTCCACAGTGAGTAAGCTATTAGACTATTATTTTTAGCAATAAAATTAGGAGTTAACATATATTGGACATTTTTGTTTGTGCCACATACTGCCAAGAGCTTTGAATCTCACTGAGTCTTCACAGCATCCCTGTCAGGAAAGCATTTTTATTTTTCCCATTATAAAGATAAGTCAACTGAGGTTTAGGGAGATTAATTATCAAAGATCAAATAGCAAACAACAGAACAAGGCAGGGATGACTATGTATGAATTCTTCAAAGTAACAATTTGGTTGGAAATTGTATTGAAAGTAGTATTTTCAGAGAAGCACAAAAAATGAGAATGTATTTATTGTCCATGTCATAAGTGGGGAGAAGAGGTGCAGTGTTCCCTCTCAATGTTGTTTTGCAGCTGGGATTATTACATTAAGAATAAAATGTTCTAGTAACCCATAGATTGACATTCCCATTCAAAAGAGTGAAAAAAAAAAGACTGCCATATCCAAATCTTCCCCCAAAACACACGCAATCCATATGGGGCTTGGGCGATCCGGAGCCGAGGTTCAGCACTTTTTCTCTAAGACTGGATTTCATTCTGCTAACAGCGTGTTGGCTGAGTGCCCACTAGCAAGCAATTAAGACTTTGTGCTTTCCTGCGTTTTAGTAGCTCTCCTTATGAAACATGCAGCCACATGGGAGTAGAAGCTGTGCCAGCATGGGTCACGGTCTGGGAGCAACATCAGGAGAGCTTCTATACTCTCAGGACTCACAGTCTTCTGGAAGGTTGAGGACAGAATGGATGATGATTGGCTGTGCCTGTGAGAGAAGATCAAGGAGGGAATCTGAGAAATGGAAACTATAGGAAGATATCAAATTAGAGTTAGGAGAAGAAAGTCAAATGCTATTGTGGAAGCTAAAAAAAAAAAAGAGATAAAATAATTTTTGAAAATTAAGAAGCAATTGAGTTAAATAAAAAGGGGGAAAACCTGAACTCTTGATGAGAGTTTCTTACCACTGAACTTGAATGTTGTCCTCATTAATTATTTTTTATAAACAACACACATGTGTTGAGTATCGAAAATGTGCCAGATACTGTGCTAAGGGCTGGGGATGTAAAGATGAATGAGACATCTTCATGTGAGGATGGGTAAGAGGAGCAGCAGAGCCCCCAGGCATGTCAGACTCACTGGTTACTGTGCCATGGCAGGCTCTGTGTAAATGGAGGCCTGCCATGGACACTGCTTCTGTCTCCCAGCTGCACTTCACTTTATGTCTGGAAAACATGACTGAGCTGGACCTAAGGTATGGTATCTTAAAAAATTATGAAGCTTTATATAAAAATAAAATCATCTCCTTGGAAAGAAGCCTTTCACATCTGAAAAATCAAATAGGGCACATCAGTGGTTTCAAATTTGATTGATTATTCAAGACCTCCTGGGCATGATTTTACAGTACAGTTTTCTGCTCCCTACTCCTGGAAATTCTAGTTCAATGGATCTAACCAGATATATTCTCATAATATCAGCATTGCCCTGAACAATTCTGAAGAGAACAAAATCTCAAAAACAGTATTTTCCACTTCACAATAGACTTTGTTAGATTAAAATTAAATAACTACTGTCTTATCAGATATAACTGGCATATAATGTAGAAAAATTCAAATGAATAAAAAACTGCCCTTTGAAACATTAATACAGCCCCTTGAATAGGTAATCTCAATGGTGTATATGAAAGCAAACTTATACACATTATCTTTTATTACATTAACTGGAGCATAAAGGTATATAATTAGTAATGCATACATTCTTCTATTTGAAAAATTGAGCATAAATCAGGTTTATATTGAGCACTAGTCTCATCAGTGACTTGATGTCTTGACTTTAAGGGCCTTTGGATGTCATGCAAAAATTGCAACTTTATGTAAATTATGGTCTGGATCAAACTATTTCTCAAATATCTTTAATATGCTCAAAGATCTGAGTCATAAAAATTCTTGGGTTTAAAACATTATTTTTTAATTATATAAATAAAGTCTTATGCAGATTCCTAATGTATCAAAAAAGATAAGAGTGGACCTTTAGACAATAGCAGGGGTGGGGTCCCAGTGCTACCTCTTTGGCCACCATGGTAGCCTCAGTAGGAGCTCCTAACCTCCCTCTGCAGAACTCCAGAATTCTACAGGGTACAGAGGGAAGACAAAGAGGACCCCATTTTTAACTTTATTTCCAAGAAAATCTCCACAATTTGAGTATTATAATGATTCCCTACAGATATGTGAAGTTAGTCCCTAACTGGCTATCCATTTGTTAAATCCCCCAGTGCCTTAGGCCAGTTAAGTGCGCACTTGGCCAAATCTGGCCCTCTGGGTCACTCCATTGGGACACTCCAAGTGAGGTAAAAAACACAAGCCTATTTGTCAAACCTAACTAGGTTCAAACCTCTAATCTCTATTCACCAGTTAAATTACCAGGAGCAAGTTAGTGAAATTTCCAGGGTCTTCTTCCCGTGGCCTGTAAAGTAGGGATAATAAATTCTACCATTCACTCTGGTTTCCACCTGGTCTTTAGCGTAAAGACTGGAGCTTGGTATTTCTCTTCTTGCTTTCTTGGGAATTGATCAGGTTAGGAATTTGCGAAGTTGCTCTAAGTCCTTCAGGCCTATTGAGAGCTTCTTTCTTTCATGTCTCTACACTACATTTACTTCTTATGATACAAAAGAATTAATAATGGGACTCCATAAAAAAAATTGCTACAACTTCTTCCACGGAACTGAAGAGAGTATCTTATTAAATTCCTATTTTCTCAAATGTGTTGGCCACACCTTAGATTATGATAATTATTTACTATGGTCTTCGGATATATTTATGTATTAATAATCACAGAAGGTAAGTTTTGTTACAAATCACTGCATTTCAATATGCTCTGGAAAGTACACACCTCAACTTAGATGAAGCTGTAGGTTGGCAAAGAGAAAGAATAAGACCCTCTAAGTAAAGTACATTGTGTGTATACAAATGTGTATGTGTGTGCATGTGTTTGTGTGTGTGTGTGTGTCTGTGTGTGTGTGTGCATGCTCACATGCATTCCCTGAGGACTACAAGAGAAACGACAACAATAACAACAAGAGTGATGAATGCCTCAGAGGTGGGGGTTCCATCTCATTTTTAAGATTAATTTTTAAGCCAGTATAGGAAAAATAAAGAGTTGTTTAACTCTCACAGCTTACTACATGTTATTTTCAAATGAGTTAGTAGAGTGGCACATGGTCCATCTATAGCTTTTGTATAATGACCGGATTTTTCTAAAACATAAATGCAATATAAGTATAAACTAGTGCAACTGAGCTATTTATTTACATTTCTATCGGGTAGGACACCATCACCTGTTTAGACAATTATTTAAATATTGAGAAAAAATTTTCCCCAAATTCTGCATTATCAATGCACTTCACAATGATTTTGCAAGCACCTAGGGGAGAGAACCCAATGTTTTACTTTGGCAAGGGAAGCTTTGTAGAAATATTTGCAATATTTTGTGCTAATCCCTCCACTAGTGACTTTGGTGCGGCAAATATTTGTTCTAGTGGACTTTACTACAGTAACAGAGTACATCAATCTGTTGTTTTAACCTTTTTAAAATAACCCTTGTGTCTTCTTGAAGGAAATAGTCATTGATGAAACCTTTGAAATTTTCAACTTCTTTGCAATAAGGTACCTGAAAGAGAAATTGGTGCGTTATCTCAAGGGAATAGATTATAGGGAATTGAATGCATCTCTGCTTACTTTCTTGGCTCATAGCTTTATGGATATGAGGGACCTAAAAAGTAAATGGTGGTCAAAAAGAACAAACATTTATTAGAGCAGTTAGAAAGGACTGGTTTGATATTTGCCAAGTTTCTTCTCAATAACATGTTTGGCAGCTACCAAATGACATGGCCTGCCCAGAGCTGATTTTGACGAAGCCTCTGGGATGTGTTAAAAAGTAAACCAGAGCAAATCACGTACTGGAAAGCATAACTTAATCAAGGAAAAATGTATGATTAAGGGTGACATGGGCAAGGAAAGCCTTGCCAGAGCTCAGGGTAAATATTTGTATCAGTGTGAAGAGAAAGCTTCGTGACGCTGATGTCAACCAGCTGGAATTTTCATTGTTTATAAACTTTTGTTGTTAGACTTGAATTCTGGCAGAAAAGGTACCAAAGAAAGAGCAGTTTCCCAGCATGAAAGTTTGAATTGTGATAAGGCAGCTTGACCAGAAACAAATGCAACCATGCAAAGTTTCAGCCACTTTTCCCTTCCAGGATTATCCTGCCAAGAAGCAACCTTCTTGCCTTAAATCTCACTTTGACAAACTTCATCAGGATTAGTTAAAAGAAAAGTTTTTGGCTTGTTCTGTTTCATAAGAATTTATGGCATCATTTTCCTCAGATAAACATAAAATGGAGAAGAATGTAAATGAATTTCTGTTATTTTTTGTACAAAAGAATATTGCCATCTGAAGTAGATTTTTAATGATCAAAAATAAACGCCTTGGTATTAAACCCAACTTTGTGAATAGTGTCTATTAACTTTATGACACCAAGCTATTTATTTTTTACCTCATGTTAGACTATTGTATAATTTTAAATAAAAAAGTATAGCAATTAAAAGCATTTGGGCACTTGATTTAATTCACCATCTATTTCTGTTAAAAAGAAATCTGTATTTTCTCCCTAAGCTGTGTTTTGTTGTACTTTTCAGAACTTTGAAGGTAGCCAAAAGTTATAAATCAAACAATATCACAGGGACATAGGTTTGTATAAAAATTTACAGTAGTTCAGAACAAATAACTCAACTTTCAGGCAGAGAAAGAGAGATTGTTGGAAACTGATTCCTGACACTTAGTCCTCCTCTCAGAAACAGAAGCACATAGATGGTGCTCTATTGGCAAAGAAAGACACCCTGAGCTCTTCCATTTCATAGATGGCCTACCAGCAGAAAACTGCAGCACAGATACTCTCTGAATAGTAAACCTTACTTCTCTCTCAAGGTAGCCTGGAAGTTTCAATCTGATCTACTTTCAGTGAGGGCTGTGTAGTGAGATTCACTGAACAGGAAGTGCAGATAACTCAAAATTCCTATCAAATTATCCTTTGTTTTAATAATTTTATGTTTTACGTAAACTTCAATGTGATTGGCCTAAGACATAGCACAATAAAAATTACATTGATATGTTGCTTTTGAGAATCCTGAATCACCTCTATCCAGTAAAAAGAGCAAACTCAGAGACCTTCCATTCGTGCACCCTAACATAGAATGAACCGAAGGCTATCCCTGGCAGTGCAGAAACTAGATGCATCATGAACATAACCACGTTACTCAGATGCACTAAGAATAGAAACCAAGCCCCTGCTGGTGTAATTAACAAATCTTCTCTTCCAGTCTTGGGCTTTAGAGACCTGGATCACTAACTAATTCCAATTTAGAGTGCTCTTTTGATAAGGGTTTTTGTAAACTAAGAAGTGAGCTGAACATGAAAACTTTACATTATAAGTTTCTGAGCTAGCATGTCCCACTTATGCAGTAGAGTCTCTGGCTTACACTGGCCAAAGAAACAGCCTTCAGAGTGTGGCTATTTCTGGGACATCACAATGATGGTGTATTTTCAGGAGCCAAAGAAGTGCCAGTGACTTCCACTGGAATTTTCACATTTCTGTTACCTTGTGGTACACTCACAGCCTTGTAGTTCAAAGGAATGCACAAAATCCAAACACCGTACACAGAGCTAGAAGCCTACTAGGTGGGAGCTCTGGGCTCAGACATAGTTAGGCTTTAGTTATAGTAAGTCATGCAAAGATACAAAGGTGACCAGTCTGTCACTGAGTTACTTCTTTCTTATCCCTTTCCTACCTCTCAATGACAGGACATTCTCTAGGTCATTCTGTGTTGTGGATTGGGACCCTCGGGCATTATATTTTAATTAAATGGTCAGATTATTAATGCGTGGAAATCAGTCACTGCAAGTGTTGAGCTAACCATTTTTCATACATAATGCGGCCATATCAACATTATAACAGCCATCTACTAAAGATTGACATGGTCACTTTAAAAGAAGAAGCTTTGATAAATACTTGAATTAAAGATTCTTGGGATCATATTAAGAGACTAAGAGGTCAAGTCTCATTGCTGATTTATTTCCCCTGCTGTGTGGTGGATTAAGAAACCACTCAGTCCCTCTGTTTGTAGGTTCAGTTTTGAGTTTCAAAACACAAAATATTTAGTCATGTGTTTATGGTACACTAACATGTACTTAGTGTTTTGTTAGAAAGGTAGGAAATTCAGAATATTTTCTTAAAAACTATTGCTATAGTCTAATACCACATGTTTTTCTAGCCTAATCTCCCTTTTTTGTGGCACCAGCGCTGTATTTTTGGGAATTCTCTTCCCCTCACTTCAACCTTATGTTACTGCAGAAGGTACCAAGTTAATACAATTTTTAACCTCTTGCCTAGCCACATTTGATTGGTCCAAGTTAAAGAAATCAGAGTACTTCCTAAACATTTGACATAAGAATAAAACTTTCTAGCTCAGTTTAGATGCACCCTTGAATGAAGCAGATGAAAACAAACCTAGGGTCTGTTGGAAGCCTTGTACCTCACTGTATACTGAGAATGAGACAAAGCCAGACAGCACCAAAAGGAAAGAATGGAATAGGGAGGAGAGCTGAAAAAGAAAAAAGTTTGGTTTTTGTGTCCCTGCTACCAGTTAACCCTTGCCTGTCTATGTCTTTCTCCACGAGATATTACATTAATGATTTTTAGAAGACCCTTTTTGTATCATATTTTATACACCGTACTATGTACCCACAAAAATGTTTAACAGAAATATATATTTAAATTAAAAAGACACTTTACTTAAATTAGTTAATTTGGGTTTCTTACCTCCTACAGCCAAGGCCCCCAAGGAAATGATCAAGGTATTTATTGAATGACTACTGTGTACAAGGCTGATTACATTCGATCTCTTAAGCAATCCTAGAACTTTGAGCAGGCTTATTTCCATTTTAAAGATGAAGAAACTAAGTATCAGAGAAATTACCTAACTTATTCAAGGTCACACATTTAGTCACATCAGAGAAAGTCCAAACTCCGTCCTCTTGCACAGCTTGCAAACATCCTTTGGAAATCTTGAGAAAGAAAAATTCTCCTGCATTAAATAATTAGAGAATATAATAAAGTTCTGAATATTTTAAGTGGTGTTATGATTACAGATAAAGTAATGTCAATTCAGGATGGAGTACAAAGGAAAAGTGTCTCAGACAGAACCCTCTGAGTTACAAATGAAAGAAAACATGTTCAAACTAACCTATTGACTCAGGAGCTCGAAAATCCAAGGGTCAGTCTTGCTTCTCACACAGCTGGATCTAGAACTCAAAGAAGTCCATCAAGACTCTGTCTCAGTCCCTTGATTGCTTGTCTCATCCTTGGTTTCACTTTTAGGCACACTGACTACAAATATTTGCCCTAAGCATGCTCCAAACTCTTTCAGGGCCTGCAAATGTACATTTTAGGCTTGTGTAAAATAGGGATGCTGGCCTGAAGTCCTTCCCTTCTCCCTGAATATGGAGCCTAAAAAAGGGCCTATTATGGGCCCTGGAAACGGACAACTGTTTGGCAGAAAATTCTAGTGTTTTTGTACCAAGGCAGGGGTATGCTTCCGGTAGTCACGTCTCCTTTGCTCCTTAGCAAAGGGCAGGGCAGGGGAGCAAGAGTATGCCTTGGATGGGGACCCTAGTAACCCACATCTAAGAGGAATACTGGGTGGTAACCAGCACCATCAGACTTTTAAGAATTAATAGAAAGTCCAATAAAGACATTAACAGACAAAAGTTCTAAAAGCAAAGCCATATAATTCAATCCTATTGGCCGGACTTTGGTCCGATGCTCAACCTTGGCCTAATTATTGTTGCCAGATGATTGGACTATGCTAATTTGGCAGTCCTGGTTTGGAGGACACATCTGGAACAGGATGTTGGGGTCAACACCACAGAACCCTACAAACAGAGAGTGGTTGAGTGGTTATGCTGCTACTTCAAGCCACACAATCGACACTGAGCAGGGGAAAAGAACACAGCCTGACTACATAAAAGAGTTATAACTGGAGATAGCAAGAACTATTAGAACAAGACTACTACCGGATTCTGAGGAGTAACCTCAAAATAATAGCCAACATTTATTCAGCACTCAGTATGTGATAAATCACTTTGCTAAGAACCTAAAATATGTCATTTTATTAACTTAAGAACCCTGAGGCCGGGCGTGGTGGCTCACACCTGTAATCACAGCACTTTGGGAGGCCAATGCATGCAGATCACCTGAGGTCAGGAGTTTGAGACCAGCCTGGCCAACATGATGACACCCTGTCTATACTAAAGACACAAAAAATTAGCTGGGGGTGGCGGTGGGCACCTGTAATGCCAGCTACTCGGGAGGCTGAGGCAAGAGAATCACTCGAACCTGGGAGGCAGAGGTTGCAGCAAGCCGAGACCTCACTACTGCACTCCAGCCTGGGCAACAAGAGCAAAATTCTGTCAAAAAAAAAAAAAAAAAAAAAAAAAAAGAAAACCCTGATATATATATATATATATATATATATATATATATATATATATATATGGATATATATAAAGTACATATATATTATTATCTTCATTTTATAAATAAACTAAGGCTTAAAGAAGTTAAGCAAAGTGCTTTGTATGTGACAAAGGTGGGAATAGATCTCAGGACTATGTAACATCAGCATCTTTTAATTAGCTTCTACAATATGTACAGAATATTCCATTTCTCACACATTCAGCTCTGAACATCTGACGTTATGAAAAAAACATCTGACAAAAAAGTCTTGCAGAATTGTAATTCTAGATCTTCAATTCTATGCCAAGTCAAAGGTGAACACATGAAGATCTCGGTACAAAGATCTTTTCCTCATAAGCCTGTCCCTCTGTAAGAGCTTTGCCCTTAGCTCAAGATAGTAGGTCTGAAGACACTGGAGCCTGAAGTCTCTCCTTGCAGACTCAGAAATTTTTCTATTTTGGTTTGTTTTTATTTTTATTTTCTTTATGGTTTTTTTGGCTACAAACTGTGTAATTTTGTTTGCCCAGGGGAGGGATTTGGGTTTCATACAAGAATCAAAGCTTAAAAATTCTGCTAAACTCTTTGGCAGATATTTTCATGACTTTCAAAATTCAAGGCTGAAAAAAATCTTTTTGTCTTGTTATTTTTCCTATTTTTACCTTTTTTAAACCAATTTTAAATGGTGATAATCAACACAATTTTTAAAATTCATGGAATTGTGAATAGTTAATGCATTCAATGGTACAAAATAAAAGCAATATAACATTTACACATTACAACATATTTGTTTTCTACCTATGGCCCCTCTTTTCCCTATTTGTAATGACTTTTATGAGTTTTGGTGTAGTTTTCTGTACCTTCATAGTGTTAACAAAATTATTACGTAAAACTATTCCATCATAAAGTTTAAAACTTTTAGTTCTCATGACCCTCACTAAAGTTTTTCATATGAAATCAGTAATAGTGGCAGGTATTTCACATTATATTTTTCTCATCTGAAATCTTGCAAAGTGTATCTCATCTATTCTTCAACATATTAAAGGGCTAGTTTAGGTGCCAGTAGTCTCTGCAACTTCAGCTAGGTCCAAAGTCCAGCTACAATGACCAAAGCTGACATTCCTGATAGAGCCAGGCATTTATGGAGCAGTCAACTCCCATCAAGGTCTCAGGGCTGTGGGAGTTAAAGAAATAAAACCCCTGAAATGGGCAAGAACTCATTTACTGTGCCCAAGAGCCATCATATAAAAGAAGAATACCACCTGGAATTTCAGCAGGCAGATGAAGACATGAGTGGGTGTTCATGACATGTGGGTTTGGTTCAGATTCAACCTAGGAAAGATGGTACTGAACAATGCTGATGAACTTTTAACATCTTTGCAATTATGGGGTGATTCTTCTTCTATACTCACTTCCAAGCTCTGCAGAGGCAATTTTGTTTACCGCTGTAGCCCCATTTCCTGACTGGTGTGAGACAATAAACAAACATGGAATAGAAAGCCTAGAAGAGGAGAGAGTGCTTCTTCAAAACATGTTCAAGCAATACTCAGATCTCCATGCTAGGAGAAATTTGTGAAGAGGCTGACCTGTAAGCCTCCATCCAACCCCAGGATTCTAGGATTCTCAGAATAACAAAACCAATTACTAGTTGGATTCATCTAAGAAAAGGCAGAAAATGGATGGCACACAAAGAACCACTGGCTCAGGCCCTGCGGGTGATACTGGAAGTGGGGGCGGTGCCATGGGCTGGGTGCCTTCAGAAAAAGTGGGAGTGGTGCCATGGGCTGAGTCCACTGTCGTCAGAGTGAGGAGTGGAGCTTGATGGCTTAGCTGAAGGGTCAGATCACTGGCATCAAGTCCTTCCATTAGCCATAGTGCTTTTCCATATTTCCAGCAAAAATGTAGAAGACTGTGCTTCCTAAACAAAATAAGAGAATGCAAAGGTAAAAAGAAGGCAAATAGTCTTGGAAACGAAATGAAAACACAAAAATGAAAACAAAAACCAAGTAAACAAAAATCCAGGAAATCTAAGAGGAATAAATGTAGAGCTGGAAGTAGTAAATCAGAAACAAATGGAAACACAGTGCTGTGTTTTCCATTACCCACTTTAACCGAACTCTATAGTTAAAACTTTTCATCCAGTATCTTAGCAATGCGGTAAGCATCCATAATTTGTTTATTACTGAAAATCAATGTTGTTAAAAACCCACTTGTCTGAAAAGGAAATCTAAATATAAGACTGATACAAATGGATCTTTATATAATTGTATTTCTTAATTGATGATGCATATGTAATTCTTTATTGGGGAGGGGCTTCACCTGCCTCTAGGGAAGGGGTGTTGGTACCCCTGGAGAGACAGAGCGAAGCATGTGTAGGTTGCAGCCCTGGGCCCAGGGACTGACAGGTAGCTATGTGAAAGGCCTCAGATCCTTTTCAGAGGCGCCTAGTCCCCACCCCAGCTCCTCCCCCTCTTTAACCACAGCTCCAGAGCAAGTTTGTCTCTGCACATAGAGACTGGCCTCTGGCTGTAGCAGGTCACAGGAACTGCCAATGTAGTGCATTGTTCTTGAGGTTCCACAGTCCTTCCTTCTCTATCTCCATCCTTTTACAGCAAGCATTTCTCCTCTTGTAAATAAACAAACAAACAAAAAGAAAGCAGTAATTATTTTTTCAAACACTTTCCTAATATAAGTTCTGGAAACATCTGCCTTCTTTCTAAACTTTGTAAGCACAGGTTTGAAGTCCAGCAAGCGTTACTTTAAAAGGGCCATGATTATCTGGTACTAGAAACGGCAGCAGCAGCTCCTAATTCAGATCTTTTAAATCAGTCTTCTCAGAATGCATACATTTGGAGTATTTGAAAACTTGGTCCTCTGAGGCCTGTTACTTCTTCTTCCTGTGTCTTACCTTTAAATGGCTGAAGATATAATGCCTCAGAGACTTAAGGTGAGTGGAGATAGATTAGCTAGGTCCCAGAGTAATCAGAAAGGCAAAATAGCTTTGTAACTCTGTCTCTCTCTGCATTATTCCCTGAAGAGCAGCTGCAGCAGAGTGTGGACCCCGTGTTTGCACATGGCAGAAACTGGGCTGCCTCACATTTAAGGCCTAAGTTAGCCAACTTGTCAATGAATGCCATTAGTGCAGACGGGCCACAGGCACTCAGGGATGGAGTGGCAGGCAAGCTCAGATCAGCTCGGGAAGAGCAGGCATCGGGTGGTAACAACTTTCAGTCATTACTGACCTGGGCTCTATTCAAACCAGTGACCTAGAAATGAAGGGCTCCAAATCCCATTACTAATTCCCCGAGCCATCAAGTCTCCCCTATGGCCTGGATCTTGTCCTGAAACCCAGGTCTCCTGTTGAAATAGCATTAAGACAGCAGCCACTGCGTTGGCAGGCAAGGTTTTTAAAATAAAAGGAGGGGAGGGAATGTGCACGTAGAGAGTTGGCTTTAATTATTACTTTAAAGTTGTTCAGCTCCTTTCAACCTAAAAACCTGAACCTTCTTTAAAGTCACATGCTTGCCAGCCAGCACAAGAATGGTGTTCAAACAAACACAGCTTTTTATTTTGTTTGAATGGTGAAAATACACATGGCCCCTCCCAAATCAAGGAATAATGAGAGGAAACCAAATGAGAGGAAGTTGTTGAAAAGGAAAGAATGAGATTAAATGAGTATTGCGAGGACAAGAATATTTACTGCCAAAATAAGAAAAGGAGCTAAATGAACCACCCTTGAGCCACGTTCTCCCTCACTTCTTATCTCTGTGTCACTCTCTGAATCCCTCTCATCAAAGAGGGACAATTATTTTTCAGTAAAAATGTAGGATTTTTCTCAGTGAGGTGAAGCCCACGCAAAGTGAGCTGGATTAAAAACTGCATGTAAAGTTCTGTCTCGTGTTTTAAGCCAAAAGCTCCAACTTTACAAACTGTCCTGTAGATGGAGCTGTACTCTGCAATTCTAAGATCGCTGCCTCCACAATGAAGCAATTGTTTCCTGTCTCCACTTAGCAATTCCTCCCTCTCTTTCAGTTCTTTCTGCTTGCATGTTCTATTTATTTTAATGTATACCTTTGTGTAGAGCCTGTCTCTGAGTGGTTAGATACCCCGTTGATATGTGGCCTTCAAGGGGGAAAAGGGAGTGCAGCCTATTCCCATGACATCCTAAGGCTTTGTAGAGCCAAAAAAACCTTCTCAGGAACACCTAATCCTTGGGCTCTATCCAAGTACCACAGTCTCTCCGTACAACTGACATGGGCCACTTGGGACACTTGAGAGTTTTAGGTGTGTCTCTCTGAAGTCAGCCCCGGCCAAGCATGAGGCAAATGTGCCCGACCAAAGAAAATAAATTATGTGGACTCCAATTTTCAGCAGTTATGAGGTATTGAATTACACATGCAAAGAATTCACTTTGGGATTAACCCTTTGGAACTGAAACACAATCTTGTCACAATGCCTGAGAAGGGAGAATGCTCTGAGTGAGGCCTGACTTTCCAAAGACACAGAGGTTGCTGACCAGGAGACAGAGATGCTCAATGCAATAAGAATGGAGATAAATGCAAATGTCTTAAACTGCTACATGGGCATGGAAGAGGATATATGTGGGGGTTCTGCCCTGTCTCCGGCATTGTAAAGTTTAAGGATTCACAGCAAAGGCCACTTCAGCACTTAATGGGAATGCATCTTAGCATAATTCACACAGTCCCTGTGGCTGCTTCTTCATTCAGATTTAGAGAAGTGGTTGAAAGCCGCTGGAACTTGACTGAAATCACAACTACAGAACCCCTGAAACGGCATTCATCCTCCATGACTCACTGAGCGATAGAAAAGCACATCCTGTCCTACCCCTTTAAGAATTCCTAGTTCCCCATAACTATCTGAAGAACTAAGCTGTGAGTACACGATGTAGCTGAAATTTAACACAGAAGCCCCGCAGTAGAAAAACAAAACAAGACCATTTGTTTTCCCCTATAAAGCTATTTATTTACCAAATGACCATAGAAAGCAAACCTCCAACAATAACAGGAAACAATCAATCTTGAAAAACTTAGGGAAATTTTTTTTTTTTTTGAGCAAAGTTAACTTTTTAATAAAGTAGGTGTCTTGAGTATGCAGAGCAGGATTTCAGGAAACAGGCAACCTTGCCCCTCTTCCCCTCAGGTTATTATCAGAAAGTGTGTGATCTACAGGAGGGACACTGTTTTGGGAGTGACACACTGTGTCTACGTAAAGGTCCCTCAATTATTTCACATGTGCCCTGGAGGAAATAGAACTGTACAACCATATCCCTGAGAGACACGGTGGACCTCATCCACTGCCCTCATATTAACCAGTGAAGAAACTGAGTTGATCAAAGTTGCAACAGATACAACTAGAAGCAGTTGGATATTTTATGTAACTTATTTCTAAAACAACAAATCTCTAATCAGAGAAATATCTCTATGTCTCAGTTGTTCTTGCCTGTTCAGAGGGATGATAACTATCTTTTCAAGTACTTGCTATTTTGAGTTATATGGAATATTTTGAGACACATGTAGAGATCTGCTAAAACGATTTGAGTGATAATAACTGGGTGTATGTGTGTTAGTATGTGAGAAAAAAGAAAGAGAGAAATGAATGAGAGGGAGAGATAAAGACAGAGAAATAGATGAAGTTTCTGACATCATATGATTGTTGGGTGGAGTAACTAATAAAAGTAATTGCTAAGCACGGTGAAATTAGACTGCTGTGTAAAGCTAAACCAGGATGAACCAAAATTTGCAAATATCATGAGACTTTTATTTTCAACAGGTGGCATTTTAGAATGCAAACTAGTAGCATGCAAGTGAGAGCGTGCTGTAAAGGGGAAGAGACGTGGGGATTTACACACTTAGGAAATCGGGGTGACTAGAAAACATTGTTTTATGTTTGCAGTCTTACAGATCCACTTATTGAGAGGAATGGCTGATTAGAGATATGCTTAGAAAATGCTTCTCTTATTTTTACTGGCAGAGGGTTAACGTAGGTTTCTACTTACAAGGTAAGAAAATCTGCTGTGAAAGGAAAAAGCCAACTGACACTGCTCGTGGACAAATGTGTGTGAGCCAAAAACTGAAATGAGGCAGGCAATAAAACCATATCAAAGCCCACCCGTTGCCCCTATCACAATATTCTGACCAAATTGCCTTGCCTTTATCAGGCCCACCCTCACTTATTTACTGATATAAGAAAGAACCTTTTTGCTGGCAAGCACCCCAAGTTTGATTTATCATTCACAATAGGAAGACGCTGCCAAGTAAGCCTTTATAATTCCCAGCCCTTAAAATTATTATCATCATTGGTTTTAAAAATAAGGCCGGAGGTGGTGGATGTGTATGCAGTATGACTGGAAAGATGCTGGTTTGTTGAGGCTGGTTCTTTCTGCCAAAAAAGTATCATGAAAGAGGTGCCTAGTTCATGTGAGACATAAGGAAATATTTTCCCCAAGCTGTTCGCAGATAGCACGGGATTTGTGTAGTGTGACAGTTGTCCTAAGAATATATTATTTCTCCTAAACAGGAGGCACAGACTCAAGCATCCTCTATGAATATAATGGTGACCTTATTTGCCTGACCAAGGAATAAAAATGTTCAACCACAAGACATTTCCGAAAAGGTTACTATAATTTTGTGGCGATCTGAATTATTTTCTACCTGTCAGATAACTGATCAACAGCTACCTTTGAGTATCAACAGGGTATGAGGAACTCAGGAATTTTCCCACAGTGAAGACTTAAATATAATCCCAACCCCACTTCTCCCAATCCCACCTCTTGCAAGAACTGCATACTTTTTAATGGTTTAATGGAGGCAAAATTGAAATGTGTGATGCAATAAATTTAGTGGAAATCAAAGATAGGTTTCTAGAAATCCTAACTTCCCAGCTGTACTTCAAAGTATTATAAAAGGGGCCAGATCTCAGATTCTCCCAGTTTAAGTCTTCACAGCATTAGTTTGAAAAATAACTTGATTTTAAGTGAGAGCTTCCACTGGACATGTGCAGAATTCAGTGTGCACGTGTAATTCTGAGGTGAAGTTTTGGCTTGTTATCATTAAAAATAATCTTTAGTTTCTCTTTTTGTCTCCTTTGTTTGTTTGAACATACAGTGAAAAATAGCTGTTAGAACTTTTTTGGTGGAGTGCACATACTATTTTTTTAAACTAGACAAAGGCATTTTGACCAATGTGTATTATGAGAGCAGATTTTATATAAATATATGTGTATAAAACAAGCTCATTTGCACATGGCTCAAGGGAAGCTAAACTCACTATAGAAGCTTCTCTAATGTTTACTTCAGCCTAGTTTTCAGATTTCAATATGTGTAGGGAAAATAAATGCAAGTGGAGAATAGTATAGGAAAGAGGGCTACATCCTGTAACTTGCATTTGTCTTGATATGATGCACAGAATAGAGACCGACTGAGTTTCTTTATCAATCAGATACAGACCTGTTGACATTCTACCACAAGACACTGCCCAACAGCACACTTCCTTTAAAATGCCACTGAAACCAAAATATGTGACTCTTACTTTGTTTAAAACTATCGATCCTTTATCAATCAATGTATCTATCTACCAATCTATCTAATCTATGTATCATCTATCATCTGTCTATCCTCTACTGTCTATAAACCTATTAATGCTTTTATTAATTCCAGAACTGATATACAGTAACTTACATAAGTATGTAAAATTGCAACATAATGAAGTAAAATTAAAGATTAAGTGTGTTTAGGGAACAGAACAAAGGTAAAATAACAGTAGGAAAGATAAGAAAGAGGTACAAGCGAGGTTAGTACATAAAATTTGTTCACTAAGAGATTTTACATTTGCTAGGAGTGTCTAACCAATTAGACTCTATGCTTTCAGAAGCAACTGTAAAAAAAAAGTTACAAACTATTTTATAATTCACAGTGTCATAATATAATAAAATAATTTTTCAGGAGGAATATAATTATGCATAGTTCTAGGACCAGAAAGAACTTTCTTTCATGAGGCCTCAAAAAGAGGGCAGAAAATTTAACCCATGCCCACCAATAGTATAATCCTCCAGCACAAGTTCCTAAGAACAACTCGGCATAGTCTCAACATGCTTACAATATAATCACTCCATTCTCTGACTGATTGCTAGATACTCTTCAAAGGACTCAGCCCTTGAAACTCCCCCTGTCTATTTTCTCATCCCTTTGGTGGTCTCATTCAGACTGCACATGTTAAATATCATCTTTATATGGACGACCCTAAAATGCATCTATCACAGGCTTCTCCCTTGAGCTCCAGACTCAATATTTCCATTGAGATGCTCAGTAGGCATCTCAAACTTAATTTAACAAAAATAAAATATAGTTTTAGCCCCCAAATCTGCTTCTTCCCCAAGCTTACCTTTCCAAATAAAATGTAACTCCATTACTTCAGGTATTAAGGCCCCAAACTTTACAATGATCCTTTCTGCCTCATTTTTTTCATACTGCGCATTTATAATTTCTGTTAGCCCTTTCTTCAAGATGTCTTACATTGGACCACTTCTCACCACTGTCATTGCCATGCCCCAGGACCGACGCAGCACTGCCGCTCTTCAAGAACATTTCTACTTTTCAATCATTGTATCTATTCTCTGCCTATTAGTCAACGTGATTCATTTAGTAAATAACCCCGATCATTTCATTACCTTTCTTAAAACTTTCACTTGCCTTCTCACTCAATTTTTAGTAAAAAACAGGGTTTTTCTTCCCCCCATGGCTTACATAGCCCTATGTAATAGGGTCTTCCCTGTTTTCTGCAACCTCATCCCTAAGCTTATCTTGTGATTGCAATGGTGACTTCTTTGCCATTTTTTGAACACGCCAAGCACAATCTCACCTCAGGGCCTTTGCACTTATTCTTCTCTCTACTTGGCACATTCTTCCCCTAGAAAATCTCATGACCTCTCTATAGATCTCTGATCCAAAGCTACGTTTTCAGAAAGCCCATAATTGAGTGCTCACCTGCCCTGACAACAACAGTTTTTTCTCTTATCATGTTTTATTGGTTTTCAGAATGCTTAGCATTAACTGATGTTGCTTTTTTCCTCATTTATTTTCCAGATTTTATACTCCATGAGGGCAAAAATAATATTTTATTTCAGAACAGTTGATCAGTAACTCTTGTTTATAAAGACTAATTGAAATCAATGTTCTAATTTGATCAGAATGCTTCCAGTTCGTGGCAAGACCATCGTATCACCATGTGATGTGCACATGATCAAATGCCTATTTCTATGTTCTCAGTTCTAGGAATAAGCCTCGATGACTTTTAATAAGATCAAAGGCAGTGGGGATAGTCAAGTTTATTTCCTAAGTCATTTCAGGGCAAGGGCTATGGTTTCCCTGTACATATCACAGTGTGTACATCAAATATCCTTTCTAGTATGTCAAGAAAGACATAGGGCCAGACATTCTTGGAAATCAGCATCAGTCCACCTGGCAAAGTCCTAAAATTAGCAAATAGATTTCTTCAGGCATACACAAAAGTACTAGTAAATTTTCTTTTAATAGTATTGTCTCGTACAGTAGGTCTATGTAAGTAAGTAAGTATCTTTACTGCAAATCTAGATCCTTAGAAAAATGTTGAGTGGATAGTTATCTGAAATTTTTGTTCAGGAACCCAGAGATTAAACTTAAATCACAGCAAGACTCAGAAAACATAACGGCATGCACCTGACTTTTAATTCTATTTCTCTTTGTTTGAGAAGTTTACTTGGCTTTTATGATATACTCTATTTACTTTTACATAGTTGAGCATACTTAAGGCTCTGCTTCTTTTACTTCAGCTTAATCAAACAGGAGAGGAAAACTGAGATTCAGGCATTTTTATGTATCACAGATAGAAGAACTGTGTAGTGTTTCCTAATATCATTTTCTCCCTCCTTTCATCTCTTCTACCCTCCTTCCTTCTTTCCTTTCTTTCTGGTTGCCTTCCCTTTTCCTTCCTCCTTCTCTGCTTGCCTGCTCGCCTTCCTTCATCAAATATTGATTAGGCATCCATTATATAAAAAACGCATTGGTTTCTAAATGTACACTTATGAAGAAGACATAGTTCTTATTCTCAAAGTGTTCACAGTCCAGAGACAATGTCAGGTGTATTTCTGGAACACAACAGGAGGAACACCTAAGTATATCAGGTGACGACAAGAAAAGGAATAAATGTTTGAAAATTTTTTCAAAGATGGATGGAGGGAGCGTAATGGAGAGTTGAACAATAGAAATCACAAGCCAGCATAGTGTGTTCAGGCAAATTCTCAAGGTAAAAGTGGAACATTGGTGTGGAACATCTGGACAGTTAGGCATGAGTCCAATTATTAAAGATAAGTGACAGAATCCCAGCAAAAGTATTAGGTAATTGTGGTTTCTATTAAGAATACATGGGCCAGGTGGGGTGGCTCACACCTGTAATTCCAGCACTTTGGGAGGCTGAGTTGGGTGGATCACCTGAGGTTGGGAGGACGAGACCAGCCTGACCAACACGGAGAAATTCTGCCTCTACTAAAAATACAAAATTCGCTAGGCATGGTGGTGCATGCCTGTAATCTCAGCTACTTGGGACACTGAGGCAGGAGAATCGCTTGAACCCGGGAGGCGGAGGTTGTGGTGAGCTGAGATTGCACCACTCGACACCAGCCTGGGCAACAAGAAGGAAAGTTCGTCTCAAAAAATCAAACAAACAAACAAACAGAAAAAGAAAAGAAAAGAAAGAAAGAAAGAAAAAAGAGTACATTAATAGGCTGCGTGTGATGGCTCAGGCTTGTAATTCCAGCACTTTGAGAGGCCCAGATAGGTGAATCACCTGAGGTCAGGAGTTCAAGACCAGTCTGGCTAACATAGCAAAACCCCATCTCTACTAAAAATACAAAAAATTAGCCTGGCACGGTGGCTGGTGCCTGTAATCCAGCTACTCAGGAGGCTGAGGCAGGAGAATCATTTGAACTAGGAGGCAGATGTTGCAGTGAACCAAGATCGCGCCACTGCACTCCAGCCTGGGTGATAGAGCAAGATTCTGTCTCAAAAAAAAAAAAAAAAAAGAAAGAAAAGAAAAGAAAAGAAATGGACATAAAGAGATGTCAGAGAGCATGAAAAACTATCTCACCCAGATGCACGTCAGGACCCACAGGAAGTTGAACGACATTCAAGATATGAGAGCTGACTTTATAGCTTGCTAATTCTTTTAGGATTCCACTTCTCCATGCCTTTGCATTTTGTCTTCTAGCAAGCAACTGCTGATTCTATTTTTCTTCCCACTCATAGATGCCCTCATTTGTGATATACTCCCTTGTCTTTCATGGCTTCTACTCAATTCTTTCTACATAGGTCTTTGGATTTCAGTGTCACTCACTAGTCTGCATCTCTCTCTGTCTCCATGTCTCCCATGTTACAACTTAGGAGAAAAAATAATCTGCTTGGATTGGTCAATGCTCTGCATCATCAGTGCTTCTAGGTATTTGAGATCTCAGGTCATTTGAAGATCAAGTATGGGCCTGTTGGTAGACAACTATATTAATCAGAGACTCAGAACACTAATATGAGAGGCTGGGGTTAGGAAACCACAAGCAGCAGCATTGCTCAGAAATTCTACCCATGGTATGACTCAAGCATCCTTGAATAGAATGATAAAGAGTTTGACATTTCCTCTGTGGACTGTGGACGATAGGGATTCGTAATGAGATTTTAAAGAGGAGAGTGAATTGACTGTGTTTGCATTTTAGGAAGATCAAGGAGAGTGGCTTAGTTCTAGAAAGGAGTAGACAGAGAAGAAGAACAAGTTAGGAGACTTGTAATAATGAAGGAAAATAAAAATAAACTGCAGGATCTCATAGAGTGGCAGCATCGCAAGGTGTAGGTGGAGAGATAAGAGAGAAGGCACAGTATTTAGAAGAGTTTATGCTCTGGAATCACACAGGAGGCCTGTGTTTGAAATTTACTAGCCCTTAGTTAGCCTCAGCGTCCTCATGAGTAAAATGAGGATAATGCTAGTGTATCCTTTTTAGGTTGTGGTATGAGTTTCTTGAGGTTAAATGAGAACATTTGCACTAAGAATTTAGCAAACAGCCTGATATGCAATAAGCATTCTGTGATGTCAGCTTACATTATTTTTCAATTTTGTGGTACATCACTTGCTGGATGCGGAGAGCAGTTAAGTAACTAGGAGTCATGTTCTCCTAGAATGCTTAATCTCTGCTGGAAAGTCTGAACCAGATCACCTCATGTGATCATAATTTCTTCATGCTCCCGGGGGAGATAAGAAATGTACAACAAAGCTAGATGTAAAAACATAATGGTTGGAATTCCATATGATTCTCATTTTGGAAGAAGGCACTAGTTAACGACATGGCTGCATCCTCAAAAATAATATTTGAGATGCTCAGATAAGAATGATTAATTATGGGCCGGGCATGGTGGCTCACACCTGTAATCCCAGCACTTTGGGAGGCTGAGATGAGCAGATCACTTGAGGCCAGGAGTTCAAGACCAGCCCGGCCAACAAGGTGAAACCCCATCTCTCCTAAAAATACCAAAAAATTACCTGGGTGTGGTGGCGGGTGCTTGTAATCCCAGCTACTTGGGAAGCTGAGACAGGACAATCACTTGAGGCAGAGGTTGCGATGAGCCGAAATTGCACTATTGCACTCCATCCTGGGCAACAAGCACAAAACTCTGTCTCAAAAAAAAAAAAAAGAACGATTAATCATGATATAAATATTCTACAATGTAAAGCATAATTCAAGAGCATTTCCCAACTATACGTCTTAGAGAAAAAAAGTGAAGGGACTTCCCAAATAAGTGATGCTAAAAGGCAGATTCTCAGAAACTTTATCATACCTTGTTCCTATCATGACAGTCCTCACCTTACATTCTGTGATAAAGGTTCTAAACAGGTTACTAAAACAGAAATTTTGGAATGACAGAAGGGAAATCTATGAGGAAGAAAGACTTATGCTATACTAATTTATCTTGATTAACACATTTTCTTTTCTTTCATGTCCCCAATGAGACCTAAAATCATAAACATGTTTGCTTCTCCTTTCTCTCCATAAACTTCTTCAAAGCTAGACCTCTATGTGTTTATTCAATAACAATTTATGTGCCACCTTCTGTTTTTAGCACTATGCTAGGCACAGTGGTGTCTACATCTAATTAAAAAATCATTTATCCTTCTCATGATGTCAGAGATCCAATAAGAATTGGTGTTAGAGTTTGTATCAGTTTAAAAATATGATATAGGTTAAATAATTTTGAGTTCTTACTGTTTCTAACTGCACTAGGGGCGTTCTGTTTGAAGGTGTCATGATGTTCTTCCACAGGTTTGGATTTCCCTAAAGAAAAAAAATGTAGTTTTTAATGTTGTATTTGTTTACTATTTGGGATTTTCCTTCCTCTTTCTTTCTTAAAAATGTTCCATGCCAAGTGAAACTGAGAGAGAAGTTTTTTTGTTTTTCTTTTTGGGTTTTTTTTTTTTTTTGGTTGTTGTTGTTATTGTTACATGGTGCTGCCTGAGAAGGCAAAATAATTTCAGTAAATGAATTTTTGGCTGGCCAGTTTGAGCTTATCACACACATAAAAGGTATCATCTAAGGAAATACCCGGGCAGGAGTGAGGAAGGAAATGAAGAGGAACTGAAAGAAGCTGCCCTCTCATGGGAATAACTTCTCCATCCAGCTGGATTCTTTAGGTCCCTGTTGACATTCATCCTCATTACACTTCTGTCAAAGTTATGCTGCATTAGAAATTACTCACTGTGGGCAAAATAAAACAATGAGAGCTACAACCATTGCACTGAGTTCAAACTGAACTAGAAAAAATAACAATACATTATACTGTGGAAAGAAAAGAAATTATTTTGGAAAGAACCTTAAATGTATACATAAGGCCTTTCCTATGTCTATTTGCTACTTTTAGATTTAACTCTGAATTCCAAAATACCATTACATTTTGCAGTAGAAAAATTTGCCACTGCTATATATTGACTTAATAATCATAAATGTTGTATCTTCTATATTGTTCAGGGTACCATGGTAAGCCCCGGAAATTTACAAGGGAAAAATATGCAACCCCTGATCTTGAGAAACTCACTGACAATAAAAACTTACTAATGTTTTAGAAATACTGTTTTGGATTTTGAATCTAAGTCATACAAATTATACTGTAGTCAAATAATTACTAGTCTGAAGTAATTGTTATGATGCATTAATAAATTGAAAACCTATAAATTTATCTCTGGCAATTTCTACTTCTGAGAGAAAGAAACACAAACTTTTCCAATTGTAAAACCATGTATCGTTACTATAATTTAAAACAAATTTTTTTTTGCCGTGCATTATGTTATGTCGACTTGTTCAATCAAGGTACTGAATATAATTGTGAGGAAAAATGACATGTACAAAATGAAGCAGTGAAATTGTCCCTGCATAACTAAAATAAGCAACTTACAGTTAAACCTGTAACTCTAGGCTAACATTTCCACTTGACTCTTATTTTCCCTTCCATGGAAAGGTCAATTAAGATGGCAATGACAGCCTAGGATTTCAGGTTTTTGTAGGTTTAAAGATTCTTATATTTTTGAAGCATTTT
The DNA here is from genome assembly GCF_009828535.3 of Hylobates moloch. Classification (NCBI taxonomy): domain Eukaryota; kingdom Metazoa; phylum Chordata; class Mammalia; order Primates; family Hylobatidae; genus Hylobates; species Hylobates moloch. The sequence continues at coordinate 6,074,988 of NW_026652299.1, forward strand.
TCTTTTCCTGATTATGGCAACCTGGAGTCTGTCATAAAGCAGATATTAATATTGGACTTTCATGAAAGTACTAACGCTGTTAACACCAAATCTCACCTTAGGCTGTGCCTTCAAATTAAACAAAAAAAAATTTCTAAGCCGGATGTTTGAATAAAACCCTTGCCATGATTGTGTGTATGTTTTAGGCAAAAAGTATTCTGTTGGCCTGCATTGTTGAGCTAATGGTCTCAATCCTCCACAACCTTTGCATATGTTGCAGCACAGCCATTAGCCAGAGTGAGTAGCTATTTGGAATTATTTTTTTTTCTTTTCCTGTGAATAGCTGCTCTTAAGCTACATCTATCTAATAACTATTCATAAACAGCTCAATTCTCATTCCTTCCTCTTAGCAGTAGATCTCCATATGAAGAACTCTTGCTAAATTTAAAAGTTTCCTTACACAGACAGAAGGGAATTCAAGGCATATATTCACAAGTCATACATGTCAATCAGCTTGGCACACATTTAACACTACTGTAAGTGTAGAGTTATTTTCTATAGTGACTACTCCTTTTCTTCTTTCTTTTTAGTCACAAGTTGGTTTCTATTCTATAATATTTTTAAGAGCAATGTAGTTTGCTCTTGAAAAGAAGAAAATGGGCAGATAACATTTTAGTGAATATATAAACAGGGACATAACCTGTAAAAACTGGATGGAAATAATCAAAGTTTAGAACATGCGAAGTGTTAGTTGGGACTGATTTGAAAGATCAAACTTGTCAGAATGACACAAATCCAGAACAATAGGGAGCTCCACCATTCAATAAGAGGGATCTGGCAGTGGAAAAAATGAATGTGAGAAAAGTATTGGAAAATAGAAACCACGAAGAAAGAAACTGACATTGCTTAATCTAGAGAAGAAATGGTTTGAGGGAAACAATAGAAATTTCATCATATGAAGAGTTATTTTATAGATGATGGAGTCCACGTGTTTCCCTGTCCCCTTACCTAATATGGAACTCTGTGAAAACAGAAATTTTAGGTTAATTATTGTGGCTATACAGAATGAGAAACCCTAAAATTGTTGATCAAGAGATAGATATTGGAAGATTTACTCAGCCATGCAAATTGACATTGGGCCACGTACCCACAGAACTTTATTAAAATTAACCCTCAAACCAGAAGCCAAGATTATGATGGCCCCAAGCATCACAGATAGGTATGCATATATGTATGATATATAAATGTTTTAAAAAGAAAGGTATTTGATAGCTATCTAGTTAAGATTATTTGGGATTATTACTCTACCTTTTTCTGTATCTGAGAATGGCCATTTTCCTCATGCATGTTTCTTATGTTTTTCAGTGGTTTCCACTGAATACTTCCATGAACCTAGATATCTAGGAATAAATTCCCATCTGGTAGAGCCCATGTCTCAGTAAAAGCAAGAAGCTAGGTCACATTCAGAGTAGTAAGCCTTGCTTAAGAATGTAATATTACTGAAATGTATAAGATAAATTTATTATTATTAACTGATATGGTTTGGCTCCTGTGTTCCCACCAAAATCTCATATCAAATTGTAATCCCCAAGTGTTGGGGAGGGACCTGGTAGGAGATGATTGGATCATGGGGGCGGATTTCCCCTTTGCTGTTCTCATAATAGTGAGTGTGCTCTCATGAGATCTGATGTTTTAAAAGTGCGGCACTTCTCCCTTGTGCTCTCCCTCTCTCTCTATCTCCTGCCACCATGCGAGGAAGGCATTTGCTTTCCCTTCGCCTTCTGCCGTGATCGTAAGTTTCCTGAGGCCTCCTACTCATGCTTCCAGTTAAGCCCGTGGAACTGTGAGTCAGTTAAGTCTCAGGTAGTTATTTATAGCGTGTGAAAATGGACTAATACACTAACTGTCAATGAAAGCTAGATATTTTGAGTGATTCATCACTTTTTTTGTGAAATGGCACCTTTGATAGTGAAATAGAAAATTAAAACAAGATAGTCATTAGAGGCAACAATTTGAATAGATGATTTGAGGTTTTTTTTTTTTTTCCAATGGAATGAGGTGATGATTATGATTCTTATATAATGTTCACGGAGAGATATAACATTCAAAATAACATGTACAATCAGAAGCAAATACTATATGCACTAATTATTTATATCAAAAGTGACACTGTACAGTTCCATTTCTGGCTTGGTGGAGCAGCCCATCAATTCCATTGATGATGACAGAAAACTCTATGCAAATTATTTTTGAAAACAACAAAAACAATTATCTTAGGTTACCAGTAACTAAACAAAAGCATAAAACTTTTGCATGGGAGACCAAAATTATAGAAGCAACTCACATGTGCATGAGTTTCCTCTTACTCTTTTTACTCATAACTGAAACTCCAATGAAACAAATCTTCTTGAACCACAAAAGCAGAAAAGAGGATCCAGTGGGTTAGAAGGCATAGGTGAATCCCTGAGACATGAGACCCAAAGAAGGGGATATGCTAATTCTGAAGACAACTCTACACAATTCTCAATTTAACCCATGAACTATGCATTTTTGGAACAGCAATGAACCTGTCTCATAGGTTTTGAGAGCTGAACTGAGGTTTGAACCTCCTTCACCAACCTTACAATAACCCAGAACTACAAATACAATGCATAGATCCAAATCAGCATAGCAAAAAGTGTGAGAATGAACTGAGATTTGAACTGAGATAGCTCAGAGGACAAGGGACAAAATTTACAATCTGAACACAACGAGGTTGGTTAGTGGTTAAAACAAATTTACAGTCTCTACAGGATTATAACAAGACTCAGAGTTTGCACAGTATAACATTTGCAATATCCAGAATATTATTCAAAATTACCTGGCATACAAATAACAATAAAAATGTGTCCAAATCTCATGGGGGAAAATTCCAAAATTACCCACAATTCAGAATGATCATACACATCTTTAAAATAAATAATATAAATATGTTTCATGAGATAAGAAAAGATAACAACATATAAGGGTAATCATAAATGTTGGGTAATCATTTTTGTTGATTTGGAAACACTATTATATAGAGACAAATATTCTAGATCCAGTAGAAACCTTAAGTCAGTGTGTAACACAATCCTGATAAGTTTTGGTCAGAGAATGATTCTAGAATAGATTACAGGTAATTTCAGTTTAGTGGAAAGATAAAACCAGAAAATTTGCATTTTAAACTCTCACTAGAGGGACCAATTAGTGACAACTTTGTGACAATTTTGGACCTTTCCAAGTTTTAGTTTTATCATCTATACAAATTGGCCAGTCGACCTATATCACAGGTTTATTTAGAAAACAAAATTACTGCAATTTTCTTGGACTATAGATTACACTCTACCAGTATTTGATGGTGTTGCCATTCACTGAATATTTGGTACTGAGTCACTTGCTTTGCATATCTCAAAACTCTTTTATTAAATTAATATTATGCCATTTTATAGAATTCTGTGTTGAATCTTGCATAGCAAGGTGACCTGCCTCCAAAGCGTCTGTGTCGATCCCGTGTGCTATGTGAGCCGCACATCTGGGAGGGCTTTCTGGGAGAAATAACTCTGTGTGTGTGCATGACAGTAAGAATAGCACCATCGGGAACGACAAGCCTTTCCAAACAAAATGAACTGAACAAAGCTTAAGGCATGTGGTGCAAAAAATGATTTCGTTTAAATCAACTAAGAAATGAGTCAATTTACACTGCTTAAGAAAATGAGACCTGCAGTAGATTGTCTAGTGTTAGAAGATATTGTTTTTGTATCTAATTGTTTTAGTGTCTCTTCCTGATTGAATATTTAAAGAATGGGCAAAGCTGATTATAAATGTAGGTAAATTCATTCTCCATGATACCATCTGAACAGGGAAATAGATACTTATCTCTACCCTCCTGTTACAATGCTCTCTCTTCATCATTAGAGTTTGTTCCTTGGGTTCACATATGTCTATCAATTTTGGTGCCAAACCTGCTCATTTAACATATCTTCCCAAATATCTCAGAGTCACTATTATATAAGAGACTATATATTTACTGGTAGTCTGGACTGCGTGAGGAGATTTAGAATTCAGGAAGGAAAAAGTGCATCAGAACAACAAAAAAAAAGGTGCATTCAAACAGGGAGCTGTAATCACAAGAACCACTTATGATGAGCTTCACCTCCCTTTCAATTTGGATAATTTCACATTCAACTTCTTTGTTAGCCACTTTGATCTTTCCAATGATAAGCAGAATAGAATGAGATGAAAAAAGCTAAACAATCAGGTTCTTCATATTCAAATTTGAAAGATTTGTATATTCCCAGGTATTTATCTAAAACTAAACCATTTTTTGTTAATGCCGTGATTATTATTTTGAAAGCTTTGCATCAGATAGTCAAAACCTTGAAAGAACTACTTGGCACATATCAAATATATATTTTAGATAAATATATAGGTAATTTGGAACAATTCCTCTTCCAATATTTATTGAGCATCTTGTCTGTACCAAGTATTTTAGTGAGTGTTACCTTAAGGATGATTAACATTTTAATGAATAATAGCTGAGAGTTGGTTATTTGTCTAACAACCTGAACTGTCATTTTCTATAGCCTATAAATAGACATTGAGAGGTTAGTTATTAATTCATTCAATAATAATTTACATGAGATCTGTCACTTACTATTTGGTAAAGGTCCAGTATCCTCTCTAGTAACAAGAGAAAATGAATGCAGGCATCTATAAGACAGCCACTAAAGTACTTATCATCTAAAGAATTGTGTGCTTTTATAAAATGTTTCTTTGCAATCCGTAGTATGTTATACTAATATTAACATAATATGATAATACTGTATTTGCATATAACTATTAACATATAATGTCATGTAGTATACATTCTACACTATAATATATCCTGTTATATTAATATTATATTAATATAGAAAATTTTAACATATGTATGGATAACAGCATTCACATAAGAGTTATATTTCTATTATAATAAAATATTTCCAAACTACCAAATATTTATTAAGGTTATACCAGCTAGCATACTTACTCTACTTTCGTGGTTAACAAATTTATTATGATTTTAGCATTTAAGTTATGTTATTTGAAACATAACCAGGCCATTTGTGCTGTGTGCAAAAATTGACCAAAAAGTTAAAGTCACTAAGTAGTATTTACATTATTTTGACACTCCGTATGATGTTCCTTGTTGGGTGAAGTAGTGAGAAATACTAATATATTTCTACTGCTGTAGATCCATTTTCATCTCCAAGGAGAATATTCGTGGTTGAAGCTTACCAAGTTGAGTGAATTCCATTTTCTTAAACTATTAATTGCTCAAAATTATACCATATATTTCACCTGGCATTTGGATAATGATTTTACTTCTTTCTTACATAGATCTTCCCCTAAAATTTTTATTTTTCCCCACAGTGGGGTGACCTTTTTATTTAACTTGTGTCTTTAACTTTGTGGTTCCAGCTTCTCAATTATTCTAGCTTTTGCATATTCTCTGTTTATGTGAAAAGTTTCCATGAATTTTTCAGTCTTCCTATTTCAATCTGGACTTTTTTTTTTTTTCTCTAGGCCTGCCACACGTGTGACATGCTGGAAGTCTACTCTTTTCTAGATTATATATTTTCCAATCTCTTCATATGCTTCCTTATTTAATTTAGTATAGCTCAACAAACTGTTTAAATTACCTGGAAGGAAAAGATTCTATTTTCATATATCTAAAAGTGTTCTGTCCTCCCACAAAAATCTGATAGATTTGCTGGGTATTGAATACAATATTCAAATTAATTTCCCTTTAAAATTTTGTAGGGTTTGCATCACAATCTCCTAGAATCCAAAGCTGTAATTGAAAAACTGGTATTTTATGAAAGTTAAAGTTTTCTTTCTTTAGTAAGTGAATATGTCTAAGTATGAATCTTTTCTTTCATTCATTTTGGTGGGCATGCCGTGGGCCTCTCTAAATTGAAGATGTGTTCTTTAGCTTGTGGAAAGACCTCTTTCTGTTCTACAATTATGCCTCTTTTGGTGTTATTTTTGGTCTATGTATATGATGTTTTTTTAAAAAGCTCTTTTGATATAGTCATAAAGTGATTTTTAAAGCTCTTTTCTGTTTTCTAGTTAAGAATTATTTTTTTTTCAAAGATCAGTTTTTCTATTTATTTTTCTTTGTATTCTCCTCCATTTTGTTGGATCTTTTGTTTGTATCTGGAGATTCTTGACAGTCCGTTTATATTTAAGATTTATGAAATGTGAGTTTCCTCTGCTATTTTGCAAGTAGATAAATTCCATAATAGTCATCACCCATGTGAGAGAAATATGGCTAGAAGTAATGATAGAGTCTCAGGTTTTGTTTGGAGTTGGATGAGGAAGGAGCTGGCTTTCAGCCTGGAACACTTATATTCCAATTTGCAGAAGGCTTTGTCCTGGGGAAACAGCACCTATACTAAAGCTCTCCAAGTTATTTGAAACTACCCAAATAATAAATTTATTTATATATTTAGTCATTTATAATTTGCCTATGGGATGAAGCCAACTTGCTTCTTTCTCTGCATAAAGATAGCAGAGTAGGAAGACACTAATTTTTCCCTATATAGATTTTAAGCTAATCTTCTTCTCAGCTCCACTTTTCACTTCTGTTCTTCATCGGATCTAGAAACTTTATATTTAAAGTCCTCCTGGGATTCTAACAGAAATGTAAGCTTATCATAGTATGTTCTGGGTTGTAACTTCTTCTGACCTACCCACTTTAACTTGTCCAAGAATAAATTGAAAACCCTCATCTACTCATGAATACCTCTTACCTATTTGTTCTCTTTACTGTTATGGGTTATCACATTTTTGTACTTTTGGCCTTGCCTTTCATTGGATCTGAAGGATGAGAAGCAAACATATCTGTTCAGTCATCTTGAAGTGGGAGATGCCTTTTTATAATGTCAAATGATACATTTAAACTATTTTCAAAATTGTAGATGGTATCTCCTGAATTACCAAGCATGTAAAATGAGGAAATTAGCATACCTATGCTTTGCTCCAGTATTTTCCCTCCCTACTTTATCCCAACTACTCTCATCATTCCATAATGTTTAAATCACAAAATTGATAACTCTTGCATCTTTTTAAGCACCGTAACATCTTCTGTGCTTGTTAAATATAATGATTCTGAAAATTGAAAACTGGAAAGCAATGTTTATGAATTGTGCTATACAGAACATTATATTCAAGGAATTTTAAAAATAAAAAAGGTTTAAACTTATAACTATGAAAATGAGGATAATAAATTAGTTCTCATATTCCCCAAATAGTCTTCATTTCTTTAATAAAAATTAGAAGCTGAGGTTATTAGGAAGTTAATTCATGTTATAAATTCTGCATTGCTATTGGTCAAGTAACATTCCAAATACCCAAACACAATGACCTTTTTCCTTTCTTTTATATTTTATTTTATTTTATTTTATTTTATTTTATTTATTTTTTAACAGAGTCTCACTCTGTCACCCAGACTGGAGTGCAGTGGCATGATGCAGGCTCACTGCATCCTCCATCTCCCGGGTTCAAGTGATTCTCCTGCCTCAGCCTCCCTTGTAGCTGAGATTACAGGTCTGCACCACCACACCTAGCTAATTTTTTTTTTGTATTTTTAATACAGATGGAGTTTCACCATGTTGCCTGAGCTGGTCTCGAACTCCTGACCTCAAATGATCCTCCCGCCTCTGCCTCCCAAAGTGCTGGGATTACAGGTATGAGCCACTGCACCTGGCCACAATGACCTCTTTTCTGATGACTTTCTGTTCAAATATCCTGCATGTCATTCCTCCACAGCTTCGAAATCCGTGCCTTCTTATTATTATTATTACAGAATCTTCCCGATCGCTCTCTCATAGCTTCATTTCTCTTCCCCAACACACATTCTTATGTACTATTGGCTTAAATTCCCTGCTCAAAAGTCATATGCGTGTGTGTGTTTTTCTCTTTCCATGGTTTGACATCTATGTGGTTTAGCAAAAATTACACTTACCAGCTGGAAGGCAATCTTTTCTTAAGTTTCTGATTTGTATTTCCCATTGCCTATTGAACATTTTTGCAGAGATGTGCCATGGACATGTGAACAGAATTCATTGGCCATAACATTTCCACCTCCACACTGACAATGCTTCTTCCTTGGGGGTTTTCTGTTTCAATTATTATGTCATCTTTTATAAAGTCTTCTAGGCCAAAAACGTAATTTTTCTTCCTACCGCCTATTGTAGTTGCTTAGTTTTCTGTAGTGTTTCTTCCATCTAGCTCCTTCTGTCCATCTACTTTATGGAGACCTAAATTCATCATCTTTGCCTGTCTAACCACAATGATCTCCAAACTAGTTTTTCTCTCTAGTTACTGGTTACTGTCTGTCCCAATGCATACTTTGCAATATCATCTTTCTAAGGCCAAGAAGGTATTAACTTTTTGCTCCAAAACATTCAAGTATCCCCAAAAGTCTTCAAAAAGTAGAGGCAGGGTTCCTCTATATTGCCCAGGCTTGTCTTGAACTTCTGAGCTCCAGCAATCCACTTTCCTCGGCCTCCCAAAGTGCTGGGACTATAGGCATGAGCCACCACGCCATGCTGTGTGATTCTTCAGCACACTAATACTGAAAGCCACTGTCTTTCTTGCATTTTTTCCACTTGCAATAAAGCAGAACTCTCCTATCTCTTCTCACTTGTTTAATTTTCATAATAATGTTAATGATGAGTAATATTTACTAAATATTTGTTATATAGCAAATATTGCATTAAGCACATTGTATGCTTTATATCATTTGATCCTCACAACCAACATAAGAGAGATTCAATAATTATACCTATTTTGAAGATCTGTGAATCCATGTACAGAGAGGGTAAGTCCTTTGCCTCATGTCACATGTAAAGTTCCAGATCTTGCTTTATAATTTGTGTTCCTAAACACAGTGCTTTTCTGGCTCAGCATCTTATGAAGATTTACTGTTTTTCTCTTAGTTTATCATGAAGTGTTCTCTGGTGTGAGATTTTCATTTAGCCTCAGACAGCTAAAATATATTCACGTTGGCGTCCTTATTTGTGAATCAAAAGATCAGTGTATCTTTCGAAAGACATTCCATCTAGAGGGCTGGGTTAAGCTCTTATGTTTCAATATCCTTAATTGATGAAGATTTTCAAAGTATATTCCTTTCAAGACATGATGAAATCATTAGTAAATATAGATTTAGGACTGCTGTGAAAAGTTAGGCTAAATTGCCTATCACAGTTTAGCAATTTGAAGAAAACCTCAACATTGAAAGCCTTTTAAACTTTGCTACTGGGGTGACATGAGCTGGCAAGGCTGTTATCACCTGATAATGCATTTCTAGGTGAGCTACATTTTCCAAAGGCCATTGTATCCTGTGGTGATGATGGCTTGTCATTGCACAGCCCACTGGGCACCACTGAGAGAAATTGTCCTAAAACATATATGGAACCACACAATTAATGTGCTCTGTTCCTGAGAAAAGCAAGGGAAATACAACCTTTGATGGTCTCATTTAAGAAATAGTTTTCCCCTCGGCTAAACCCTCCCCAACAAGCCTCTTTCATTACTTAAAAATCCAAAAGCAACTTGTCTGACAAATACCTGGCCCTGCAGTAAACCATGAGGCTCTTGGACTAGGAGAGGGAAAGAGAGCAGGCGCAGATGATGTCACCCTCTGTCCCTACCACCTGCTTATTGACTTGGAAACACAAGCTAGTTTGTCTTTATCACTGCGCAAACTGGTCTCCACCTAGTATTTTTCTTGGCTGCCTCATTCTGCTGTCTCCTCGCTGTGTAGTGCATGTTTGTAAATGGAATTCCGATGGCTCTCATTTTACGTCCAAACAGTTCTAGTTTCCCCTTACCATATGGTCATCCTGATGTTACCATTTGCCTCAATCATCCTTTTTGTAGCTGCTTGAACATCTTAATTGATCTCATGAGCTATGTTAGGGATTTATAACAGACATCAGTATAATTCATCTCACACACACGGACTGGGTCTTTTTTCTGATTGGACGTGTGTTACATATACATAGATATTTCTATTTCTCTAAAATCTACGTTTCACCATCGTGAGAACGTAAATGAGCTTTCAAAGGCTACAGCTCACCAGAGGAAACAATTTACCTGTGTTCCCTTGTCTGATATGGTGTTTTCCATTTTGCTGAAGTGTTCGGTGTATTACAGCATAATTAAGCCCTTTCCTCCCGTTTAGACAGAGTGGTAAATATACTCAGCTTTAAAAGTTTTCTGGAATAAACTGTAAGTTCATATTTTACTTGGTACCCACATTGTTTTTCTTACTTTCTCACTCAATCATTTTTACTATCAATAAGACACTCAAAATTATTAAACAATATGTGTTCATGATTTTTTTAACCCTCAGGACACATCAATTTGCATTGGATCTTTCCACATTTATTGAAGATTCCACATCTCTCTTCAAGCCTGCTTTTCATCATTGACTCCTATGTCATCAAAGTAAATTTTCAAAAGCAGATCCCTATAGCTATGCAAACTCACCCCTGACACACACCCTTATAAACCCAGGAGAGTGAAAGCTAACACCGTAGACTGAAAGGATAGTTTATAAAATTTCCTGCTTGATGTATTTTAAGCCCTGGCAAGTGGGTATCTATCTAAGTCATTTTTCTGGGGGGAAGATGACTGACTAGTTTATTTTCAGTATCTGGGAATTGGACCCACTTTAAGAAAAATTATCAAGTGAGCAAATTTGATCACTGGTACAGTTAGCGCTTCTTCTGTTCTTCTCAATTGCCTATCTTATTTTAAATCAGGGACCAGAGACTACCCCCGTGTTTTCAACCTTTCTCAGTTTTATCCCAAGGTTGTAAGCTAGATCTTATATCTTATCCAGGAGCATTTACCTTTGGAAATTGACTTACAACTGTGAAGCCAGAGGATTAATCTTCAGGAAGAATTTTGAAGTGTTGGGATGATTTATTTTTTGTGTGCCCATTTGATGATCTGGTTTCCTAAAATCGTTTGCCTGAAGTTATGTCTCTTGTGTACAATGCGTTACAGAGTATCATATAGATTTCCTGACTCTGCCTAGGGGAAGAACTACTGGGTCTGAAGCCAGATGTCTCCAAGGAGAAAGAAAACATTGGATGTTCTAAATAAATAATATCAAAAATGAATCGGAGGCATCATAAAGCCCAGAGTTTTTGTTTACATGATGTTAGTCCATTGAGAAATTTCAGTGACTAGATCACTCTCAGTGGACAATAGTCCATAGAAGCCTACACAGTACAACTGTGAGATTTTACTTAGAAAATCCATGGACTTCAAACTTACATCTTTTATTTACTTATGTATGTGATTTAACATATTTCATTTAAGTGGCTTAATTTGAAATAAATGAGTACAAGCACACACTGGAACATATAGTTGACTGCATGGCTGTGTCAGGTTACATCCTCTATATACTTTAGTTTCCTAACTTGAGAAATAAAAACATTTGTACTTAACCTTTCCACAGAGAATCACCACATCATTTTTTATTTTTTTTTTATCTTTGGAGGGCAGAATTGTTTTATACAGCATTGATCAAATTCCAATTCTGTCCCTTACTAACCCTGTATTTATGTGAAAAACACTTAACTTCTCAGTTTCCACTTCTTTGAAGTGTGGGTAATAATATCAATCTGGGATGGTTTTCAGGAGAACTAAATGGCTTAATATATGTGCATTGCCCAGTGTTGGCAGAGCAGGCTCTTACCAGGCATCAGTTCCTTTCTGATATTGATGTGTGTGGCAAGGATGAATCTTTCTCCAAACTAATATTAAATCCACAGAGAATTACATAATGCCCAGAATAATGCTATTGCTATGGGCACAATTCCTATAAAGTAGAAACAACTGAATTGATCGTTACAGAACTGAATAAATGGCCTAGAATTGAGACTTATATTAGAAACAGAGACTTGAATGAGACACTAACAGTAGAGCATTTGGGAAATCATTTCAAAAGATGACAAGGACACAAAGTAAGAAAAGGGGGCATCAAAATCTGCAGAGAGTTAAAATAAAGAAAAGTTAAGTGCTGTTTGGGGGTGGGAAGTGTTTCATTCTAAAATTATGATTTTGGAAAAAAATCTTTTGAAAACTACAATGAAAGGTTAGAATTTGTAACTGCCCAGTGGGTTCACCTTGTCCCCTGCCTAGACAGAGCTGATTTCTCAAGACAGGGGAGCTGCAATAGGGAAAGTGCAATTCAGGCACAGTCAGCTGTGCAGGAGACCAGAGATTTATTATTACTCAAATCAGTCTCCCCAAGCATTCAGGAATTGGAGTTTTTAAAGATAATTTGGTGAATAGGGGTTCAGGAAGTGGGGAGTGCTGATTGTTCAGGTTGGGGATGGAATCATAGTGGGAGTTGAAGTGAGGTTTTCTTGCTGTCTTCTGTTTCTGGGTGAGATCACAGAACTGGTTGAGTCAGATTACTGGTCTGGGTTGTGTCCAATTATCCACTGAGAGCAGGGTCTGCAAAATATTTCAAGTACTACTCTTAGATTTTACAATAATGTTGTTATCCCCAGGAGCAATTTGGGCAGGTTCAGCTGAAACCCCTGAAGGAGCTGAACTGAGACAGACACCCCACAATGAATGGGGCTACGGAACTAATCAGGAGAGGGAAGGAGTCATTGGCAGTGCCTAGGATACTCACAGAATGGGTCACCCCATAATGGAACTACTGAAAGACACCGCACCCTCTGGCTACAGACAAATACCCTGTGATAGAGCTACAGTTATGGGGTGTCTCCCCAGGGCTATTTCTCCATGACAATTAAATCCACGCACATTGGGTTGGCAAGGCCCCACTGGTAGAGACATTGTTAGAGTCAGCCTCCAGTCCAACAAAACAAGGCCGCCACTTGGGCTGGCCTCTTAATCCATTGCTGGAATTGGGTTACCAAACCACAGGCAGGTATCCCCAAGAGCAATCCTGCACAAGCTCCCAAATTTGTAACTGTCCAATGGGTTCACCTTGCCTGCTGCCTAAACAGAACCAATTTATCAAGACAGGGGAATTGCATGGAAAAAGAGTAATTCAGGCAGAGCCAACTGTACAGGAGACCAGAGTTTTATTATTACTCAAATCAGTCTCCTAGAGCATTCCAGAAATGGAGTTTTTAAAGATAATTTGGCAGGTAGGGGCTTTGGAAGTAGGGAGTGCTGATTGGCCAGGTTGGAGATGGAATCAATCACAGGGGAGTTGAAGTGAGGTTTTCTTGCTGTCTTCTCTTCCTGGGCAGGATTGCAGAACTGATTGAGTCAGATTACTAGTCTGGGTGGTGTCAGCTTATCCATTGACTGCAGGGTCTGTGAAATATCTCAAGCACTAATCTTAGGTTTTACAATAGTGATGTTATCTCCAGGAGAAATTTGGGGAGGTTCCGACTCCTACAGCCAGAGGCTACATGACCCCTAAATCATAATTTCTAATCTTGTAGTTAATTTGTTAGTCCCACAAAGGCAAACTGGACCCAAAGCAAGAAGGGGGTCTTTTCAGGAAAGGGCTATTATCAATTTTGTTTCAGAGTCACCCATAAACCAAGTTCCTTCTCTAGGTTAGTTCAGCTTATGCCCAGGAATGAACAAGGACAGCTTAAAGGTCAGAAAGAAGATGGAGTCAGTAGGTGTGATCTCCTTCACTGTCATAATTTCCTCAGTTATAATTGTTGCAAAAGTGGTTTCAACATGGATTCTGCTCTCAGTAATCTTACAGGCTGTGGTTTGAGAGTAGGATTTGAGACTGTTACGAATAGTGGGCTTGTGTTAAAGACTGGATCAACTCAGAGGTGAATGTTATTAAATGATGTGACACTGGGCAATAAAGACACATAAGATGATCGTATGAGTCACGATAGAGATAAAAACTGGATGGGTAATGTCTTCAAGGAGACCAAGAAGTCCTACAGATGACAAAGACAAAAAGATGGAGATAGTGGCATGACTGAAGGGGGTGATCTTCAAAAGAACCTAAGATTTTATATAAACACAAAGGAAGAATGAGTAGCAGCAGGAGTCATTCCCACAGAGGTGATAATTGAAACTGGGTCTAGATGAAATTGCCAAAAGCTTATATAGAGCAATAGATTTCCAGGATGAAATCCTTATGTGAAGATCAGTGCAGACTACAGAAATAGAGTCATTTTTATTCTGTAAAGTGGATAGAATTAGGCACTGAGCCTGGGTTTTGCATGTGACTGTGCTCCTTGCCTGGCATTTTGGCACACATATTTGTTGATGGTTAATTGGATGCCTATTTGCCTACTTTCACTCTACCACCCTGCCTCACCAGAAGAGAAATTCTACACTTGTCTCCTAAAATTGTATGGGCTCTCAGAGTAGTTCATTTTCTCTCTTTTTTACAATTTTCTGATTCATAATGGCTTTCCATTCATTGAAAGAGCCTTTGCTTTCAACCCATTGTCATTCATTAGCTAAGAAAAGGATGCACTGCGAGAAAGGAAATCTAGATGAGAAAGCTTGTAGAGATGATGTACAGATGTTTTTCCTAATTCCTTACGCAACTATGATACATCTTTTTAGCAGGACAACTCAAGTCAATCCAGATTATCCTTAGTTTAAAGTACATATTAATTATTGCATTTCCTCATACTGATGGTTAAACAATAAACTTATTGCTTGCAATCGTGATTCAGCTATAGGAAAATGTTCTCAAATACTAAATCAGGATATTCTAGGTCTTATATTATCTAATATTTTCTTAAATTAAGGTAGAAATGCCCCGCTCCACCAAGTCTGTTTAGAGCTATCTTTCAGGAGAGAAGTTGATTGCTTTCATGTTGCTCAAAGTTCACCTAAGGAATCAAGAGTTTGCCACTATTGAAGAAATTTGATGCATTTTTAAACCTTTTTTCTTTACCTCAATATGTTGCTTAAAAATGATAATAATGGGGGTCGGGCACAATGGCTCATGCCTGTAATCCCAGCATTTTGGGAGGGAGAGGTGAGCACATCACTTGAACCCAGAAGGTCATGACCATCCTGGGCAACACAGCAAAACCTTGTCTCTACAAAAAAATGCAAAAATTAGCTGGGGTGGTGGCACATGCCTGTGGTCTCAGTTACTCAGAAAGCAGAAGTAGAAGAATAACTTGATCCAGGAGGTTGAGGTTGCAGTGAGCTGAAATCACACCACTGTACTCCAGCCTGGGTGACAAAGTGAGACCCTGTCTCAAAAAAAAAAAAGAAAAGAAAAAGAAAACAATAATAATTTTTGAGTGCTTAGAAAACAATGGTATTACACTAAAAGCTTATCTGCATTTTCAGAGCTAAACATTGTTCTATGAGTTGTTTTGTTATTAATGTAAGATAACCGTAACTGGGACATTTCAAAGAGTGAAAGAAAAATGTGTGTGGTTACTCTAGTTGTGTCCTCTTCTAACTATGCAGAAATAAAAACAGAGAGTTTGCAAAAATTTTCATAGCCAGTGCAATGGGCATACTGATTTCACATTTTTAGCAGTTCACAAAATTCAGGTTTAAAACATTAAAATTAATTTATTTTTTCTATACAGCACTTAGCTTAGTTCTTAAGGACTAGTAGTAACAAAAAAATTAATTCTGGAACTGAGCCACTTCCAGTTTAAAACTGGGTAGGTGTACAATCAGTTGAGGATTCCTTATTTTTCCCATCTGCTGTTTCTACCAGAAATGACCCAATTTCCTGGAAGACAGAGGTATCACTCTGGCATTGTGAAAGGGTACCTTTTCAGGGTGCTGTTTGATATGCTAGCTGTCCTGCAGTCTTCGAGCATGAGTCTCTGTCTCCATTGCAGGTGCTGAGTTAATAGCTAGGCCTCTATATTCCTCAGTGGTTAGAGCCTTGCTAGTCTCTCAGAGTCGTCTGTGCCTAAACTTTAAGGACTACAGTAAAAATGCTGCTTCCCTTGGAGTCTCCTGCCTGCTGTCTAGGGACTCAGAGACTGTGCTTTTTCTGCACCACATTGCAGGTTGTGGGATCCTGCTATGCTGCCCTTTGGGGTCCTAGACTCAGCCATCTCCCCCATCATTATGTCTCTCTGAAGCACCAAGCTACCTAGGATTTAACATGGGAAGCCAGCCAATACTTGTGCTTCTCAGGCATCCCCCAACTCCCCCTGGGGCCTTGGCACTTATCTCTGGGGCTTGGCCCAGAAGGATGGGGTTTTGCGCACCCTCTTAGACACCCAGCCTCCTTCTATCTCCATATGTACCCTCTCCAATTTTTCCTCCCCTACCATCTGGTCAAATTTTTGTCTCTTTTTATAGTGTCCAGAAAGGTTCTCTTATACCCTTATTTCTTCTGTAGTCTCCTTTTCCTCTATGGTTTCTGATTTAAACTCTATTTCCCGATTTTTAATATTAAACTAAAATACTACTATTATAAAATAACTCTTTAACCCCCATCTTTAGCCTAGCTCTTGCAAGGTATAAGTTATAAGTTAACTAATGTCTACAAAGAAACTTAAAACAAGAATCTGATAGGCTTCTCTGCATTCTTGTACCTTTCCATCTATATCATAAGAAGGCTGAGTTGTATAGAAAGTTTTGGTGGTGAAATAGTGGAAGGAGGATCTATGGAGAATTTAAATAAAACACACCAGGAATTGTTCACTGTTAGTTGTTTGCCCCAATCACTGGCAGATTTAGCATAAGAAGATTTACTCTCACTTCTGACCATTATATTACGCTGTGTGCTATGTTAGATTTTAACGGGGCTCACAGTCAATAAATGATTATTCTTGTTTCTGAACTGGTAAGGATTTTTAAGTTTAATTTTCTCAACAATTATGTGTTAAACTTTCTATGCAACAGATATAGTGATAAGCCATGTGATATAGACATTTAAAAATCATATTTCCTGTCTTCAAAGAGCTTTCAGAACAGTGGATAAAAACAGATGCTGAAATAAACAATTATAATACTTCAGAAAACAAAGCTATCCTGAGATGACTTTGGTGTCCTCTATTGGGAGGTCAACCCACTTTAGCCTGTGTCAGACCAATTGACTTGAATTTCTTGGAAATATTCAAGTGGACGAAGTATATCACGAACATTTTGAAAGTCGTGTCGATCATGTGGAAGTATGTTTTATTATGTAACATACTGTAAAATTTAAACTATTTTGACTTTAGGTACAAGGTTGTCACCCACAAAATAGATATTAATATTAGATAGTGTGTGCAAATCCCAACAAAAAAATTGTGAAAGAAAAATAATCAAAATATTGTTCCACAATTCTTAGACCCTTCTGTTGGATCAGAGCCTTAGGGGCATCTGAACACAAAGAGATTCCTTTAGAGAGCCCTTGCCGTCCTGTGAATTTCATTAACACTTCCCGAAGTGGCAGTTGAATCTTACCTTCTCAAGCAGTATTTGAATCTTACCTCACAAATCTAGGGGAGAGAGCTTAGTGGGATCCCTGAAACCACAAAATGCTTTCCCTGGCTGGGCGCAGGGGGCTCACGCCTGTAATCCCAGCACTTTGGGAGGCCGAGATCGAGACAATTCTGGCTAACACAGTGAAACCCCATCTCTACTAAAAATACAAAAAATTAGCTGGGCGTGGTGGCAGGTGCCTGTAGTCCCAGCTACTCAGCAGGCTGAGGCAGGAGAATGGCGTGAACCCGGGAGGCGGAGCTTGCAGTGAGCTGAGATCAAGCCATTACACTCCAGCCTGGGCGACAGAGCAAGACTCTGTCTCACAAAAAAAAAAAAAAAATGCTTTCCCTGGTGTTGGATGGCACAGAGTACTCACTTATATCAAAATAGCAGTAGCAACTATTGACCACAGAATAGAGACTTAGAATATGCTTGGATCTCAGAATTTACTAGGGCAAAAAATATTTCCAATGGACTAAATGTGAGCCACAGGGAAGCGAGATTGCTAGGCTAGAGCCTTTTTAAGTTCTGCCAAAGAATGTCATGAGACTTCCAGAGCAAGCATATGTGTAAAATGAACAGAGGAGGGTCATAAACAGAGATGCCCTCAGGGAGCTGGACAGTCTATGAATTTGGCATTAGAGAATGGGTCCACTCCTGTACCCTCATGGCTGAGATAATGAAGCTACCGTACAAGAGTATACATCATCAGCCAGATAAAATCTTTTCCTGATTTACCAATTTCCTCTGTTCCTGGTACTGGCTTAGACTCATTGTTTTTGTAAAACAGCAGCTAGGAGTCAGAAAGGAGGTAAAAAGGGGGAGAGAGAAAAGGCCATACCTTTCTCTACCTGCACTAAATTAAGTTTAATGATAGTTTCACTTTAAGGGGACTTAAGAACGTTTTTAAACGAGTCATGTGAAAAACACAACAAGAAAATGGACCTGTTTAGTTTTTAACTAGAGGAAAGAGAAGGATAACAGGGCCCAATTACATACATTTTAAATAAATAATGGGAGACCGTAATAAACAAATAAACAAAAGTTATGCTTTGATTATATCAGAAGTGATGCTTATTAAACTTATAGGTTACATTTGGTGATGTTGGTAGGGTTTTTTCATTGAGGAAGCTTTAAGAATTGAAACTGATAAAGACAGACTCCCATTTTGGCACTATGTGACAATTGTTTCCAGAAATTTACCATTCCATTAAATGTATTTTGACAAATTCATAGAATCTCTCTCTAATTGGGTTGATAAAATAAATATTTAGCCTTTTGAATTATTTTATTAATATACATATTCAAACTGTAGGAAATACTAGTAAGTACAAGCTATTAGCAGAGAGTTTGCTACCCTCAAGCTCGGGGCCCATTTTCATATCCACAAAGACTCCCTGTGGCTCCTTTTCTCTTTTTAGTGTAGCTGCCATGGGTACATCTTGCTTTCTTTTCTCAGTGGTTGCCACTGCCCACTCTTATGCTTGTAATATTTCTTCCAAAAGCTTGGCTGTGATGCGGAGCACATAATCCCCTGTTTCAGTGAAACCATGATTCCCTAAAAGAAAAGCACAGGATACTTCTGCTCCTTGATATATACAAAAATAATAGAAAATATAGAACACACACACACACACACACACACACACACATACACACACATAATGTGTATACAACCCCACACAAACACACATATAATTCCTATTTGCATGCATATATGCAGTTGGAACATTCTAAGAGCAGTTGTTGCTAATTTAATTTATAATGTCTGACTTTCTTTTGAAATGTTCAGTAGAAAAATCAATGCTAGATAAAAATTCCAAGTCCCAGAATTGACATGATTAGCTGTATGACCTTGGAAAGCTTCTTTTTATTTTTCTGAGCTTTATTTTTTTTCAGTAAAATTGGTACAATTAAATAATATTGCCAAACTGACAAGAGTTGTTCTAGTGATTAACTGAGAGAGAAGTCTCTGGCATATAGTAGACTTTCCATGGATATACTAGGATATTTTTTACCTTTCTTTGAGTAGAAGGAAAAAATTGAATCAGCAAAACTACATAAACTATATGCTCCTGTGGTCCTAGCTACTTGGGAGGCTGAGATGTGAGGATTGCTTAAGTCTGGGAGGTCAAGGCTACAGTGAGCTGTGTTTGCACCACAGCACTCCAGCCTGGGCAACAGAGAAAGACCCTGTCTCAAAAATAAAAGCCAGAAAAAAAACCACATAAAGTAGAAACATGAAACTTTGAATTGTTACCACCTCCAACCCAACTTTCTCCCAAATGGACATTCCTTTCTTGTTTTCCATGGGATATACTTTGGAAGGCTCTGCTCTGGTTACTGTGTCACATAGTCCTATAGCTTCATTGGGCACACACAAATCAAGTTGTATATTTCCTCTCTTGAATACAATGCAATTGTAGGCACACTAACTGTGGTGTCACATTATGATTATACCTGGCCACATTCAAGACATGAGAATTGAGTTTAACAGTCAAGTTTTGTCTCTTTTTCCTTTTTCTCATTTTTTTCTTTTGAAAAACTACTTTTCTGTTTTGACTTACGTTAATATTAACCAAACTTGTGCTTTCCAGAAAATTAATCCACAGATTAATCAAAATTCGATTTTCATTGAATTTCTGGCAAGCCATACTAAAAGAGCAATATGAATGAGTAGCAAATGCTATGGTCTGAATGTGCCCCCCACAATTTATATATTGAAACATAATTACTGATGTGAGAGTACTCAGAGGTGGAGACTTCAGAAGTGATAAAGGCATGAGGGCAGAGCCCTCATAGATGGAATTAGGGCTTGTATAAAAAATCTGAGGAAATGGGTCGTTCACTCTCTTCCACTTTTCTGCCATGTAAGGACACAGCAAGAAGGTCCTTGCCAGACACCACCTGCCAGTACCTTGATCTTGGACTTACAAACTTCTGGAAGTATGAGAAACAAATTTCTATTACTTATAAATTTTCTAGTCTCAGGTATTTTGTGATACCAGGATAAACTAAGGCAAATTTTTAGGGAGACCAATACAATAGAAAATTGTATTGGAAAAAAAAAATAAAGGTCAGAAATATTTCACTGTGAAACTTCCTACCTCTTCCATTTTATGAATAAATCCCTTGGCTCCAAGTAGAACTTGTGTCAATAGAAGACAAAGTAAAAGTTGTAGAATTGCAGTCATTAGAAAGATGAGTCTTACCATTACATTTAGGTATGGAAATTTGAAGCAGCTGTTTTGGATGGAGTTTTTCTCCTTTTTAATCTTTATTGATCTTATTGGATGATTATCAATTGATTGTCAGCACCTG
The DNA here is from genome assembly GCF_009828535.3 of Hylobates moloch. NCBI lineage: Eukaryota > Metazoa > Chordata > Mammalia > Primates > Hylobatidae > Hylobates > Hylobates moloch. The sequence goes on from NW_026652299.1 coordinate 6,095,742, forward strand.
ATGGGCCTTCTGGTAAACTGCTAAGAAAGTACTAAAGGACTTAGGCTTTTCGAGATTTTAGATTTACAACACTTGCTTCAGCAATAATATCTCTTTAGCTCTGGTAACGAAAAGAACTTTTATCCAGAATTTCAGTAACTTACCTGAAATACTTACCTCAAATATAGTGTAGAAAGTAGAAGGCAGTGTATCACACAAAATCAATAATACAGGAACTTAGGTTTAATAATTAGTTCTGACGGCCAGGCACGGTGGCTCACGCCTGTAATCCCAGCACTTTGGGAGACTGAGGTGGGCAGATCACGAGGTCAGGAGATTGAGACCATCCTGGCTAACACAGTGAAACCCCGTCTCTACTAAAAACACAGAAACAAAAATTAGCAGGGCGTGGTGGCGGGTGCCTGTAATCCCAGCTACTCGGGAGGCTGAGGCAGGAGAATGGCGTGAACCTGGGAGGCGGAGCTTGCAGTGAGCCAAGATAGCGCCACTACACTCCAGCCTGGGTTACAGAGCAAGACTCCGTCTCAAAAAAAAAAAAGAAAAAAAAAATTAGTTCTGACCTGAAATAATTATCACGTTTTTAGGCAAATTTTTAGCCAGTCTGAGTTTCAGTCTCCTCATCTGCACCATGAAAGTGATATCTCCTTAGCTGAGTTGTTGAATGAAATAAATTTAATAATGCATGAAAAATGTCAAACACAAGGATGACAGATACTCCAGCTCAATTTAAAAAACTCCTTCTTAAATAATAGTACTTAATATAAGTAGCTACCGGTATTGCGTAAGGATATTTTTTAGGCCTGTTACAATAGATCTTCAAGAACTTCTTAATACCAAGGGCAAAATCTGTTAACTGGGGTCTTTGAGATGCTATGTAACATAGTGGGACCAGAACAAGCACATTTGCTTCCTCCTGACAAGATAGATGTGTGATCTTGGGAAATGTCTAACTCTGATCTGCAGTTTCCTCAACTGTAAAACGAAAGTAATCCCGCTCTCAACCAAACTGCTGTCAGCATTAAATAATGGAGTGCTTAGCATAAAATCAGGTAATGGCAAACTATTTCATAAATGGTGATGATTATCAGAATGAATGATGTGCTCTCAGTACAAACTGATCCCTAGTTATAGCAGTATCGTAAATCAGGCTTTATTTTTAAAATATTATTTCACAAATACTATCTCATTTTATACATACAATAACTTCAATAATTTGCATGAAGGAAATCTTTTTCTTTTTTTTTTTGGAGACGGAGTCTAGCTGTATTGCCAGGCTGGAGTGCAGTGGCTCCATCTAGGCGCACTGCAACTTCGGCCTCCTGGGTTCATGTGATTCTCCTGCCTCAATCTCTTTAGTAGCTGGGACTACAGGCGCCCACCACCACGCCTGGCTAATTTTTTTTTTTTTGTATTTTAGTAGAGACGGGGTTTTACCATGTTGCCCAGGCTGGTCTCGAACTCCTAAGCTCAGGCAATCCGCCCGCCTCAGCCTCCCAAATTGCTACGATTACAGGCATGAGCCACCGTGCCTGGCCAAGAAATCATTCTTTACTTTGTAGATGAGAAATCTGAGGTTATGAGAGACTTATATTTCCTCAAATCATTCCAAACAGTCACTGCAGCAAAAGATCCCAAAATCAGATGTTCTAACTCTCCATTCTTGGATACTTGTTATGACATCATATTGCATTCCAGTTTTAGAATTACTAAGTTATGTATTTTGGTTCATTGAAGGACTTAAACGCTACAATTCTCCTGAATTAAAACAGAAAGAAAAACCATGAATCTTTTAGCTATTTTCCCTCAAAACTTTGTTTCATATTTTGATTTAAATGATTCTTAAGTCTTGTTAATAAATTTCAGAAAGATTGATCTAGAAAATTATTAAACCTGATTTTGTTCTTCAGTGAATAAAATGGCCTTCAAGAGAGCTATAGTATGATTTTCAAACTGTACTTTATGTTTTGACAAAAGAAACTTTAATATTCCTGTATTTTTCCACTGCAGGTGAATTTGATATTCAAAAGATGAGAAGACTAATGGTTCTGATTAGAGTGAAGCAGAAAGTGAGGAGGATGTGTGAACTTCCCCACACAGACATTTAGCCAGATAATTTAAGCTTGGGTGTCTGTTACTTTATTTTATTTAAAACAAATTTGGCTTTATTTCTGGAAATTCCTGACTTAACTATGTATTTCAATCTCTACCTGAACGAATACAATCCTTATATACCTAAAATCAAAGTAGTCAGGTAGGAAACTCACAAAGCATGCATATTCAACAACATTGTGCTCTTTAATCTCTCACATTTTCTGATCTTTGAGTATGTCTCCATATTAATAAGTTTGTATTTGCACAAATAGGCATTTCATGGCATTGTTTGCTTGTATTTCATTTATCATTTTCCAAAATATGGTCTATTTAACAAGTTGTATGTGGAAAAAAAAATTTGTCAATCAAAGATATTTGTATGATGCCGGACTTAATTATCTAAGTCTCTAGGGAGAAATAATGTGACTAAAGTTTCTTCAATTTATTTGACCAGAAATCAATCATTTTATAAAGTATATCTTTTTTGTAGTTTTCCATGAAGTATACTGTGTTAGGACTTATGCGTACTTTAACTGTGAGGACTTTAATACTTCTCTACCTCATGTTCCCATTTTTAGTGTTGTCAGAATAATTGCAGCATAGCCAACTCTCTGGAGTTTATCTAAGACTTTCCCAGTTTTAGTGTTGAAATTCTAACATCCTAGGAAGCCCCTCAGTCCCAGGAAAACTGTTCTGGTTGGCCAACCTCTTGTTAATCTTGATGCCTATTATATAATTTTATATTGAAAATGTGCTTATCATTATGGTGCTTGTACAACAGGTCTACAAATGATTTTACACATCTCCTATCAAGATGCAAAATCTGAGTTCCCTGCCCTAGAATATGGGCTGGCTTTAGCAACTTTCTGCATGATTTTGGAGGATAGAAAATATTTTTCTAGTTGCTTCATTCTCTTCATTTGGATTTTAAAACATTTATTCCTTCAAACGAAATGAATATTAGTTTTTTATCAGAAAAATTAATTAAGTGTTACCATGTCCTGCTAAGTTTCATCCTATTGTGGTATCCATAAGAATTTTCCTGGCCGGGTGCGGTGGCTCACGCTTGTAATCCCAGCACTTTGGGAGGCCGAGGCGGGCGGATCACGAGGTCAGGAGATCGAGACCACGGTGAAACCCCGTCTCTACTAAAAATACAAAAAAATTAGCCGGGCGTGGTGGCGGGCGCCTGTAGTCCCAGCTGCTCGGAGAGGCTGAGGCGGGAGAATGGCGTGAACCCGGGAGGCGGAGCTTGCAGTGAGCCGAGATTGCGCCACTGCACTCCAGCCTGGGCGACAGAGCGAGACTCCGTCTCAAAAAAATAAATAAATAAATAAATAAATAAAAATAAAAGAATTTTCCTGAAGTATGCCCATATTCCACGTACATAATTCCATTTGATTGTTCTCTTTTTCTTCAAACGTGTGCCAATACAAAAGAAATTGGTACTAATTATTTTTCTCACATATCTTTTCACAAATACAAATACTAATCCAGAGAGCATATTTAAATATAAAATATGGCAAGACATTTCATAAGCACGAGATTTTCTGTCATATATGGCTTCTTTTCTAATGTTTCTTTATCATATTTTTCAGACAAGTTTTACCCTTTTTAGCCTCTTTGGTATCTGATAGTTTTTGAATTTTGTCTTGTAATTTATTTTTCTATTGATTAGCTGGTCTTTTTATATTTTAACTTTTTCCACACCCGTCTTTTTCATAGTTTTATTTTACTCTTAAGTGCTCTGTCTGTAAGTTTCTTCTTGCCAGTTTTAGTGGTCCATAATTTCCAATGGAAAGTCTGCTGCCAGAATCTTTCTTCTCCAGTGTTAATGGCTGCTCTTGAGAACCTGCCCCGCCCTCCATCATCTAATTTGAGTCAATGAGGGGGCAGACAAAAACAGATGGTTGGCACGGGGTGGAATGATTCACTGTTTGAAATCATGGTGAAACATTTTTGAAATTGGTGAGGGAGAGGGAAGCCTGACATTTGACAGAGCCGTGTAAAAATTGCCGTATCCAGACGAAGTTCAGTTTAATCTTCACTGTTATTTTCCAGATGTACTGATCATATTATTACGATTTTAAGATTATATCGAGAATATACCTTTTCCCAAATGCACTGTAATCATTTCAACAAAATGAGTTTATTATTGAGTGTCAATGTCGGGACAATTCCCAAAGTTACATTGTTGCCCTAACTTATTTGTTTTTCCTGACTTATTGAATACCTCCTCTATTTCTACTTATGTTAAAACTTTCTTTTTTGCATAATCTGTTTCCATGCTGTCTAATTAATTTCTTCACAAATTAGGGCTGTAATGAAATCTCAAACTACTGTGTAAGGGAATAAGTAACTATATATATATATATATATATATACACACACACTAACATATAATTGTATGTATATATAATTTAGTGTCACGGATCTATGGCACAAGATTATATAACTAAAAAAGTACTTACTATAGAACTAAATTATTATGACTATATAATGAGAATGATATAATAAAAAATTCAGACAAACTAAAATCTGAAGTAGTTTATTTTAAAAATTCATCTAATTTGTAACCAAAGCTTTCTTAATTGTTTTAAATTTGATTTTCTGAATGAAATAGAACAAAAAATGTAGTACCATGGTCAACCATGATGAGTTGACCTTATAAACCATGATTTCTCTATATGGGAATTATAACCCCCAAGGGGCCAAAAATGAACTCTTGGGCTATAAAAAAAAGTATGGATATTTCAAAGCTTTGTGGCCCTCCAAAGGGCCACACTACACAAAAAGATATGGAGTATTTTCTGATATTAAATTTGTATGAGATGGGGATTGGGAAAAAATATTTTAAAGAGTTTCTTAGGGGGATATAATAAAAAATAAGTTTGAGAAACACTTTTATAGACAGGTCAAGTCCTTATTTTTCCCAATACAAAGACAAATGTTAGCTTTATAATCAAATTTCCAAGTTATATCATGCAATTATAATTATACATGTATATTATATAGCATGTCAACCTAAGGCATGGAACATCAAATAATAACCTACAAAGCATTAACCTTTTTGTACAATCTTCTTGGTAAAGAAAATATTTTTAAGGAAACTATACTAAAATTTCATAGATAGATAAAAGGATGTAATAGTTTTAAGGATGCATCTAATGGGCAGTATTTAAGCATATATGTACATACAATGTTTTATATATATACATAAGATTTATAAAAGTCATAATATAGTCGTAAGATTATAGCTCTATACTTCTCTCTGAAGTCATTTCTTAGTACTGAAGGCAGATGGAAAAGAGAGTTTTGCTTCCTGCTTTTTCTGCATTGCTAATAGTTAATAGCAAAATTAATTAATGTAATGGCAAAAATAAACAGAATGAGAAAAAAGGAATAATAGAAATAAAGGGGCTGAGTTCAGCAATTGTGTAAATAAAAAGCATATATGTGTGCACAAACATGAGTAAACACTTGTATTTGTGTATTGATTAAATATTTGTATCATGCATGCTACATGTATTTTAATCACAAACTAATGAATTATTTGAAGGATCCAGGAACAGTTCAATAATAAAAAGATGATGAAAACAATTAAATACTGTGAGTGCCATAACAAAATCAGGGTAAAATGTTTAAACACATTGGTTTACTTAGAGGGCGATTGTTGATGACCTACTGAAAAACACCTTTACCAAAGTGGTAAGCCAAGCCCAGATTACAATGGAAGAGGTAGACATACTTAGCTACATCTATTATGGCTCCTATCAGCAATATGCTAAATTGCTGGGGTTTTTTTTAATTTGTTTATTTCTGGACCATAACAACATGATGATAAGACCTTCTTCTGTTTTCTCACCAATATAGAACCTACAAGCATATCTAGAAGATATGTGTTTGTGTGTGTGTATGCATGTGTGCTAAACAGATAGCTTTAAAATTTAAAAAATGCATTGAAATGAAGAACTAAATATAGCCTACTCTTTTAATAAATTGATAATATGGGAAGAAACACAGTGGATGTTTCAGGAAATAGTAGGATGTAAGGAAGTTAATTTTGGAATTGTCCATGCCTAGAATCTCTCCACAGAGTAGTAGACAGATTGAATATGAACTATAACCTGTCTAATTTACCTCACATGGCTATGAAGTTTATTGTACATTTTAAAACAATAGAAAGCTATAAGGAATTAGTGAATTAGTCAGGGTTAAAGTGTTAAATTTACTGCTGAACCAGCTAAGATAGAGTCCAACTAAATGTTCATCTTTTCTTTCTTTGGACATCATTTCTATTGTAAGACATATTCTTCACATTCCTTATTCTTTCTATTGATTGTGCTACACTGGGGCACATTACTGATTCTTAAACTATATTTTAAAACACTGGAAACAACTTTGCTTATTCAGCTTTACACATTTAATTTTTAATTGCATACCATGTTTATGAAAGTTCACCTAGTTGTCTTTTCAAATTATGTTAACCATAAGATATGGCCAAGGTAATTTAAAATAACTATGATTAATATATTAAACACTCTAAAAGTTAAATAAAAGGAAAAATTTGAAGGGTAATCTCAATAGAAACATGAAGACTCTGGTAGACAATTACATGGAAGTACTCTAAATAAAAATACAGAAAAAGAGATATAAAATTTACCCAGTCAGCTAATAAGTAGAATTAAATAGCTAAGTAAAGAATAAGTGAACTTGAACATAGTTCAATAGAAATTACTCAAACAAAAATACAAAGAGAAGAATGAGAAAACGGTGAAAATAAAATTGAAACGCAATATCCAAGATCTGTGGGATGTTATCATATACTTTAATATGTAAGCAATTGATTCCAGAAAGATAAAAAAGAAGCAGAAAGAGGTAAGAAATATTTTAAATGGGCTGGGATACTGAAAATTTAATTACAGAAATAAAACCACACATCGAAGAAGCTCAGAGAATACCTACGATGATGATTCCCAAAACATAACCACTCCTCAACTTGTCATATTGAAATTACTGAATACAACAAACAAACAAAAATATTAAAGTCAGCTAGTATGGGAGAGGGTTATTACACATAGAAGAAAAAAATAATAATTACAACAGTTTTCTCTTTAGAAACACACAAGCCAGAAGGCAATATATTGACATAATTAAAGTGCTGAACATTGTCAAGACAAAGGAATACGAGTTTTCTATTCTTATCCTCCCACAGAGCAAATAATTTTGACAACCACTCTCAGAGGAGAACACCTTTGTAGAGACTGGGAATCTAATGAAGAAGCCCCATCACCTGTTGGAGTAAAAACAAATGCAAGAATAGGTGTATTGAAAAGGATAAGAAGAAAAGTTTTACTTTACCCACATCCCCTCTTCACCAATGTGGCACAGCTCAGTGAGACCCCTTTGGCTCTTGACTTCCTCCATGGGAGAAGTGACAACACAGTGAGCACCCAACTTCCCCAGAAATGTGGTATGGCTAGGAGCAGGGAAGAGGGTTCGGGAATCACAGCAATGGGGTGCAGAACTCAGTAAAGCGCCATAGTTTCTATAAATCTCCTCACAAACTACACCAAGAAGTGTGCCCGTAGACCTTGTAGAATAGACCCTCTACCCCCCAGCTAGCCCATTCATGCTGCTAGCACTAGCACTCCATGGACTTCTCCCTGGCCCCTGTAGCTGGTGCCCAGTGTGCCACCCTGCATATAATGTATGTGACCGCCTGAAGATTGTGCACAAGCACATGCAGATAGCTGATTTATCTCTGCAAGATTGAGAGATGGTGTTTATCCTTCAACATTTCAGGGCACAATGGCCCTAGGAAACATATAGTGTTCTCACACACTGCCTGGCTTTGCAGAATTGGGAGAATACATAGAGCCCTAAGACTGTTTCCTCCTCTAAAAAGGGAAATAAGAGAAGTGAAGCAGGTGCATCCATAGAACGGGTCTAAGAGTCTTAATAATCCCTAGCCTGGATGAATGGTGAAGGTCTTTTGTTCCTGACGCTAATCAGTAAGACTGAAAAAAGGTGTCTGATCCTTTAAATGTGAAGACAGCAATAGAAGACTTCAAAGAACATGAAAAATTAGGGAAACACAACACCACTGAAAAATACCTATAAATTTTGTAACCAATCTCAAAGAAATGGAGATTTACAAATTGCCCAACAAAGAATTCAAAACAATTGTTTTAAGAGAGCTCAGTGAACTACACTAGACCAAAATAGTAACTTCAACAATATTAGTATTACAATTCACAAACAATACAAAAAGTTTTAAAAAGAGACAGGACTCATAAAACAGAACCAGCAGAAATTGTGGTGCTGAAAGAAATAAAAAGTGCAATAGAGTATAAAACACACTCAAACTGAAAAAAGAATCTATGATCTTAAAGACAGAAATTATCTAATCATAATAGTAAGAAGGAAAAATAAAAGGAGTAGAGAAAGTCCAAGAGATTTACAGGACATCACCAAGTATACCACTACAGGTTGAACACCCCAAATCTGAAAATTGAAAATTTGAAATGCTCCAAATTCTGAAATTTTTCTAACACCATCATGACACTGAAAGAAAATGCTCTTTAGAGCATTTTAGATTTTGCATTTTCAGATTTGGCATGCTCAACCAGTTAATATAATGAAAATATTTCAAAATATAAAAAGAAAAAGTAATTTAAAACATTCTGGTCCCAAGCATTTCAGATAAGAGACATCAAACTTCTATGTATATTGTAAATTCCCAGAAGGAGAAAGTCGGTTAAGAGAATGGAAAGCATTTTTCAAAAAAATGTCTGAAGACATCCCAAATCTTGGAAAGGATATGGACATATAAGTTCATGAAGTACAAAATATCCCTCATGGGATCAAGATTACAAAGATTATCCTGAGACATATTATAACCAAATTATAAAATGTCAAAGACAAAGAGCATTTTTAAAACAGCAAGAAAAAATCGTGTAACATACAAGAGCATCTCCATAAGGCCATATGCATTTTTCTCTGCAGAAACCTTGTATGCCAGGAAAGCATAGTCAAGGAACTAAAAGAATAGAGGGAAAAAAATTTCCAGCTAAGAATATTTTGCTTAACAAGGATGTTCTTCAGAATTTAAGGAGAGACAAAGATTTTCCCAGACAAATAAAAGCTAAAAAAGTTCACCACCAGACCTTTCATAAGAAATGCTAAAGGGAGTTCTTCAAGTTTAAATAAACAAATGTTAAGTACAATATGAAAACATGTCAATGAAATAAACTCACCATAAAGGTAAGAATGTTGTCAAATACAAAATGCTCTAATATTATAATGGTGATGTGTAAAATACTTTTGAACTTGATATAAGAGTTTAAAAACAAAACATTAACAATAAGTACAGCTACAATAATTTGTTAAAGTATATGCAGTAGAATAGTTTGTAAAATGTGACATCAACAACATGAAATGTAAGGGTAAGACAAGTTAAAGTGTTGAGTTTTGTGTGTGAAACTATAATATGTTCTATGTGTAAGCCCCATATTACTACTGGGCTTACACAAAGAAAATCCTGACGTAGATACACAAAGATAAAGTAAAATGAATCAAAGCATATTACTACAAAAAATTATCAAACCACAAAGGAAGATAGAAAGGAGAAAAAGCAACAGAAAAACTATAAAACATTCGAAAACAATTAAAGAACCAGAGTAAGTCCTTACATTCAATAATTACTGTAAATGTAAGTAGTTTGAATTTTTTGACCAAAAAACATAGAGTGGCTGAATAGATTAAACCAAAGAAATCCAACCATATGCTGCCTATGAAAGACTTACATTAGTTTTAAGGACACACATAGGCTAGAAGGAAAAAGGAAATAAAAAAAAATGGGAAAAAGGTGTTCCAGACAAATTGTAACCAAAAGAGAGGGAAGATATGGGGGGCTATACATAGAAAAAAATAGATGTCAGGTAAAAAACTGTAAGAAGAAATGAAGAAAGTCATTAAATAATGATAAAGGCAACAGTTCATCAAGTGGATATAGCCATTGTAAATATATATGCACCTCACATCAAATCACCTAAATATGTAAAGATAATATTAATAGAACTGAAGGGAAAAATAGACAATAATACAATACAGTAGGGGACTTCAATAACCCACTTAGACAATAGATAGACCATCTGGACACAAAAGCAATAAGGAAACAATAATTAACAATTCCACAGACCAAATGGACTTGTCAGACATTTGCTGAATATTCTATCCAACAGCAGCAGAATGCACACTTTTTTTCAAATGCACACAGAACATTCTCAAAGGTAGATCATATGTTGAGACACAAAACAATTCTCAACATATTTAAAAATATTGAAATGATATCAATTATCTTTTATGACAATTTGTGAAGCTAGAAATCAAAAACAAAAATAATATTGGAAAATTCACAAATTTGTAGAAATTAAACAGCACATTTTTGAATAACCAACGAATTAAAGGAGAACTCAAAGCAAAACAAAACAAAACAAAAAATCCTGAGAGAAATGAAAATAGAAAAACAACTACAAAATTTATGAGGCCAGGCATGGTGGCTCCCGCCTGTAATCCCAGCACTTTGAGAGGCTGAGGTGAGCAGATCACTTGAGGTCAGGAGTTCAAGGCCAGACTGCCCAACATGGTGAAACCCCACCTCTCCTAAAAGTATAAAAGTTAGGGGGGGCTTGGTTGTATGTGCCTGTAATTCTAGCTACTTGGAGGTTGAGGCATGAGAATTGCTTGAACCCAGCAGGTGGAGGTTGCAGTGAGCTGAGATTGCACCACTGCACTCCAGCCTGGGTGACAAAGTAAGATTCTATGTCACAAAAAGAAAAAGGAAAAAAAAAATACTTGTGGAATGCAGCAAAAACAGTTTTGAGAGTTGAGTTTATAATAATAAACACCTTTTTTTTAAAGACCTTAAATAAGCAACCTAACATTACACCTCAAGGAAGTTGAGAAAGAAGAACAACTTGAGCCCCAAGTTTGCTGAAAGAAGAAAATCATAAATATTAGAACGGAAATAAATGGAATAGATGTGAGCAAAACAATAGAAAAGATCAACAAACTAACAGTTGGTATTTTGGAATATAAAATTGAGAAGCCTTTAGTTAGACTAATTTTTTTAAAAGGAGGGAAGACACACGTAAATAAAATCAAAACTGAAAGAGATGACCTTACAAGTGATACCACAGAATTACAAAGATCTCAAGAGAATACTATAAATGTTTACATGTCAATAAATAGGAAATCTTAGAAAAAATTGATAAATTTCCAGAAGCATACAACCTACCAAAACTGAATCAGTAAAAAAAAAACTAGAAAATCTGAAGAGGCAAATAACAAGAAGATTGAATCAGTAATCAAAAAAACCTCCTAATAAAGAAAAGCCAGGACCATATGGCTTCACTGGTGTATTCTACCAAACATTTAAAGAAGAATTAATTCCAATCTTTCTCAAAGTTGCCCTAAAAATCGAATAGGAAGAAACACTTCAATTTTTTTACAAGGTCATCATTGTCCTAATACCAAAGTCAAACCAAGACACTGCAAGTCAAGAAAATTACATGCCAATATTTTTGAAGAAAATAGTTGCAAAAGTTCTCAACAAAATAGGAGTAAGCTGAATTAAACAGCACATCAAAAGAGTCACACACTAGATCAAGTGGGATTTTTCCCTGAATTGCAAGGATGAGTCAACAAAAGAAAATCAACAAATACGATACGTCACTTTAGTGAAATTAAGGATAAAAACCATATGATTATCTCTATAAATGCAGAATTGTTTGACAAAATCCAGCATTTTTTTCAAGATAAAAACTCTCAAATTGTTCTATGTAAAAGGAATGTACTTCAACATGATAAAGGCCATATATGACAGGCTCACAGCTGACATCACACATAACAGTGTAAAGCTGAGAGCTCTTTCTCTAAGATGAGCAATAATGCAAGAATGTTTACTGTCACAATTTCTATTTAACATTGCACTGCAAGTCCTAGTGGAGCAAGTAGGCAAGAAACAAAATGAAAAGTATGCAAATGAAAAAACATTAAAATTTTCTCTGTTTGCAGGTGACGAGATCTTACATATAGAAAACCTTCAAGGTTTCACTACAAAAATATTAGAATTGATAAACAAATTCAGTAAATTTGCAGGATACAATATTAACGTGCATAAACCAGTTGTGCTTCTATACACTAACAATATGATGTCCAAAAATTAAATCCAGAAAACATTCTTACAATAACATCAAAATGGAAAAATACTTACAAATAAATTTAACTAAGGAAGTAAAATACCTATACACCAAAAACTATAAAACATTGATGAAAGAAATTTAAGAAAACCAAAATAAATGTAAAGATATCCCATGTTGATGGATTAGAAGAATTAATATTGTTTAAATGCCCATACTGCTCAAACCAATCTACATATTCAATGCCAACTCTGTCAAAATCCCAATGGCATTTTTCACAAGAATAGAAAAAAAAAATTTTAAACTTCATATGTAGCTCCTAAAGAGAAAGCAAAGCAATCTTAAACAAAAGAAAAAAAAAAGATAGAGGCATCATATTTCCTAGTTTTGAAATATATTAGAAAGCTATAGTAATCAAAATTACATGGTACTCTTATAAAAACAAACATATAGGAAATTGGAACAGACTGGAGAGCATAGAAATCCATTACAGCCTCATTATCTTTGCTAAGGGTGTCAGGAACACAAAATGGGGAAGGTTAATGGTGTTCAATAAATGGTGTTGGTAAAACTGGATATCCACCTGTGGAAAAGTGAAATTGTACTATTTTCTCATACCATATAAAATATCAACTCAAAATAGATTAACTTAAATATAAAATTTCAAACTGTAAAACAACTAGAAGAAAACACAGAAAAAGCTTCCAACATTTATCTGAGCAATGAAATTTTGGATAAGATCCAAAAACACAGGCAACAAAAGCAAAAATAAACACATAGGATTGCATCAAATTAAAAATCTCCTGAACATCAATGGAAACAATCAACAGAGTGAAGAGAAAATATATGCAGTAGGAGATAGTATATGCAAACATACTACTGGTAAAATGTTAATATACGAAATATACAAGAAATTCAAACAATTTTATAACAAATATATCTTAAATAATGAAATTTAAAATTATACAAAACACCTGAATAGACATTTCTTCAAAGAAGATACTCAAATATCAAATACATATATGAAAACGTCCTCAACATCACTGATCATCAGAAAAGAACACAAAACCATATTCTCACTTTTGTTAGAATGGCTATTATCACTCATCAAAAAAAATGAAAGATAACTAATGGCAAGGAAGTGGAGTAAAGGTGACCCTTGTATACTGTTGGTGGAAGTATAAATTGGTAAAAACAATTTATGAACCGCTATGAAAAAAGGAGGTTCAACAGAAAGTTAAAAGTAGAACCGCCATATGATCCAGCAATCTACTTCTGGGTATATATTCAAAGGAAATGGAATCATTATGCCAAAGATATATCTGCACTACCTTGTTCACTATAGCATTATTCACAATAGCCAACATATGTAAACAACCTAAGTTGATGAATGGATAAAGAAAAATCGAATTACATAAAAATAATATTTTATCATTATATCTATCTATCCATCTATCAATCTATCTGTAATGAAATGATATTCAGCCTTGGAAAGCAAAAAAAAAAAAAAAAAAACTTCCACTTGTGACAACATTGATAAACCTGGAGGACATTATGCTGAGTGAAATAATAAGCCAGAAACAGAAAAACAAATACTGCAAGATCTCATTGATATGTGGAATCTTAAATTTGCGTTCATAACATCATGAAGTAGAATCGTGGTTTTCAGAGGCCTGGGGTGTGAGGTAAATGGGAAGATGCTGGTCAAGGGTTCTAAGTTTTAATTATGCAGGATAAATTAGTTCTGAAGATGTAATGTACAGCATGGTAAATTTAGTTAATAATAACCATATTAGATAATTGAAATTTACTAAAAGAGTAGATCTTAAGTGTTCTCAAAAACAAAGTCATTATGTGAGGTGAACTTTTTAATTAGCTTGATTGTGGTAATAATTTCACATTGTATACATATATAAAAACATGTTGTATATCTTAAATATATACAATATAAACAATATATACAATATATACAAATTTATATACTATAATATATTATATATAATATATATTTAATACTATATATACAACATATTTTATATATAGTATTAAATATATATTATATATTATATTGGATATTGTATATACTGTATTAAATATAAATATATTGTGTATATTAAATATATTATATATATACACATATATATTTACACACACAAATATATATTGAAGTACATCTCAATAAAGCAGGGGGAAAAAGGAGAGAAAGTGTCCACCCAGAATTCTATACCCAGCAAAATTATGTTTTAAAACTGAAGAATTAATACTCTCAGACCAATGAAAGCTAGTTAATTGCCAGAAATCTTGTATAAGATTTTCTAAAGGAAGCTAGTTGAAGAGAAAAACTATGAGAATGAAAACATGGATCTAGATAAGGAAATAAAAAGTAGTTAACATAAGATGAATGAAGGCAATATTAAATTAAATTTTTCTAAATTTTACTTGCTTTGAAATATATCTGACCATGCAAAACAAAGCAGTCGCAATTATTGAGTTTTTATAGCATAATTAAAATAGAAGATGTAATAAAAATAGCACAAAGATGGGAGAGAGATAGACTTTGATTAATCTAAAATATATATCATAAGCACAAGGGAAACAACTGGAAAAATGCAAAAAAGTGAATAAACAATATGTTAATAAAAGAGACAAAAAGAAATCTTTAAAAATGTAAAATTATCTCAAAAGAATTCAGAAACACATGAAAAGACACAAAAATAAAATGAAAAAAGTGTAAACAATTAACAATATGGCAAATTTTATGCCAACCAGATCAATAATCTCATTAAATATGAATGATTTAAACACACAAGCTAATATATCAAGATTGTCAGTTTGGAGAAAAAGCAAGACCCATCTATATGCTCTCTACAATAAACCACTTAAAATGGAAATATACAGACAAGTTAAAACTAAAAGGATGTAAATAGATATACTATGAACACAGCAAACAAAATACACCTGAAGTAACCATATTACTTTCAGAGAAGGATAACTTCGCAACAAGGAAGGTTATCAGGGATAGGAGGAGACATTCTTTAATTAAAAAGGATAAAATCTTCAAGGAGACATAAAAATTGTAAATATTAATATTTCTAACAAGAGAGCTTGAAAATATATAAAGGAAAAACTGGGCGAGCCGAAGTTATAACTAGACAAATGAATAATGATGATTAGAGACTTCAATATTTCTTATCAGTAATTGATATAACACATAGTAATTGCTTATAGAAAAATCAGCAAATGCATAGCAAAACTGAAAATATCATAAAACAGTTAGTCTAAATTGATATGTATTGAAAACATCATCCAACAAAAAAGCACACACACACTTTTTTTCAAATACAGAAGGAGCATTTACCAAGGAAGACAATAATCTGGACCATAAATAATCTGAACACATTTATAAGAATAGAAGACATATGGACCATGGTACAATTAACCTAGAATTTAGTAACAGAAATTTATCTGGAATATCTTCAAAATTTTGAAATTAAACATATTTCTGAATAACCTACAAATCAAAGAGAAAGCCTCAAAGGAAATTTAACTTTGAATTGAATGAAAAAATACATCACATTAAAATTTGATAGATGCAGCTTTGCTTATAGGAAATATATAGTGTTAAATACTTTTATTAGAAACAAAGAGAGGTCAATATTAATAATCTAAGCTTCCACTTTTAAATAAAATGTCAAACAAGCAGAAGGAAGGAAATAAAGCATTAGAATAGAAATCACGATATTTAAAATATAAATATAATAATTAATAAATTTAAAATCTTATTACTTGAAAATATCAATGGGCTTGATAGATATCTAAGAACATCAATCCAAAAGGAAAATATGGGCGGGGTGCAGTGGCTCATGCCTGTAATCCCAACACTTTGAGAGTCTGAGGCAGGAGGATTGCTTGAGCTCAGGCGTTAGAGAACAGCCTAGGCAACATAGTGAGACCCTATCTCTACCAACAACAAAGAATTAGCCAGGCATTGTGGTGTGTGCCTGTAGCCCCAGCTACTCTGTATGCTGAAGCTGGAGGACTGCTTGAGCCAACGCAGTTGAGGCTGCAGTGAACCATGACTGTGCCGCTGCACTCCAGCCTGGATGATTGAGCAAGACCCTTTCTAAAAATAAAATAAAATGCCAGATGCTATGGCTCATACCTGTAATCCTAACACTTTGGGAGGTCAAGGTGTGAGAATTGCTTGAGCCCAGGATTTCAAGACCAGCCTAGACAACTTGGCAAGACCCTGATTCTCCAAAAAAAAAAAAAAAAAAAAAAAAGTAGCCCAGTGTGGTGGCGCACACTACCATTAGTCAGGTATGGTGGTCCCAGCTACTCTAGAGGCTGAGATGGGAATATCACTTAAGTCCAGGAGGTTATGGATGCAGTGATGCAAGATGGTGCCATTTCATGCCAGCCTGGGCAACAGAGTAGGGAAAAAAAGAAGGAAAATATGGGAGATTCAAGTTATCCATATGAGGAGTAGAAAAGGAGGCCTCAACAGTGAGACAAAATATAAAAAGGGCAATAAAGAAACACTATGAATAAGTTCATGCCCATGAATTCAACAACTTAGATAAAATTAACCAATTCCCTGAGAGCCAGAAACTACAGAAACTCACTCAAGAAGATATAGATAAAATGAATAGCTCTATGTCTATTTTATAAATAGAATCACAGTTTAAAATCTTACAAAAAATAAAGCTCTTGGCCCAGAATGTAAATTTTATCACACAGTTAATCAGGTAATAATACCAATTCTGTATAAAATTTTGCAGAAAATAGAAAAAGGATGAAACATTTTCCAGCTCATTTTATGCATCCTGAATTATTCTGATGCCAAAACCACCAGAGTGTGAACATGAAAAGTAGTAACTTTATAATGGAGGAATCTGGTAAATATCACCTTAACCAAGTGATCAAGTGTAACATCACTATTGATAAATCATGTTGTTCTTATGTACCACCTGATATGATGCAATTATTTCCCAATATTTCTAATCTCAGTCTAATCATGAGAAAACATCAGAAAAATCCAAATAGAGGGATATTGTACAAAACACCTGACAACTACTCTAAATTAGCAACAAGGTGTGAGATAAAAACTAACAAACTTGGACAGACTTGAGAAGATTACAGAGACATGACAACTAAGTGCAGTGTTTGATCCTAGTTGGATATGGGAAAATTACACCGTGGAAAAATTGTGGAGATCTGAATAGAGTCAATAGTTTTGCTGACAGTATTGTTTCAACGTCCATATCAAAGTTTTGATGAATGTACTCTGTTTATGTCCGATCATAACACTAAGAAGCTGAGGGAAAGGTATATGAGAACTCTCTACTCTTTCCGGAACTCGTCTTTAAATCCAAAATCATTTCAAAATAAATACATTTTTAAAAATTCATTAAAAAAGTAAAAGTCAGAATTCAAGATGCAACTATTAAGTAATTTTGATCACTTATTTTGTTAAGTAAACATTCAAAATGTATTCGTCCAAAGAAGTGCTAGCTTTCAAAAAATAAGTTTGTAGGCATATAATGTCATTGCTCAAAGTTTGGAAGCTTTTCCTTTTTTTTGTAAGTAACCTTAGAATATAGAAACATTATAAGAATGCTAAATTGTAAAGTTTATCTAATTCAACACCATATTTTATATCAAAACCCTGTGTTATATGTGACAGTCACTCATCACAAATTAGTTTCTAAAAAATAAATAAATAAAATAAAATAGTAAATTCCTCTCTACCAAGCAAGAGCCAATGATCTGTTATCCAAAAGAAACACACTTCATTTGTAAAGATACACGTAGACTGAAAATAATGGAACGGAAGAGCTTTTCCATGCCAGTGGAAACCACACAAGAGCAAGAGTTGTTATACTTACATCAGACAAAATAGATTACAAGACAAAAGTATAAGAAGAGATAAAGAAGGTCATTATATAATGATAATGGTTCAGTTCAGCATGTTCATGGATTGGAAGAATCAATATTGCTAAAATGTCCATACTACGCAAAGCAGTCTACAGATTCAGTGCAATCCCTGTCAAAGTACCAATGACATTCTTCATGGAAATAAAAATTCCAAAATTTATATGGACTCACAAAAGACCCAGAATAGCCAATGCTATCCTGAGCGAAAAGAGCAAACTGGAGGAATCACTTTACCTGACTTCGAATTTTACCACGGAAGTATAATAACCAAAATAACATGATACTGGCACAAAAACAGAACAGAGAACCCAGAAACAAATACACATACCTATAGAGAACTCATTTTTGACCAAAGTGCCAACAGCATACACTGGGGAAAAGACAGTCTCTTCAATAAATGGTACTGGGAAAACTGGATATCCATATGTAGAAGAATAAAACTTGATCCCTATCTCTCATCTTCTACAGGCAACCAAAGCATAAATGGATAAATGGGATCACATCAAGCTATGAAGTTTCTGCCCAGCAAAAGAAACAATCAGTGAAGTGAAGAGACAACCCACAGAATGGGAGAAAATATTTGCCAACTACCCATCTGACCAGGAATTAATAACCAGAATTTATGTGGAGCTCAAACAACTCTATAAGAAAAAAATCTAATAATCCTAATTAAAAATGGGCAAAAGATTTAAAGAGACAGTTCTCAAGAGAAGGCATACATATGGCAAACAATAGTATGAAAAAGTGGTCAGCATCATTGATCATCAGAGAAATGCAAACCAATACTACAATAAGATATTATCTCCTTCCAATTAAAATGACTTTTATTCAAAAGACAGGCAATAACACAGGCTGGTGAGGATGTGGAGAAAAGAGAACCCTCATACACTGTTGGTGGGAATGTAAATTAGTACAACCACTATAGAGAACAGTTTGGAGGTTCCTCAAAAACTAAAAACAGAACTAGCTTACGATCCAGCAATCCCGCTGCTGAGTGTATACCCAAAAGAAAGGAAATCAGTGTATAGAAGAAACATCTGCACTCCCATGTTTGCTGCAGCACTGTTCACAATAGTCAAGATTTGGAAGCAAACTACATGACCATTAACAGATAAATGGATTTTAAAAAGCGGTACTTACATACAATGTAGTGTTATTCTGAAACATAAAAGGAGATACTATTAATTGCAACCACATGGGTGGAACTAGAGGTTATTATATTACGTAAAATAAGTCAGGCACAGAAAGACAAACATTACATATTCTTACTTATTTGTGAGATCTAAAATAAAAATAATTGAACTTATGGAGAAAGAGAAAAGAAGGATGGTTACCAAAGTCTGGGAAGTGTAGTCGGGGATAGAGGGGAGCAGCGAGATGGGGATGGTTAATGGGAAAAAAAAAAATAGTCAGAAAGAATGAATAAGACCTAGTATGTGATAGCACAACAGGGGTACTATAGCCAATAACAATTTCATTGTGCACTTTAAAATAATTAATAGAGTGTAATTGAATTGTTTGTAACACAAAGGATAAATGATTGGGTGGATGGCTACCCAATTTCCCATGATGTGTTTGTTACGCATCTCATGCCTATAACAAAATATCTCATATATCTCATCAATATATACACATACTATGTACCCCCCAAAATTTAAAATAACTAAAAACCAAGTACTCCAGAAAAAAAATATTTTATTTATGATATACTATGAAATGTCAATAAAAAGTGGATCAACCGTAACCTACCAAAAGAAAGCAAAACAAGCAAGCAGAGAAATCCAGAAGTTGGAACATTCTGTGACAAAATTAGCCAAACCTCACGAAAAACTGGGTTTTCTAAGATTAAATGTGACGTAAGAGAACAACAATCGGAGGTATGACATATATTCTGTTTGTATAGAGAGTTCAGAAAACGTTAATATCATCTATGTATTGATAAGTTTCTGAAATGAAATAATGGAGATCAATTATTGAAAAATCAAGATTACAAAAAGATATCATCTCAAATTTTTGTAAATCGACTATTACAAAATAGTTTATGAAAAAGTTAACTAATACATTTATTTTTAAAAGTAAGTAAAAATAATGGCACATATGTTTGTTTTGTATCTGTGTAGTTTGCATATAAATGGGTACAGAAATATAATCTAAAATATTAATAACAATAATTTATGGATAGTGAGAATGTGACATTTTATCTTATTTTCTTTTTGCCAGTCTAAATGTCATTAATTTATACAATAAATATTTATGATTTCAGGAATAATAAAAGATTACTTTTAAAAACCCAAATGCCGGGCATATGTCGAAGTCCTAACACACGGTATCTCAGATTGTGACTTTATTTGGAAATTGGGTCCTTACAGATGTAACTATTTGTTAAGATAAAGTCATAGTGAAGTAGGATGGGCCCTTAATCCAATATAACTGGTGCCTTTGTAAAAAGACGAAAAGAGACAAAGAGACACAAGAGATAATATCATGTGACAATGGAGGTAGAGGTTGAAATGTGGTAGCTACAAGGCAAGGTATGCCAAGAATTGCCAGTAAAACACCAGAAACTAGAAAGAAGCAGGAAAGGATTCCCTACTGCAGGTTTTAGAAGGAGCATGGTCCTGCTGACAGCTTGATTTCAAACTTTTAGATAACAAAATTGTGAAAGAAATAAATTTTGTTGTTTTAGGCAACTCAGTTTGTGGTACTGAGAGTGGCAGAAGGCAGCCAAATGCCTAGGTAGATAGGGGTGGGCTCCTGGTGAAATCCCTCTAGGCCAAAGGCAGTTTAAAGCCTGAAAGCCAAGCAACAATTGAGAACTTTTCTTCCCATTTGGCGTGTTTTCCTCTGATTGATCTCCACCCTTCACCTATTTTACATAAACCTACCCTTTCCTAATTGATTTTCTACACTGTCGTGCCATGCCCACCTATAAGGACTTTTTGGGAGACAATTTAATTCTTAACACTGGGCATAGCATTCTGATGGTCTGTTGTTTCTTCACCATACCTTGAAGATACAGTCAACTGCTTCCTTTCACTACTGTGTTAAAAAGTCAGCTCTTGTTCTGCTTGCCATTAATTTTTAAATTATCTGTATTTTTTTCCTCTGGCTGCTTTTAAGATTTTTTTTTTCCTTCATTGCTGTTCTGCAGTTTCCTTCATTACTGTTCTGCAGCTCAGTGATTTGTGCTTGTATAGAGCCTTCATTTCTTTTCAACTCAGTATTTAATGACTTCCTAAACCCTAGAATGGCTAGATTTCATTGTCAGGATAATTCTTACCTGGCATTGTTTTAAATTCTGCCTCCCTCCAATTTCTCCTTAACATGTCTGGAAGTCTCATTAGATGCGTTTTGAAATTTCTCCCTCTTTTTTCCATTCTTATTTAACCTTGTGAACCAATATCCTCACACTCCAAGTCACCAGAGATTGTGATATGTTCCTATGGGCAAACTGTGACATCAATATTTACCTTTCCCAAAGATTGATACTTTCTTAATTATTTTTGACCTATTACTAATAGCCTTAGTTTTCTTTTTTCTTTTTTTTTATTATACTTTAAGTTCTAGGGTACATGTTCACAACATGCAGGTTTGTTACATATATATACATGTGCCGTGTTGGTTTGCTGCACCCATTAACTCGTCATTTACATTAGATATTTCTCCTAATGCTATCCCTCCCTCATCTCCCCACCCCACAACAGGCCCCAGTGTGTGATGTTCCCCTTCCTGTGTCCATGTGTTCTCATTGTTCAATTCCCACCCGTGAGTGAGAACATGCGGTGTTTGGTTTTCTGTCCTTGTGATAGTTTGCTCAAAATGATGGTTTCCAGCTTTATCCATGTTGCTACAAAAGATATGAACTCAGCCTTTCTTATGGCTGCATAGTCTTCCATGGTGTATATGTGCCACATTTTCTTAATCCAGTCACTGATGGACATTTGGATTGGTTCCAAGTCTTTGCTATTGTGAATAGTGCCGCAATAAACATACGTGTGCATGTGTCTTTATAGTAGCATGATGAGCCTTAATTTTCTACCTGCAAAGGTTATATTAATAGCTATGTTAGTATCACATTAAATTCACCAGCAAATTAAGACAATTCTAAATACATACACAGCGAAAACACAACTTGAAAATTGAAATAACTGCAAAAAAATTGACAATTTTGCAAACATATTAGAAAATGTGAACATTTTGCTCTCATAAACAACACCCTGTTACATCCAGCAGATTATAAAAGGCAGTAAAGTTTTTAACATAACTATTATTTTGACTTCTTGGTCATATATCAAACATTGCCTAAAATACAGTCTTTTCCAACCCACAGGAAAAATTTTAAAAATTAAAAATATTTTAAAAATTGAAGATGCATAAAGATAATCAATTCTTTAAAGCAAAAATAACACCACTATATTATGGGGTATATCAAATATGTAAAAGTAAAATGTACAAAAACAGGAAAATAACAAAGTAGCGGAGATGGTCATATATACTTAAAGAATTCTTTTGTTCTACTTCAAGTGTTATCGTATTGTTCTTAGGTGGACTGGGATAAGTTTAAGATGTGTATTGTAACTCTAGATCAATTAAGAGAGAACACATACAAGGAAATTAAGCTAATAAGCCAAGAATGGAGATGAAATAGAGTAATAAAAAATACTCAAGTAATCCAAAATAAGGGAGAAAAAAGAAAAATGAAGTATAGGTAGGTCAATTAGAAACATATTTTCTAATACATATTTTCGTGTTTCAAATTAGAAAGTAACAAGATGTAGATGGTCCCAGCATTGCAATTAAACACATAAATTAGAAAAATGTATTTAAAAAAGGAACAAATGACATGTTTTTTATTATACATACATTTCAATTATAAAAACAGACATGTTAAATAAGAAACTATGAAAGATATGTAGTGTTAAAACTACTTTTATAAAAGTAGTTTTATAAAAGGTGAAGTGACTATATTAAAATCACGTAGGATAGGGTTCAGGACAAGGACTATACCAGAAATAAAAAGATATGTCATAATAATAAATGTCTGTACGCACCTATTACTAGACCTTCAAAATAAATGATGCAAATGATGTAAATGAAAGAAGAAACAAAAGCTGTCATACTTGGAAATTTCAATACTCATGTCTCAGTAATTAGCAGTTTAAGTAGACCAAAAAATTTAGTATAAAGAAGACGTGAATAATATTAAAAATCAATTTGACTTAATTGACACTTATGAAACACCATTAATTCTACCATCAACAGCAGAATGAATATTCTTTTTAGGTGCACATGGAACATTCACCAAAATAGTGTATGTGATAGGCCAAAAAACAAATTTCAATAAATTTGATAGGATTTATGTTACACGAAGTGAGTATAAAGAATATATATTATTCTCTAATACTGTAAAAACTAAGAATGCCTCCTCTTACTGCTTTTGACTGTTGTACTAGCAGTCTTAGCCTCAGCATTAAGACAAGCAAAATAAATAAAAGGCGTATACACTGGAGTTAGAAAAGTAAAGCTCTATTTATTATAAAAAGACATAATCTTGTGCATGTAAAATCTCAGAAATCTACAAAAATGCCACTAAAATCAATTACTTACAGAGTTCACAAGATACAAGTTCAATATGAAAAAAATCAATTGTGTTTCTGCAGCGTAGCAATAAATAATTTTTAAAAATATATTTTAAAAACTAAAATAATATCAAAAATATAAAAATAGAAATAAATATAATAAAATGTGTCAAAAACCTTACTCCCAAAGTTATTTAAATACATAAATATTCACACACTGGAAGAATAAAGACTGTTAAGGTATCAACTCTCTCCAATCAATGCACTGAAAGAATAACTGTTGTTAAGATGCCAGCTCTCTCCAAGTTACTCTACTGATTCAATGCAATCTCAGTAAAAGTCCCTACAGAAATTTTGTGTCTTTGTCTGTGTGTGTAAATTGAAAAGCTGGTTCTAAAGGCAAAGAACATAGAACAGCCCAAACAATTTCAAAAAGAAGAACGAATTTGGAGAACTTATACATTCTGATGTATAAACTTAACTGAAAAGCTAAGGTAATCAAGATAGCATAATATTGGCAATAGATATTAATCAGTTACAGAATATCTGTAGGGTCTATTGATTTCTGACAATGATGCCAAGGTAGCTTAATGGAGGGAACATGGTCTTCTAAAAAACATGATGCTGGAAACTGGCTATTTATCCGCATGGAATAAAGTATCTCTCAACTCCCCCCAACCCAACCACACACACACACATACACACACACAAAAACCAAAATAGATCAAATAATAACATAAAAGCTAAAGTTATAAAACTTTGGTAGAAATATGAAAAAATATTTTAACAACATTAGGATAAGCAAATATTCACTTAATAAATATTTATTTAATAGTAAAATCACAAACCATTAATGAAGAAATGATAATTTGTAGTAAACATACAGAGGAGTACAATGGAATTCCTTGGAACTCGGGGAAAAGAAAGGCAATAGTACAGATCATAACATGGATGAAACTTAAAACCTCTATGCTGAGTGAAATTAGCCAGACACTAAAAATTATATGTCATATATACTCAAGGCTAAATGAAACAAGAATCATATGGTGACAGAAAGCAAATTAGTGGTTTTCTGGGTCAGTTGGGAGAAAGGGGTTGTCAAGTTTGGGACACAAAGGAACTTTTGGGGATGTTGGAAAGATTCTATATCAGATTGTGGTGTGGTTCTATATGCACACGTTTTCAATAGTTTAAAATAGGTACATTTTGTTGAAGGCATATTATACTTCAATAGGGTTGATTTTAAAAATTAAGCACATACTGGGCTATAAAGAAAGTCTTTACTAAATTTATGACTTAGTATCTTTCTGTCTGCCCTCAACAATTAAACAATTTCTCCCAAGTCCTTATCAGTTTTATTAAGATGAAAAGCAATAATGTGTAATGCATGTGAAAAGGGCACAATAAATGTTGATTTGTTTTTCTCATCCTACCTCCCACTTATAGAAATATTCTAATAACTTATGTAAATATTCTAATTGAAAAATTGTGGCTTCTTTACTTTTGTTATGCTTTTCTAATAAATTTTACCATTCATTTTGTTACAACTCTGCCCCTAGGTCATGAGACCACAGTGTGTGCTATCATTGTTAAAATATAGAGTTGCTGTCTTTCATTCAGAGTACCCATGTAATCTGCCAGTTCTATCAGCTAAACAATGTTTTATATAGGAAGCAGATATTTGCTGAATTGATTTAAATTTTGGTACTCGTATTCTAAATAGTCTGAGTCTAGTCATTTTTTATTTTAAAACTTTTTTATTAAATATATGCTATACGTCGTCGTAAATTTTCTGTAGTGACAGAAAAATGAAAAAGACAGGTCACAGCATCATGTAACTAACATGTCAAAAAAAGTATTGAAGATATAACTAAGAAAACTGAGCAGGAGAATTTTCATGGGAGCATAGTTATTTAAATATTTTCTGGATGGTAATTAACTTATCATCTGGTTGCTTCTGATATTTTTTGTACCTTTGACTTAGTAAAAGCAGTGATCAACTTATTAGAGGAAAAAAATCAGTTGAATTTAGGACTATTTTCCAAGTATATATGTAAGAAGTAAGAATAAAATCTTGGAGATCATTGCATGCATTATCAGTTTTCTGACTTTTTACAAATCCAAGTTAGTCTTGTTTGGTTCTACTTGAATCAGATATTGTTTCTAAAACTAATAAATATCAGAACTAGTGGCCTGATGCAGAAACTTCCTCTCATAAACCTATTCAAGTTAGTGAAACATAGTCAAGCACAGTCATCCCAAATTACCTTGAGAAAATCTGTTCACCGAAAATCAGATGTCTGGTCATATCAGATGTCAATTATTTCAATTACTTTCCAGAAAGAAATACATCATCAACAACAACAAAAAGATCCGTGATTGTAAAAGTTATTCCTTTTACAAATATTTAGATTTCTAGTTTTAATCTATTTAAGTTTCGTATTTTAAAAATTGATTTGTTTTACCATATTTCAAAAAAATATATTCAAAGTTGCTGCATGTGAATGTTAAAACCTGTGACTTCTCAGATGAGTTCATGTTTACCAGCAGGGCTCACCCATAAAGGCCGGCTGAATATCCAGTGTACTTTCCCTTCACTGTGGTCAGTGAATCAGCAAGTGTTACAGAGTTCAGCGTGAAATGCCAGGTGCTATTTCAACAGTCCTTCTTTCACAATGCTTAGGGTGGGGTCACTCTGGTAGACCCTGATAAGGTTACTGGAACTGAGTTCCTGGGGTGGTCAAGTTAACATCCTCTAAGCTCATGCTCTCTGAATGTAGAAGGTAGTCACAGAGACCTGGTTCCCTTTTTTGGGCTAAAGGCTACTCAACCGCAAGCTGCTTATTAAACTCTGTCTGGAAAATATTATTCACTGAAATCATGTCTCAATAGCACAAAGTTTAATTTTGTAATTAACCAAACCATCTGTCATTGCAAGGCTCTCTTAAGGGCATCCAAATGGGAGAACTTATAGAACCTTGCATGGTGAGTGGTAGAGAATGGCTGTGAGAAGGAAATGGTATGAATTTCAAATGATAGCTACAAATAGATTGTCAACTTACCAACTCAGAACAAAATACTTTCCTAAAGAGATGCTCCTGCATCTTTCCATAAACAGATTATTGCCCTTTTCATAAAATGTTTAGCTCTTTGCTTTATAAAGTTCATATGAACATAAATGTTGCTGCCAAAGACCATCCATCTGTGTTTTGCTGTGTGTGAATAATAGCAACATTTCCTTGAAAACTTAAGAATACTTACTAAACAATCAACAATGAGTTTTAATCAGTTATATAATTTATTCTTCCTTCTAGATTTCATGGCTTTCTGTCTTGCTGCATTAAATATCCATAGATATTTACAATACATGCAAATCAAAGATATCAAGAAATAAGATCTCTAGAGGTGATAAAACATTATTAGTTGGGCATGCCTTGAATCAGGTTTGAATTAGGTTTAATTCTTTAATGATACATACTTGGATCTGGCATCATCCAAACAGCTCTGAACTAATAGCCCAGACAGGATCTTAAAGACAATTTTTGATTTTGGTGGTTTTGTTTTTGGATGTACATTTAAAAAGTATCAGAAAATTTGTACAAATTTAAAAATTAAATATTTTAAAGCCTTAAAATCAAATATAGATACAGCTATATCTTTACACTTGTAATATATTTACTAAATAAGGTGAAGTCACAAGGATGGGAAATTATTCTGAGTAATTCAATTTACACAATTCTTTTCACCTTTTAGCAGTTTATATGATTAAATTTTGATACTATGTAGTCCACAGGAGGGATGAATAAATGCCAGAAAAGTAATGGTGATAGATACATATTGATTGTTAGACTTCCTCAATACCTTGGTCCATTGGTATTTAAGGTTTTAATTAATAGCTGAATAAGTGCTTTAATGGTCAAGCAGGATATTTTGTTCTCAATAACCTATAACATCTTAAAGTTAATATTGAAATGCCACTTACATACAGCCTTTCCTCTAGCGGTGAGGATGGACAGGAAAAAGCAGTTCTAGACCCTGAAAAAGTTGGTTTGTATGGGTTAGCTATTTTCCGATGAGATCAGTCTAGCGCTGCCACCTGCACTCCAAAAGATTGGTCCCAAAGGAGTGATGATGTCATTATGCCAACACCATCACATCTCAGTGTTGTTATATTGAGTCAGCCAAACTTGGCCCCATATTGGTCTGGTTCCTGTTCTTCTGACTTAAACCCACACCGTTTGGAAATGGTATTCTTTGCGAAAAGATTAATGCCTTCAGTTCTAATCACCTTAATTATCAGCTACTCTCTAATGAGAATATTATCTGGATAATGACTAAAAATTATGAAAATCAACCTCAAATAGAACAGGTTTTACTCTTTAAAAGTAACATAGCTAATATCCTACTTATGACAACTTTTCCAGTATGTAATCTTACATGAGAACCATACTCGTATAGTTAATCAGTTGCCAGAAAATAATTGCCGGTAAAGGCAGAGGGAGAAAAGAAAGACATTAAGTTTTCCTAAATTTCAAGCCATTTTAACCAGTAAAAGAAAAAGATAACTCAAGTAGGTAATTCCAGACTGGAAGGATATGTACAACTAATATTTCACAAACCTCACTAAAGATGTTAGAGGAAAGAGCTCACCAGGATGAGTGAAACTGCTGGATGTATAACTCCTAATTATATACCTATATTGATTTTTTATTAGTACATAACAGTAAAATAAAAAACTAAGTGCATTTCCCATTTCATGTTTTCAGAATTCCTTTTGGTAAAAAATCTATTTGTCCCTTTGAAGTACATCTATAATTGTTCACCTTAGATTTGGAACTTCGTTTTAAGTAGCACACAATTATCTTATGAAATTGAGCTAGGCAGTAAAACTCCTTACCTTTGAAAGAGGATAATTCCATTCAGTACTAAAAATAAAACACTATATATAACCCACACTGGAATTTGTTGAAGTTATGGAGTATCTTAAAGGTACATAATTAACATTTCCATTAAAAATAATTAAATTAAAAGTAGAAACTCAATAGTAATGAAGAATTTTTGCCTCTTATTGTTTATCTGAAAGGCACTAGTTTGAAAAGAGAAAATCTTTTCCAATCCCACCTCCGTCCCCATCTTAGTAGAAAAATAAGATGAACAAGGTAGTAATCCATTATGACCTTAAGTCAATTATCTTTAAGTAAAAGATCTTGTTGCAAGGAAAAAAAAATGTTAGTTCTACAACTTTTAAATTCTTTGTACTTTGTTACAATTAACATTTCCAAGGTGTCCAGATTAAGCAATGTTTCCCCCTTATCAGTTTAACTACACCTTAAAATCTTATAAATGAAGTCGCAAGTCTGAGGAAGGATAAAGCAACTCTATCCATTTACACTGGAGTAAATAAAACATTGGAAGAAAGGAAAGATAAGAAATTACACAGGGAAACTAAAATTATTGTTTGAAAATATCTCTTTTCATTGTTATTACCATTTATCAGCAGGCCTTATGGTGGTAAAATCAGTACAGATTGGGCTGGTTATATGCTGCTGAGTCATCCAGTTTGGAAATTTACCGGTTATAAATCACTACAGTTCAACCTCTTTGCTACCTCCACATATATTTCTAAGTAGTTACAGTCAGAACAACAATGAAAAAAGAAACCTTACAGTTTTAGGTTTGTTCAAGATTCAAACATCACTAATAACCTGGGTGCAAAAAAGCATATTACCTTTCCTAAATGATTTTCAATACATTTGACTTGTATAATTATAATATTCTATCAAAAATGGATATAA
Source organism: Hylobates moloch (assembly GCF_009828535.3). Classification (NCBI taxonomy): domain Eukaryota; kingdom Metazoa; phylum Chordata; class Mammalia; order Primates; family Hylobatidae; genus Hylobates; species Hylobates moloch. The sequence continues at coordinate 6,125,349 of NW_026652299.1, forward strand.
TGTAAGTCAAATCCTGTTTACCAAAAAGCAGCATTTCCAAATAAGTCAGACTAATTGTGACTGCTGCCTTTCAAAACCTACCCACGAGTTTATTATTGAGTACACTGAGAAGAAAGAAATATTTTCACATTTAACTTGGTTTTGGTGCAAGTTATCATCTAACAAAAGTGGTTGATTGTTTTAGAATTTTAACATCCTATTTGGGTCGTTAGTTGACTTCAGCTAGAAACTATTAAAAATATTCTAATGCTCAATTATTATTGTTTTAATATCATTTTAAAATTTATTTTAATAAAACACAAAACATGAGTTTTTGTAATTAATTTCAGAAAATCACACATAATGGAAATTACCTTAAGTATTTAATATGTATTCAAAGAGAAATAATGAATATTCAAGCATTCTATATTTTGAGATGTTTTGGAATTTAAAAAAATTATCAGAATTAAAATAACTGAGAGAATTAAAATGGTTATTTTCTGTCTGTTGTAGTTAATTCCCTCACTGTAATATTCAATCGCTTTGAATGTATTTTTATAAAATATGCTTTCAGAGCTTTCAAAAGGTTAAATACTTGGAATGAACCCAAAAGCCCATCAATTATACACTGCATAAAGAAAATGTGTCACATATACACCATGGAATACTATGCAACCACAAAAAAGAATGAGTTCATGTCCTTTGCAGGGACGTGCATGAAGTTGGAAACCATCATTCTAACACAGGAACAGAAAACCAAATACTACATGTTCTCACTCAGAAGTGGGAGTTGAACAATGAGAACATATGGGCACAGGGAGGGGAACATCACATAACAGGGCCTGTTAGGGGGTTAGGGGCTAGGGGAGGGACAGCATTAGGAGAAATATCAATATATATGATGGGTTGATGGGTGCAGCAAACCACCATGGCACATGTATACCTATGTAACAAACCTGCACATTCTGCACTTGTATCCCAAAACTTAAAGTATAATTTTAAAAAATTATAAAATAAGTAAAATGTTACCTTTCCATCTTCATGACTTTTTGTTTCTGAAACTTTCCTGACTTGAAGACAGACTTAAGGGAGTTTAAACACACACTGATTCATATGGACCAGTTGAGAGAGTCTCTCCTGAAATGAGTCATTCTGATAATTTTTTAAAATGTATATTATTGAATATTACTGAATTTACTGTTTCCATCAGGATGTTTGGCTGTCATATAGAACAAACTATCACAGTCTACATACTAGTCAGAACAGTTAATGTAATATAAAATCTGTGTAGTGGGCCTAATTCTGTCTAGTTAATACTTCTTTTTTTATTTGTTATTTTTTATACCCAAAAACAATATCTACGAAATGTCAAACTGTCTATCTTACTTTACAGACCTCGGTCAATTTTCAATGGCAATATTTCATTATAGACTCCAACTCAAAAACAATATTGTATATTTCCTTATAGAAATTATGATAGTGATGTCTTATATTTCAGGCAACAAGTATCTCCTCTATCAGCATCTGTCAGTATGAGAAGATCTAAAATTAGCCTCAGTTTGCTCGTCCGTATCATGAGTGATAATTATTTCCTTTTGAATCTGTGAGTAGGAAAAAAACAATTATTAACCTAGCTTATGTATATAGTTTCCATATAGCAGGCATAAATAAATATACACACACACACACATATATATATATAAAACACAAGCAAATTTGTATGTGAATTCTATTATTTCTCATTTCTCTTACAGGAGTGACTCATAAGCAAAGTAGTTGAGAAGTAAAGTCTGAATCTGACTGTGTAAATCAGGGTGGGTTTACACTTAGGTGGTAAATTCTAATTCTAACAACTCTACCTAGTTTGCAAATATGGCTAAAACACTTGTTTTTTCCTACTGCCTGTTCTTTCCACCCTGTCCCCACCATCCCCACCACATATCACCTTCCCCAAATTAACACCTCCTACCCCAACCCCAAACATTCTGGCTCCTCTTGGTAGTTTATAAACCCTGCGTCAAACACCTGTGTGTGTAATTTGTTCCAAGGGAAAACATGATCTCTCATCAGAAGCAAATAAAGCATATGGCATTTGATTATCTAAGCACACCCTCAAATATTTTAAGCAACTTCTTGATTTTCATAATTCCGACTTCTGAAGTGCTTCCTTTTTTTACCTCAATTTCAAAATTACTAGGTATCATATGATTATTGTAAAGCTGCGCATTTTGCGAATCAACCTCAATTATTATTAGCCTTTGCTTTTTCAGCAGGAGAAATAAATTCCCCACAGTGGCCATTCATTTGCCTCTCAGTATGGTCTTGTTCCTAAAGAAACTTGAATCTGAATTTACTTCCTCTTTACTGGTTGGAAAACAAACGTTTGATTTGTGGTGAGCATGTAAGTGAGTTTTAAGCACACACAGGTAACAACGTGTCCCCAGCACCACCTCAACCATTTAGGAAGTTTCAAATTCCCAGGAATAGAAGTTGTTTTACAGACCCAGCAAAGTGCTGGGGAAATAGTAGGTAAGCAATTTGGAGGACTTCAGAAATGCAAGTACTCCAAGTAACTTGCTGCACTCTGCCCTCATTCCTTCCTTCAAGCTAGAAAGACTTGGGGGAATGTTGCCAACCTATTAGCATTTCCAGAACTGAAATAATCTCTTCCCAAGATAGTACGACTGGAATGATAACAAGACATGTGGAGCCCAACTTGCCTGGCTCTCTTCAGGTTTATAGAGAATAGAGTAGTTTCATAGATCTGCTTTCACCTATGATAAAAATCGGAAAGTTTAAAAACCTATAGTTCTAGTTCATGCCTTTTTTTTTTTCTTCTCTCTTTGACTTTCTTTTGCCAAGGAGTCTTTGTGCAGAGCCTGGTGAAAGTACGATCACATCTTACACCCTTCATGTCAAATATTTCTTAAGATCTCTTATTTTTCATATTTCCAGGGGTGTTAATCTCATTGCAGGACTAAAGTGTTTATGACTCTTAACAGTAAGGAAGGAAAGAAAAAACAAAGAAAGTAGGAGAACATTACATTTAATTGCAAGTGTAGTAGAAAATTTCATGTAAGCAATAAAATAAAAAAAGATACTTCCCTGCTCTGGAGAAAGGAAGATTAAGTATTTAAATAAGATAGCTTATAAGAGATATTTAAGTCAAGTAGTCTTTTGTTTTTCTTTTAATCAACAACTTCCATTTCCCTCTACTCCCCCTACAAATGCATTATGACTTTTAGTGAGTCCTGCCTTAATAAGCCATTCTAAAGATGAGTATGAGGTCAATTTATGTTTAAAAGCCTGCAGAGGGGCTCAATTATAGAGTAGAGTGTTGGTATAAATTGTAATAGTTTATGTCAGGAAGTTCTTTTATTTTTTAGATAAAATTCAGTGTAACCGTATGTCATATTTACAGTAGAGAATACAATGTACATAGTGCCCGCTGGAGTTGTGCAATATAGTGGCCCCCAAACTCTCATTATTTGAGCTGCTCACTTCTAAAAACATTAGCTCAACTCTATAGTCACACAGGCATAATTTTGGGGAAGGAATACATTCAATTTCAAAACTCCTCAGTAAGAGAATATTAAAGAACGGCAAACAAATAAGTAAGGATAAATTTGAATACAGTTGTTAATAATATTATTCTCAGAATATAGTTTCTTAGAATTATCACCTAGTCTCCTTTTGTGTATTTTGTTTCACTCATCTAGAGTCATTCAACATGAATATGCGCTGCATGTCTGTTGGTTCCACCCAGTCTATTAAAATCACCTCTAAGTCAAGTGCAAGGTAGACTGCTGCCCCAAATCTTTAACTCAGAATTTTCTGTGTGACATTTAATGCTGATCTGTCTCTTTGCCTACTGTATTTTTAACTGAGGACTCTTTGAATATATTATTGTTGTTATTTGCAGCTGTCTGGCAGCAGTTACACTAATTCAAGTTGATAATCGGCTATTTAAATTCTTTTTTTTTTTTTTTTTTTTTGAGTCAGAGTCTGGCTCTGTCCCCCAGGCTGGAGTGCAGTGGCACCATCTCGGCTCACTGCAAGCTCCGCCTCCCGGGTTCACGCCATTCTCCTGCCTCAGCCTCCCGAATAGCTGGGACTACAGGTGCCCGCCACCACGCCCTGCTAATTTTTTTGTATTTTTAGTAGAGACAGGGTTTCACTATGTTGGCCAGGATGGTCTCGAACTCCTGACCTCATGATCTGCCCACCTCAGCCTCCCAAAGTGCTAGGATTACAGGCTTGAGCCACCGTGCCCAGCCTATTTAAATTCTTTATGAACTCATGGTGGAATATTATGTAGCAGATTGCCTGAAGAACTTTATATTTTGTGTTATTATCACGACATAATGTAAAATGCCATGAAACAGGTCATATTGCCCATGTGTCATTACACCTTGTGTCAAAAACCTGAAGCCTCTTTTGTCAGTTGGCTGACTGGCTTACTTCTCCAGAGATCCTCAGCTACATGATGTTGGAATTCACAATTCAGAGGGCAGTTGACACACCCATTTCTGTACTTAGACATTATTCCTACCTTCTAGTCTGTCAACCTCATCCTCATCAGTTTACCAGGAGTCTACAGAGGGTGTGGCCTTGTTTTACTCAAGCAATCAATAAGTGAAGGCAGTATAGGAATGTAAAGTGAACAAGCATGCGGAAAAGAAATAGAAGACAGAAAATAATGCCTTGCAAATAGACTCTGAAAGGTCATTTAAAGTTGAAGAATTTCACTATTTCCTAAGTTGTATTTTGGTAGGTTCATAGATACAACTAAATTGACTCAAGTTTTGACCCAAACTATTTTTACAACCTACCTTCCTTCTAGGTAATACTCATTACCAAAATTTTATCTTGGTTAATCTGGTCTATGGAGTAACTGTAAATGACTCATTAATAGTTACTCATGAAGTTTTCTTCTGGGAATTACTTTTAATAAGGCAAGAGATAAATGTGGTGAAATACTTTCTGAGCTGAAGCTATTATCTTTGTACTGAACAGAAGTCTAGACATGAACACGTAGATGTGTGTCTGCTCAAATGCTGAAATCCAGGACCTATTCTATACCAGAGTATTTGGAATGTATTTTAGTAATTGTCCCATTGACTATGAAAGGAAATTTGCAACCAGAGAGAAAGATACATACAGCAAACCTGATTCGAGATGGTTAAGAACTTGAAAGAAACCATTAATAACAACAAAAATATTAGAAATCTCAAGAAAAATTGTTTTCCTTAGAAGATCATACTACCAGCCTGCAGGTCATATCTGCAGAACATATTCTTTTGTTCTTACTGGTAAAACTACTGATCTGACTTAATACATGACATAAATACAAAATAATACTTTTAGAGAATTTTTTCCATGCCAAGTTTTTGGTCATAATTTATGTAATGAATTAGAATTCAACAAAATAATATGAAGATTAGAAGATAGGACATGCCATATCTTGAATTTTGGGTGATTATGGCCAAATGTATTGTTGTTCCTTGGTATATAGGTGGAGGATTGTTTCCAGAAGCCCCTCATATTCCCAAACCCATGCATACTCAAGTCTTGCAATAAGTCCTGCCCAGCCTGTGTATATGAAGAGTCACCTCTCCATATATATGGATTGCACATCCAGGAATATTGTATTTTTGATTTACAGTGGGTTGAAAAACATCCACATATAAGTGGACTGGCCTGGTTCAAACCCATGTTGTTCAAGGGTCAACTGTAGTTATTTTCTTAAAACGTCTGCTTAATTGTATAGTGTGTTTCCTTTGTCTAATAATAGGCAAGGTAAGTTTCATTAGAAAGTATTTTTGAAACAGTTATTGAGTTTTTACTATATTCAAAGCATATCCGTGTATGTTGTTTGTATTGCACTTCATAATAAGACATAGACGTAAAAAATAATTGCTCATGAACGTTTATCCTTAAAGAGAATAAAAATCCAAAGTCAAGCATAATTAGAAACTTTTACAACTAGAGTTTAAACTCACTTGGCATGTATCATCAGGCCAGTACACTTCCCATTACATGAAGAGGAAACTAATGAAAATCACAGAAGTCATTTAAAACATGTTCTTCTTGCCTCCTGCAAGGTCTAAGGCTTAAGAATTATTATTAATTATTATTAAAGTTATCTTATAATTTGCTATGGACTAAATATTTGTGTTATTGCTGCCCTGTGAATTCATATTCTGAAGCCCTATCCCACTACGTGATAGTATCTAGAGATGGGGCCTTTGGAAGGTAAGAAGAGGTCATGACTATGAGGCACTCATAATAGTATTAGTGCCCTTATAAGAAGAGATAAGAGGTCTCTCTCTCTCTCTCATTCTCATTCTTTCCCCACTCCATGTCCATACAAAGAAGGGGTCATGTGAGCATACAGCAAGGATGCGGCTTCCAAAAAGCCAAGAGAAAGGGCCTCAAAATGAAACCTGCCTTGCAAGCACTTTGATCTTGGACTTCCCAGCCTCTAGAACTGTAAGAAATAAATTTCTGTTGTTTAAACCGTTCATTCTATGATATGTTTTTTATGGCAGCCTGAGCTGACTAAGACACCATCTTATGTGAACTAAACTGACTATAATCTTATTTGAAGAAGTAATATGGAGGTGAGGAGGTTAGTGAAGAGGAAGATCAATTTCTTTCTCCCTCATAGGAGATATATTCTCCAGTGGATTGGGAGGCACTACTACTTGCCAAGTGCTACTTGCTACTACTACTACTTGGCAAATATACCAATTACTCTTCTATCAAGTCTCAAGTCTTCTCCCATACTTAAGTCTATGGCTTATTTTTATGAAATAAAAATAAGGACTTGGGATCCATATGTCCAATAACATATTCAGTAAATGATATTTTCACACTTTTTTACCTCATTCCAGATTTATAATCGAATATCAAAGTTATGTGTCAAAATAATTTCTCAGGATTTTGGTTGACTATCATCTCTTCCCAGGTTTTCTCTCTAGCTACTATCAATCTGAGAAGGAACAACTCATCAACATATGACATTGATGAAGAATTCAACCAAAGCCTGAGCTCTCTTCAGACAATGAGAGAAGATTTGCGTGTAACAACTGGGGACATACAATTTTAACTTTTGCAATGAAGATAGACTATAATACTCAGGATTATTTGTAGGAATTAAGTGATAATCACTCATTGTTTAAGGTAGACTCAGCTCTTTGTGGTCACAGGAGTTGAAAAAGATAACAAGCATTTGAAATTCAGTAAACAAAATCTAGAAAGTCAGTATTACATATTTTTAAAACCAAAATGGAAACAAACCAGCAATGAGCTAGAAACTAAGTTCTTGAATAATAAATATCATGTTAAATGGAGGAGAGTAGGCACACTTTGATAACAATACTGTTCTCATCAGAACAAACATCAAGAATCTGGAAAGACAAACAACTGAAGTGACAGGAAGAGCTTTGCTGAGAGAGGAGGTAAGACTCACAACTGTAATATTGTGCAACTGTTTTTTGAGTCCCACTTCCACTTCTCTTTGTCACATTATTTAAGGGTATCAAAGTAAAGGACAGACAATCCACTGACACTCTCCAATTTGCTAGCAGCTCTTTAGAATAGACAACCTGTAGCACTTTCAATTAAGTATGCTTTAGCTCCTAAATATGCATTGAATCTATATTTAAAGGATCTGTTACTGCATGGTAATTACATGGAGCCATGAGATGGCACATTCCAGGTTCCCTAAACACAATAGTGCACTGTCAGGGGAAATTGGAAAGGCTTAACCAAGTTCCTCCCAATGACACATTCTTCACTAATCTTTAAGTCTACATAATCTTCTCTAATCAGGGAAGTATATAGCTCTCATCATAGCAAATGTGGAACATCAAGCAAAATACAAAAAGAAAAAGTTATATTCATTTTTATATATTAATTTTTGTTCTATGCAATTTTGAATAGTGCTTTTATTATTAAAGCCACTCTGCTTTTAAAATGATGTTTTCTACATGTAAACCCCTCCACGTCCCAATGATCAGCTTTTTCTCCTCTTCAAAATAATAATTTCTGCAATAGAAAATGGCATATTTTTCCTTCTCAAAGGGTACTTATTTTTCCCTTCCTATATTATAATACTACAAATTGGTGTCTTATAACATATATACTCTAACTTCTTAATAAATGTGCCTCAAGATTCTCATGTGCTGCACATGGGGTGCAGGTGTGTGGAGCTGTGCATGGCTCCCCCTTAGGGAAAGTGTGTGGGACCTGGGTCTCGTGGAGCCCCTGGAGTCAGATGCCTTTGGCAGTAGTCACCCTTCTGCTTTACCCCAGTCTGTCACACAAATCTCGTTTGTTTTTTAATGCTATGAAGGGGACTGGGAAACTATGTTTTTCTATTTGGAAAACTGTAGTCCATGCTCTTGTCCACATAAAGCATATGGCATTCTGACCACAAGGCACAAGGCCACAAAGGCATTCTGACCAGATTTACCTTAATGGGAGGAAAATATCACAACTTTAAGTGTTTTGATATGGACATAATGCTGGGTTAGTCACAGGATAAAACACAAATTGAAAAAATCATGCCTTTAAAACTTAACGTAATTTTTTTTTATTATTTAACTTCTTTTGACAAACCCAAATGATCTACCAATTGGTCTTCTGAAAGTTTTGTTTAGGCATCATCCCATGTACAGACATCTTGATCTGTGTTATTTCTACTGCAAGTACCTATAACAAATTTCATTCCATCAGGTCAGTACCCTAGTGGGTGACTAACTAGTAATTTGACAAACCGTTTGTGTTTAAGTGGATTGATGTGTTAGCTTATTTAGATAACATTTGTATTTTGATAAAGACTATCAGTTTTCCCTGATGGCAGGAAGTTCACTTGATGCTTGCTTGACTAACCTCTGGACAAAATGCCTGATTAATAGATTCATAGCCAGTGCTTGATTATTCTTTGTTTTGTTTTGTTTGTCTTGTTTTGAGACAGAGTTTCACTCTTGTTGTCCAGGCTGGAGTGCAATGGTGCGATCTTGGCTCACTGCAACCTCCACCTCTAGGGCTCAAGTGATTCTCTTGCCTCAGCCTCCTGAGTAGCTGGGATTACAGGCATGCACCACCATGCCTGGCTACTTTTGTATATGTATACTTTTTAAATTGAGACAGGGTTTCTCCATGTTGGTCAGGCTGGTCTCGAACTCCCGACCTCATGTGATCCACCCGCCTCAGCCTCCCAAAGTGCTGGGATTACAGGCATGAGCCACCACGCCCAGCCTGTTTGCTTTTTAATGAACTAAAGAGCAGGTGTACTCTGGTAGAGATAGATAATTGCAACAGAAGTCACTATAAGTTCCTTTGAATCATAACTACTGGTTGTATATCTGTCCCATCTACAGGGTTATCAGTGCTGGTTTACAATACGGCTAATGGAATGTTCTTCTTTTCATGTCAGAAGAAAAGAGAATTTACATGTTTGAGAGGTAAAGATGAGTAGCTGTTAAACTGTCATGTCTAGACTGGACTAGGTAAGGAAAATATTTCTTTGACATTTCTTCCTAAATGATTCATATTCACAAGAATAAAAAGTGTGTTAATCTTTTTATTAAGAGCAATTTTGAAGGATTTATACTATGTATAGAACCACTAAAAGTTAAGACATACTGACTGATAATGAAATAAGGAATCTTTCCACTTTTGTTTCTTTGCTATTGTGACACATTTTATTTTGAAATTAAACTTCTCACATTTGGATGGGAACAGAGTATGTTCTTTAAATCCTAGTAAGGAAAACATGCAGAATGGCTTTGGATTAGAGGACATAAGGTAATTCTCTCAGTGGCAAGCCAGTTTTCATGAGGGGGCGGTGTGCTCCCCTGCACCCATCTGCAAGCCTGTGAACAGACCTTCCACCAGGTGTCCATCCCAAGCACACACAGATACAGAACAAGAAGAAGGTGTCCCAGTGGAGAAGAGGGATGGCCCTACAATAAATTACCCAGACATGATGTTCTAGCTGGAGATTGCACCAAATTAATTGGAGAGGGAAAACAAATAACACCATGATTCATTATATACAAGGCATCTCTCAACTATAGGTATTTTTTTTCAAATGAAAATGGATTCATTAAGAAAGTAACTTTTTAATGCCACACATCACATCATTGTGTTTAGTAATAAGAGGCACATCAAGAGGTATAAAGCATAATTTCTGCCTTCAACGAATCTGTAATCTACTTGGAGGTAAATGTGCTGTAACAAGAAAGAGAGGAAACAATTCATTTTGGTGAGCATTTGAGGTAAGTTTTAATATATGGTGCCACAACACTGTGCATAAACATTTCCCTTTAGGTGATAGGAGCCATTAAATTCTGTTGTGAAGAAAAGTGAAGCACTAGATGAGCAACAGTGGAATGAACAATTGAGTATGGTGTTTAGGACACAAGTCTTGGATTTAGACTTGTGTACAAGTCCCAACTCTACCATTTATGGAAGGAATAAACATTATGGAAAGAGGAAAATTAAGGGAGGAGAATCAATGCAAGGGCTGGCAGTGGTAATACATAAACTTAGAGAAGTAGGCAATGTTTGGGTCAGGGCTTTCAATTTGAATGCCATCTAAAGATTGTTTTCCAGTAGACAATGGGAGAGATTGTTCACTAAAGGAAGAGATTGTCTTACGGGAAATGGAATTCCTGCTTTAGATGACCTCGTGTATCATAAATACACAAAACAAATGTTGTACATTACAGATGAGGTTATCTGGAATTCAGGATCTGGCACTCAGCAGTGGTCAATAAAATTAATAAAATTCATAACCCTGAAGGTTCACTTTGTTGTTCATACCAGTCTGTCCTCAAGAAAATACTCTTCCACATCTCTTGTCCAAAGTCCTTAAAACAAAAAAGAAAAACAAAAGAAAGACAAGACACTTGCATCCACATTCCATGAAGATGTAAGAGTTGTACTCCTGCTGATACCAGAGGGAGACAATGCTTCAGAGAGCATGGGACATTTAAGCAGTGGAAGAACTTGGTAAGAGGAAAGACTTTTTTTTTTTTTTTGGGTCAAATTCTTCCTCTCAGAAAGCATGCATGCAATGCATTTTTATGAAATAGTACCATTTCCCAGGAATGTCAAGCTTCCATTTTATTTCCTCTTTTCCTGTTCTAATTAGAAGTTCCAGAGACACTCATGAATTAGTACAGTTTTTACAATATTTGCTCTTACTGGCTAAGGAATATTTTTCAATGTGAAAAATTTAATGGTTAACTTTTTTTCACTGTAGGTCTAGATGTAACATGGCGATGCAAGGTACCAATTTTGTTTTTTTCTTTTTGAAACAAAGTCTCTGTTGCCCTAGGTGGAGTGCAGTGGCATGATCATGGCTCACTGCAGCTTTGACCTTCCTGTGCTCAGGTGATCCTCTGGCCTCAGCCTCCTGAGTAGCTGGGCCTACAGATGTGCACCACCACACCAGGCTCATTTTTGTACTTTTTGCTGAGATGGGTTTCAACATGTTTCCTAGGGTGATCTCAAACTCCTAGGCTCAAGCAAGTTCTGGGATTACAGGCATGAACCAACACACCCAGCCAAGGGATCAATTCTTTACATCTCGGTTAGAACACATAACAACTGCAATAGTTTTATTTTTAATAACAATTTATTAAATTTTATAAATCTTTCAAAATATGAATTTAAATTTTTATTTAAGTATTTGAATTTATAATTTATTTTTGACTCTTAATTTGTTTTTGAAGTGTAGTCTCATTCTGTTGCCCAGGCTGGAGTGCAGTGGCGTGATCTCTGCTCACTGCAGCCTCCTTGTTCTGGATTCGAGCAATTCTCGTGCCTCAGCCTCTGGAGTAGCTGGGATTCCAGGTGTGTACCACCACACCAGGCTAATTTTTTAATTTTTAGTAGAGACGGGGTTTCATCATGTTTGCCAGGCTGGTCTCCAACTCCTTACTTACAGGTAAGTACCCTTCTTGGCCTCCCAAAGTGCCGGGATTATAGGCATGAGCCACCGCGCCAGACCTGACTCTTAACTTTAATATATATGTTTGCCTGCCTAATATAAAAATGTATTTGAAAACATAGAATATCATAATTTTTCTATTTTGTATTTTCTTTTTAAGAATTTTATGAAATGATATACGTTTAATACATTGTGATTATGATTGCATTTTATTTTCATCCTTCAGGTCAGTCCTGCCATTGGAATTCAAATTATATACAAATACATCTATAGTAACTTAGTAATTTTGCTAAAATTAGAAAATAAAAAGTAAATTATATTGAATAAAGAAATAATACTTCAGTAATTAATATATCTCTCTTTTGTTAACTGTCCAAATTTCACCAGCCCATCAGAAGAATAGCCATACTTTTAAAATAATACTTAAATTCTGTCTGATATTTCAATTATTTTCAGTCATTTAAAAACAGCTTTATGTTTTTAATTTCATCTTTATGAAGGCATATTTGGCAAATATGGGGGGAAATTTTATTTGACAACTTTTAGCTTGATTTGTAATTTTTAAGTACTTAGACAAACTGTGAGCCTACATATGTATTTTTGCCTTAGATTCGGTGAATTTTGAGGTGGACTGAGAAGACGAGAAGCCATTAAGAACTATTCCAATTAAATGCATTTTAGGAAATAATAATGCAAAAATTACCTAATTTTAAAAAAGTAAATGCATTGTGTCTTTTAATAATATTGCAATGAAAATGAAAATGCAATGTCATCAAGAAGCAATTTCTTCTCTCAGTTCTTCCTTGTCTATGCTGGCTTTGTTCTCAGGCTTACGGTGGCCAGTGGCTGCCACTTTCAGTCATACATTTTCCGGACTTAAATTCAGCAATAAGAGGGAGCCTCTTTTCTGGTTTTCCTGCAAGAATGCAGCTATTCCTTTTAATGGACTTGCTTAGGTTATTTTTTCACCCCAGGAGAAAGGCACTAGACAGGAAACCTGCAATAAGAGTAGAATTGTGGTAAATCCTCAAAAACAAATAAACAAACAAAATCCCAAAGCCAAAACAAAAACAAACAAACAAACACAAGAAAACAAAGGCCTGCTGTAGGAGGAAGGGGAGAAAGGGCCACAAGAGAGTCAAGCAACTATAGCCCACTAATTAGCATTGATTACATATCACTGAGTGACCAGGAGAGAATGAACTAAGCTGGCTAGTGGGAGGTGAGGGAAGGAATTCAAGAGATATTAAGTACTTTTGACATGCTAGGATTAATGCAGAATGATTCTTTTTTTTCTTTTTCTTTTTTTTTTTTTTTTTTGAGACGGAGTTTTGCTCTTGTCCCCCAGGTTGGAGTGCAATGGCGTGATCTCTGCTCACTGAAACCTCTGCCTCCCAGGTTCAAGTGATTCTCCTGCCTCTGCCTCCCGAGTTGGTGGGATTACTGGTGCCCACCACCATGCCTGGCTAATTATTAGGATTTTTTAGTAGAGACAGGGTTTCGCCATGTTGGCCAGGCTGGTCTCGAACTCCTAAACTCAGGAGGTCCACCTGCCTCGGCCTCCCAAAGTGCTGGGATTACAGGCATAAGCCACTGCACGCGGCCATATGCAGAATAATTCTAAAGTTGTGGGGGAGAACCCACAAGATCTTCAGATTTCTGTTTTCAGTAACAATGCAGTTTGAAATAGGAAATACAAGAAGAGTAGCAAGTCTAAAGGAAAAGATGATGAGATCAGTTTTAAAGATCTGGAGTATGAGGTGTTCCCAAGATTTCCAAGGGGAGATAGAAGATGGGCTTATCTTGGAGTTTAGTGGAAAGGTCTCCACTAGAAATATACAATGCAAATATGAGAATGGTGTTGGTTTCATAATTAATCTGATATAAGGGGCCTTTCTGGGAGTAAGCATGATTGCTTTAGCTCAAGAAGTGGAAGAGCCAATGGTGTCAACAAATAAGTTTGAACTTATTTATATTATCAATTGGGTAAGTTTTAGTTAGACAGCCTAATGAGGTAGATTACTTCAAGATGTAACCAAACAAAGTTTTTAAGTCTATGGAAACGAGCACAGTACCCTTAAATGTGCTGACCCTACCTGTAAGAACTTGCCCAAAAGTGAGGGAGCCTCCCACTCCCACAGGGCTGCAGTATCTTCCTCAAACTGCAGAACTGGCAATGTTGAGCAGGCAGAACTTCCACCTGCCCTCAGACTGCAACAGATTTAACTTACCTAAGTCCCATATGCGTATGGTCCCTGAATATCAAAAAATTAAAACTGTCTTTTGTAACGGAGTGCTTCCAAAGTAAAATATTGTAAATATACTTTTAGAAATTTTATCTTAAAAAGAGACTAGAATACAACTTGCCACAATTCAGAAAATAACAGTTTTCTACACTGGGGAAAAAAGATATCTAACTTGTGGCCTATAATTCTTCTAAATTAACAAAAACCAGTCAGTGGTGAATTATCTTTATGTAAAAAGTAAATGACTTTGAGAAGAAAAGAATATCCAGTTTGACAATTTATGGCTTAGATTTTGTTGTAAATTGAGAGCAGGTTTTAGATGGTTATCTACTTAGTTTTTATAGAAAAGTGACCTAAACAACTATAGAATGCTCATTATATAGTTAATAAATCTCAATAAATCATAGTTAATAAATGATTGAAGATTCAATTTGTTTTTAATTGAAAACAATAAATGCACACTAAATACATTAAATCTTTATTTGTGACATTAGTATGCAGCACAAAATCTTTATTCTTTTTTTTAGGTAAAGAATCCATGCAGAAACACCAGAACTATTAATATATATTTTAACAATATATTTATATACACACACATATATACAGCTGTAGACAGCATATCTATATGTATCTATACCTCTATATACCTTTATATATAGGCATACATTCCTTTTTTCCACTTTATTATGCTTCACAGATATTGCATTTTTTTATAAATTGAAGGACTGTAGCAAATCTGCATCAAGCAAGACTACTCCTACAGTTTTTCTAATAGCATGTACTTCAGGTCTCTGTGTCATATTTTGGTAATTCTTATAATATTTCAATCTTTTGAATTTTTATCATATTTGTTATTATCTGTAATCATTTATCTTTTATGTTACTGTTGTAATTGTTTTGAGGTGCCACAAACCATGCCCATTTAAGATGGCAAACTTAACTGATTAATGCTGTATATGTTCTGACTGCCCCACTGACTGGGTTTTCCACAGTCTATCTCCCTCTTTGGGGGCCTCCCAATTCTGGGAGACAACAATAATGAAATCAGGTCAATTAATAACAATGCAATGTATTTTTAATTGTTTAAGTGAAAGGAAGAGTTGCACATCTCTCACTTCAAATTAAAAGCTAGAAATGATTAAGCTTAGTAAGGAAGGCATGCCAAAAGCCAAGATCGTCCAAAAGCTAGGCCTTTGGGGTCAAATAGCTAGCCAAGTGGCCAATGCAAAAGAAAAGTTGTTGAAAAAAGTAAAAGTGCTACTCCAGTGAACACACAAATGATTAGAAAGCCAAACAGAAAAAAGATTAAACCAGCTACAACATTCCCTTAAACCGGAGCCTAATCCAGAGCAAGGGCCTAACTTCCTTCAATTCTATGAAGCTTGAGAGAGGTGAAGAAGCTGAAGAACTAAAGGTTGAAGGTAGTAGAGCAGGTTGGTTAATGACGTTTAAGGAAACAAGGCGTCTTCATAACGTAAAAGTGCAAGGTGAAGCAACAAGCACTGATGTAGAAGCTGCAGCAAGTTATCCAGAAGATCTAACTAAGATCACTGATGAAGGTGGCTACAATAAACAACAGATTTTCAACATAGGTGAGACAGCCTTGTTTTGAAAGAAGACGTCATCTGAGACTTTCATAGCTAGAAAGGGGAGTCAATGCATAGCTTCAAAGCATCAAAAGACAGCCCAGGCCTCTTGTTATTAGGGGCTAATGCAGCTGATGACTAAGTCGGAGCTTATGCTAATTTACCATTCCAAAAATCCTAGGGTCCTAAAGAATTATGCTAAATCTATTCTGCTTGTGCTCTATGCATGGAACAGGGCCTCGATGATAGCGCCTCTGCTTACAGCATGATTTACTGAATATTTTAAGCCTCCTGTAGAGATCTGCTGCTCAGAAATAAAGATCCCTTTCAAAATGTTTGAAATCTTTGAAATCTTGACAAGGCACCTAGTCAACCAAGAGCTCCAATGGAAATGTACAAGGAGATTAATGTTGTTTTTTATGCCTGCTAACACAACATCCATTCTGCAGCCCATGCATCAAGGAATAATTCAAACATTCCTGTCCTATTATGTAAGACATACATTTTGTAAGGCTATAGCTGCCATGGATAATGATTTCCCTGAAGGATCTGGGCACAGGAAGTTGAAAACCCTCTAGAAAAGATTCACCATTCTAGATACCATTAAGAACACTAGTGATTCATGGGAGGGGTTCCAAAAAACAACATTAACAGGAGTTTGGAAGAAGTTGATTCCAACCCTCATTGGTGACTTTGAGGGGTTCAGGACTCCAGTGAAGGGAGTAACTGCAGATGTGGTGAAAAGAGCAAGAGAACTAGAATGAGAAGTGGAGCCTGAAGATGCGACTGAATTGTTGCAATCTCATGATAAAATTTTGCTTCTTCGGGATGATCAAAGGAAGTAGTTTCTTGAGATAGAATCCACTGCTGGTGAAGATGCTATGAACACTGCCGAAATGACAACAAAGGATTTGCAATATTAGATAAGCTTGGTTGATAAAGCAGGGGCAGTGTTTAAGAGAAGTGACTTCAATTTTGAAAGTTCTACTGTGGGTAAAATGCTATTAAGCAGCATCACACGCTACAGAAAAATATTTTCTGAAAGAAAGATTGATGTGGTAAACTTCATTGCTATCTTATTTTAAGAAATTTCGACAGCTACCCCAGCCTTCAGCAACCACCACCCCAATCAGTCAGCAGCTATCAACATCAAGGCAAGACCCTCCAATTGCAATAAGATTATGAGTCACTGAAGGCTCTGATGATTGTTAGCATATTTTAGCAATAAATTATTTTTAAAATTAAGCTATATGCATTATTATTTTAGACATAGAGCTATTGAACAGTAAATAGACTATAGTATAGCATAAACATAACTATTATATGCATGGGGAAACCAAAAACTTATGTGACTTGCTTTACTGTGATGTTTTTATTTCATTGGTCTGAAACCAAACCTGCAATATCTTCGAGTTAGAGCTGTATATGTTGTATAGCACAAACTAAAACATAATGTGGTATGGTAGAAAGTTGAGCTGAGATCAAGATTTTACACACATATATGTGCATATATGTGAAAAACAATTACTTTTTCTTCTCCTGCAAACATCTATTTTTGGAAAATTATATCTCAAATTTTCACTTTGGTTTTATAAAAGCAATTTCAGTTAGCAGTTCTTAACCTTTTGAGAATAAAAGCTACTATATCTAATTATTAAATCACAGAAAGTAAAGGGATAATACTATCAGAAATCAGAAATTGAATTACATCAGGACTTAAAAACAACATTTCTAATTGAACTGAATATTCAGGAGGAGGAACGTAAAAACTTGGAATGGAAGAGATGGATGGACATGGATTACAAAACTTGTAATCCAAAATGAACTTAAAAATGCTAACAGATTGTAAAACAACCTGAGTCAACAAAATGTGAGTAAAGAAAGTGTCACTCCTCTGCAATGTTTCATAGAAATCAATATCAATCAAGGCCTGGACAGAATTAACCAAACTTAATAGGATGTCAGACATACAAAGTGAGAATAAGAATAAAATCAACTTTTCAAATACTTTCACTTCCCTAAATGTGACTGTCTAAAAATCAAGAAAACTAAGGCAAAGTTGTTCTAGTTTGATTCCTGATAATTGTTATATTAATACTCCTAAAATTAATATAAATTCCTAATAATTGTTATATTCTCCATGTTGTATTCTGTTTAAATCTACATTTTAATGAATTACCATGTTTGAAATCTGCCTTGATAACCCTGAAGCAATAATAATAGTAGGAACCGCATTAAATAAACTTGTTTTATTTGCCAAGCCTTGTGCTATGCTCTACAGATGTATCATATCAACTGTTTTACAGGATTACACTGAAGAAACAGAGGCAAAAAGGGAGTAAGTGATTTAGCCACCAGTTAG
The DNA here is from genome assembly GCF_009828535.3 of Hylobates moloch. Taxonomy (NCBI): domain Eukaryota; kingdom Metazoa; phylum Chordata; class Mammalia; order Primates; family Hylobatidae; genus Hylobates; species Hylobates moloch. The sequence goes on from NW_026652299.1 coordinate 6,143,490, forward strand.
TTAATTTATTAAGTGGTGGAGCTACAGATAGTACCATACATGGCTGACTCCAGGGATAGTGACACACTTCACTACGTTAGCAAGATGTAAAGAGCTGATCCTACAAATGATAGTTACAGGGGAAATAGTATGTCATCTCCCCATCGGCAACATTTGAACTTCCAATGAAGGTAACAATAGAGTCAAATAGAACTAAAACTAATATGGAAAATATTATTCTCCAGCATAGGACGTTATACAGTCCAGTAACATTTCATGGTTAGCAGAGTTAAAGGCAGCTGTGATATCTAATAAGATGAGTACAGTCAAAGACCCTATTTCAGAGTTAATAGGCAGATCATTACAAGGTTTGACCAAAGCAGTCAACATACTGACCTAATCAAAATCCAGAATGAAAATTATCAGAAAGTGCATGATGAACCAATTAGCCTGGAGCTGGCTTGATTCTATCTGCTCAAGTATCTCAGCTGGGAATGGTAAATTAAAAACTAAAAGGAAATGAGGAGGAAAAAAGGAGTAGAAGACAGGAGCCTTAGTTTAAGTTCTGGGTCCCTATGCAAAAATTTCAGAGGGAGACCATTTTTCTTTTTTTATAGTAAAACAAGCAAACAAACATGTATCCAGATCTCTGGAAAAGAGCAGATACTTCTGTGTGGGCCTCCACCCACCTTGGAGTAGCACATACAGTACTTGTTCCCCATCTAAACAGATAATAAGAAAGAAGTGCTTTGGTTTGCTCTCTTAACATTAAATTCTGCTTCTGGAAAATACCTTAAAATAATGTGAAGGTACAACATCAGAGCTGTAGCTGATGAAGATTTGGAATAGGAACAAGAGGCTCATTTGGAGCCAAGATAACGTAATAGAAATTTAACAAATAGCCTATCCAGAAATGATACCTTTACTACTTCCTGATTTTCTTGTGCTTTCATTATTTAGTGAAATAGTTCTCTTTCTACACCAAATATGAAAGTATCTAGTCCTTTTTCTATATCAAATATGGAGGGAAAAAATTGAAGAAGATTATGAGGAAAAACAAAAGAAAATAATTTTACAAGGTTGACGTGACACTTTTTCTGGAGACCTTCAATTTTAAGATACCAAATCTTAGAACTTTTAATAAGACTGAGGAATGTAGTAGAAAGAAAACGTGGAGAACCTATAGATCAGGAAATTACTTATAACTATGTCATTCACTGATCGTGCTGCAATTACCAATTCTGTTTTCATAATTTAGAGTCTGTTTTTTTGTTTGTTTTGTTGTTGTTGTTTTGTTGAATGAGAGGCTTGGACTTATACAATGTGCTAAATAATTTCTAATTCAAAAATGTTCTTTTTAATATTTCATATGGACTTTGGTAGGAAAATAATAATTTAAGGAATCAATACCAGGACAAGAGATTTTTTTTTTCAAATATGTTTTCATATTCTCTCAGAAACAGAATGTTCATCCATGCGTTTTCTAGTCTTCTGGCAAATTATCCCTGAGTTATTTTCTTCCTTTCATTTTGTTATGGAAATACTATCTATATCAAAGTGTATCGCTACTTTCAGAGTAATTACCTAAGAAAATGATGTACTGGCTCTAAACATGCTTCCTTTGCTCTAAACTTTTTAAAACTCCTTTCATGCAAATTTGGACAGCAGAAAGACATTATTACTTGTAAGTCACAAGTCATGTCAAAAAAAGGCATATACTTATATTTGATAACCATATTTAACCTCAATTTACTTCAGGCTCTTTTAGAAAAAATAAAAATTATTTTCAGTGTTGGAAATGTGCTATCTAAAACCATTTATACTTAACAGAAAGTGGCACAGTCTGTAAAGAAAATTTAAAAAGAAAAAGAAGATATTCCAAATGATTCACAACAAACAATTCTTTCTCCCTAAACATTATTATTTAGGATAGAATTGTCTTCCTAGGTAAATAGTCTATCTTGTTGGGGACATGCTCATCTCTGAATCTAGGACTGTTATTCAGTATTACCAGTCATGTCTCATAGCTGGGTCCTTCAATTTATCTCTAGATGGTAAATTTGAGTCAAAGTTACTATAATATCATGGCATGAGTATTAGATTCAGACACAGTTAAGCTGAAAACACAGCTTCAATCGCTTGCTAATTATGAGATTTCAGACCAGTGATTGAGCCTCGGTTTGTCAACTTATAATTATGGGAATATTATCTAATCTTGAGGCTATTTTAAGAATAAAAAAGTGAAACTCATAGCACAATGTCTGGAACACAGCAGCTGCCTGAGTACCACAGGAAACCATATTGCATTTCCTAATCACCTTCATATGCATAATAGAGAATTGGTCTTTACTCGCAACTCAACAAAAAGACTCTATACTGGATAGACGATGGTGATTTTCAGGAAACATAAAATTGGAAATTTTTATTAGTGAAATAGAAGAACAGATCAGGAAGAAGCTAAAGTAAAAATAGACTTATTTGTACCGGACAAGATGGTGAAATGGTAACTAGAGGGAGAATGGAGTTCCTACAGACGGCAGGTGGCCCAGATTCCTCACTCCTCTAGGAAGATTCAATTGGTTTCAATATCATATTTGATTTAAAGGAGAATCCCTTTTTTCATTAGAGTGGCAGCTCATTTGGGAGCCATTGGTAGGAATTAAGTACATCTGGCAGCTATATACTTCATTTAGGAGTGATGGGTGGAGGCATTTTGGTGCTTAAGCTTCTCCACAAACCCAGGCAGCAGAGACCACACTAAAATTGAAGCCAGGGAGAGAACTCCAGTCGTGAAATTTCAAGACATATGATAATGCAACTTTCCTTTGAACATCCTAGTGGATCTGGTTACTCTCAAACAATTCATGTGCTCACACACAAACTCAAAGATGAAGCCATTCTAGGAGCAAAGTAATTGACAGATAAATATTATTGATTGCACTTATCCAAATACCTTGAGAACATCAAGAATGCTGGTTGGACTAAGAGCACCGACTTGATCTATGGCTCTGTTATTGACATGCAGCTCTCCCCTCTCTCCTAGAGCTTTGCATAAAGTTTTTCTTTTTTTTTTTTTTTTGTCAGAAAAAATTATGAAAGTGTCACTTTCCCTTTGCAGTTAATTCAGGAGAGATCCTCAATTCGAGCAGGGCACATTTTCATGCAAATACAGCAGCACAGTTTCCAGCCCCCTAATAGCTTCTTACAAATGATGTGCCATTACAACGAGGTTTATTTAAACAAATTTAATACATCTTTAATCAAGCTGGAGAGCATTTTCAAAGGTCACGCTCCAAATCAGGATCACTGTACTGAGCTTATCAAAGTATTAGCTTAAGGGGGAGGGAGAATTATTTCTTGGACAAGTAATTTTAGGCAAATCTTTATTTACATTTTTATTCAGTTATTAAATTTTATTTCTTTCCCTCCTCCTTCTAGTCTCCATTTATGAACCTATAAGAAAGTCTGCAAATGGAGCTATAAGCATATCACTGCAGCCAGTCCTTCTAGAGGCGACGCCTTTGAACACAGAGAGTCTGAAAGGCAAGGACAAGAGACCAGGCATTTTCAATGTCAGAGATAATCTTTTACTGCCTTTAAAGCATCCTTCCCAAAGGTCTCACATTAGGCTCTGTATACATTGCTGAAATTCTAATGCACTGTTTCTTCAGTGGATAAATGAAATAGACATTGAGAGTTGCCCTAACCTAGACCCTCATTCTTTCTCCTTCCCTATCTCTCTGTCTCTTTCTTTTATATGTATCACATGCAGTATATGCAAACTAATATTTATTGCCTACCTACCACGTACAAAACCCTGAGCTCTACTCAGGTCTTTAAACTCCCATTAATTATTCCTACAAACTTTAATATGGTTATCCGAGGCTCTCCCTGACTCTTGAATCTTTTGCATGAATATTTATGGAACAAAAAAGATCAGCTTGATGCACCTAAGAAAAATAAGTTTATCTCGGTAGCAAACCTCTGGACAAATGTCAGTAACAGCAACCACCATATGCAGTCACAACGACAGATGAAATGTCATTGTTTTCAGAGTGCGAGCTCCCATTCCATAAAATTCAACCCTTTGTCCCAGTATAAAAGTAACTAATGAGGCCCCAAGATTAAAGGGGAAGTGAACTCTGCAAGAACATAAAAATAGCTGATGGGAAGAGGAGAGTTACTCCTGAGGATTTTAATCCTCATTAGACTTAGGAGCTTTCTAACTTCTCAACAACATAGAAATGAAACAGAGCCTCTGAAAAGACAACCCTGAGATAATGAAAAGATCATGCAGCACTGCTATTGAATCTATTTTGGGGTCTTAGCTCACTACCAGAAATTGCCTGTAGGGTGAAGAAAACTGGAGGACCTGGGAAAAACAGGAGAGTCACAGAGATCATCATTATTGCAGGCCAATAAGGGACAAAGCACCGCCCCTCCACATAAATGATTTGCCTGTAGCACCACACAGAATGAAGCACCTAGCAGCTAAGGGCAAGGAAACAGTAGGTAAACTTGTTTTTCGCTTGATGTACTAGGAAATTCATATGTAATCAATAACAACACAACAAGGATCAGACAATGATGTGGGATTTGGATTGATTCTCAAAGAAATTATTGAATGCCTTGTTATTAAGTCTTTGGGGGCAAAACAAAAACACAGCCAAAAATAAAATAAAATAAACCCTCAGATCAAGCAAATAAACAGATTGATATCCTGACTTTCTGTCTAAATATGATTCTCCCACTACCCTGAAGGCACAGAAAATTATTTTCTGTGTGGTAAAAGTTAAAAAATGAAGATGTAGTAGAGTTTTGGATGATTTTATATCTCTGGCCCAGTGAGATTATATGCCCTTCGAAAAAGGTGATGGGTGGAGAAGTATCAAAAGTTACCTCAACATAATTAAATGGCAGCTAATCTTACGTGTAATTTCTAGGCAAGTTTTTATTTATCTTGAAGTGCCTGCATCCTATATCAGCAACCCTACAATAAGCCAGTAGCCTTGCTTACTGCTTTTGTCACACAACAATGCAGTAGCCTAGCTTCCCTGCAAAGGGTGATTGGCCACAAGCTGTCTCCTCTTGGCAAGCTTGGTTTGAGTCTGCCTTCTCTTTTGTCACATTTGCTGTTGTTCTCCCCACTCCAGTTCCACTCTCCTCTCCCTGCTCTTCCTGAACTAGAGTCTGGAATTCTAGAAATATAGGCACAGGACTTTGAGTGCCTTAGGTGCCAGCAACTATGTTTCCACATTCAGATGTAAGTGTGATGTGGCACAATTAAGAGTTCTTAGCTCTCACTGCTAAGACTAACCATGTGTGCAGACTTAGAAATGTGTATCCCCTGTCACAGGACTCAGAGACTCTGATTTGTTGGATCTGGCCTGAGGCATGGCATCTATATTTTGAAAAAGCTTCCCAGGTGATTGTATAGAAAGAATAGTGGAATTCTGAAACAGCTGTGTCATCTTCCCAGCTAACTCATTTTCTAGCTGTGTTAGCTAATCACTTATCCTCTCTAAGCCTCAGTTTGAAAGATGGAGATCCATTCATTTATCCTTTCATTCTTCCAGAAAGTACTTATCAGCTGTATACTATGTGCTTTGCATAAATGAATAATTCCTCTAGGAAATTCCAGTCTAGTGGAGTAGACTGACTTAAATTTGATAGGTATGTATAAAGACCTAGGAGAATTGGAGCTACCAGTTCTCTTCAGTGATGTCAAAGTTGGTAAGACTTTACAGATCAAATGACATTAGCCAGGTCTTAGGTGATGAATATACATTTATCAGGAGGAAGAGGAAGGAAATTTTAGCAAGAAGGGGGCATATACATAAAACTTGGAAGCATGAAATGCATAATATTTTAAGTCTGATAAATTCTGTGGACTTGAAAATAAAGTTTATTGGTTAAGGAATGAAGATAATACTGGGAAATGTAAAAGGAAAAGAAAGTTGAGACTAAATCTTGAAGGATCTGAAAAACATGCTGAAGAATTTGAAATTTTTTCTTGTGGGGAAACAGGTTACCAGTTTTATCTTTGTCTGCTTTTAACATGGAAATGGTACACACACACACACACACACACACAGAGAGAGAGAGAGAGAGAGAGACAGACAGAGAGAGAGTGAGATTGAGATTCATTATTTCACAGGCAAATTTAGTATCAGGGATATAGGTAGTGACCAGGAAAGGAAAACTGGTTAACAAAGGAAAACAAAAAGGGAAAAGGTTGGGAGTCATTTCAATACACTTTGCAGACTAAGTGTAGGTGACAAGGAAACATCGGTGGTCATTTCTACGTCACTGGATTGAAGGTGGATGGAATTGTGTACATAAAAATATTTTGGTAAATTGTTAATTTAAAAAGGTCACATTAAGGAAAGTCATAGTAGAAATTTCTAAAGAGGCTCACATTAATCCAAATGTATGTCCTCATTTGGATTAACGTATATCTCTTCAAATTAATAGCTTGAAAGATGTTATCACTGGAATGTAGAGAGCTCCATATGCTATTCAACGAAATTTCAGGAAGAATGACTTGATTTTGCAAAACTGGATTTTTTTTCACATATTGAAAAAATCTGGAATTCTGAAGACTTATTCTATCTCTGGCTCAATTTTGCACATTAGTCTTCACAGTCTATTTATATATATAGGCCCCATAGCTCCTCCAACAGTGAAACTATAGTAAAACTGTTTATCAGCTTCCCATACACTATGGCCCAATGAATTCCTGGATCCAACGTGAGCTACTTGATATTATTCTACATATTTATGAGTTTAATTAACAGAAATAACAGATGCATGATGCTCAACTCCTGAGTTGGGGAGCTATGAGGTGGTGTAGGAGTGGGAATGGAGGGACAATCACTCTGTAAAACAGAAGATATCTCCTCCATAGTTCCTCGTTGCATTTTATGTTTTTATGTGGATAAGGATGGACATATAATTAAAACTTTGACTACAGATTTATTTTTTGTTATTGTTCAAGTAGACTTTATTTTTTAAGGCAGTTTTAGGTTTACAGAAAAATTGAACAGAAAGTACAGAAAATTTCTCTATGTTCCCTGCCCCCATCAGAATGGTATATTAGTTACAATCAACTAACTAACATTTACACTAACTTGTGACACTAACATTGTGAACTAACCTTGGCACAGCATTTATTATCACTCAAAATGTATAGCTTACGTCTGGATTTACTCTTGGTGTTGAACAATCTCTGGGTTTTAACAAATGTGGTTTGCAAATATTTTCTTCTAGTCTGTGGCTTGTCTTACTTTTTTCTTGACAGTAACTTTTGTAGTGCAAATTTTTTTAATTTTAATGAAGTCCAGCTTATCGATAAGTTCTTTCATGTATCATGCCTTTGGTGTTGCATCTAAAAAATCATTGAGATATACAAGATCACCTAGATTATTTCCTATGTTATCTTCTAGGACCTTTATAGTTTGGCATTTTAAATGTAGGTCTACAATTCATTTTGAGTTAATTTTTATAAACACTGTGAGATGCGCTTCTAGATTTATGTTTTGGCCTGCAATGTTTAATTGCTGGAATTTACTTTTGCCCAAGGAAAAAAATAATGTATTAAGGGGTGGATATTATGTTGTTTAGAAAAGCAGTATGATGGATATTTCGTATGTCTTTTAGTCCTTTCAGCCCTGTCTGGAAACTAGAAGACGAGTGAAGGAGATGGACACCATTGTGGAAAATAGTGTCTAGAGCCAGATCTATGAAAAACAAGTTCTTTCGTCAATACTTTGTCTTCAAAAAGTTATTGATCTTCTTTTAAAAAAATTTGATTGTACTCTCTGAGAATCATTCTTTGCCCTTGAGAGATGCTGTTATGTTCAAAAATTAACCTAGAGATTCTAAAAGATAGCAAAAGCAGAGGGACCATATTCTAGACTAAAGCAGCCATTCAGAAATATGCAACTGAGAATTACTGTGTGCTGTGGATCACCCAGGTATGGAGGGAACTCAACTCTTTTGGAATCAATTCCTTGAGAGGAATTAAAAGCAAAAACTCCAGAAGGAAAACAAGGTCAGGGACAGGGAGTGGCTAATAAGAGAACTACTGAGTCAGGTTTCTGGCTTATCAGTGAGTCAGGTTTAATAAAAGGATTATTTTTAAGGTGGTGAGTAGGGTCTAAGGAGAAAACAACAACAACAACACTAGGCACATTTATCTAAGATTAACAAAAGCAAGCAGGCATTACCACCATAGGTTCAAGGGGCAAGTGGTAGGAATGATTCAGGTACTCTGAGATTGTCACTCAGTGGAGAGAGCCAACAAATAGCATCAGTGTACTTTGCGAGAGGGATGACCTGCATTGGGATCCAGTGAAATAAATATCCCCACCTCACTTTCCTGCCACTTTTCCAACGTATCTCATTGTCTCCCATTGGCTGAACTGAACCAGAAGTCAAAGGGCAAAAGATCTTGTAGAGACAGTCCTCACAACTCAGCCTCCCAGAGCACAAAGCAGAGTAGGATGTAGAAAGGTAGAGAATGAACCTGGAAGGGCAGAAAATGTGTAACAAAGCAACTACGTGTGTGTATGTGTGAGTGTGAGAGAGAGAGAGAGAAAGAGAAAGATGAAGCAGTAGGTTTCCTTTTATCTTTGAGTCTTTAACAGAAAGTTTCCAACATTGTCGCTTCCTGTAGCTTCTCCTAATTGTTCAATACGGCATTTTTCTTTTCTTCTACTATTGGCCAAAATGAAAGAGGGCTTCAGTTTAAAAAGGATAATTTTATCTAAATGATGAGTCTGCCGAGGCACACATAGCAGGGACCACCATGAATCAAGCAAGGCTATGAAACCTGGAATTCCAGATGGTAACCCACCACAGGGCAAAAATAAGTGAAGATGGAGATATTTTAACAGCAAGGAGAAACAGGGCAGATCTGAAAGCAGTTTAGTATAGGTGAGTGTGAGGGTGGATGTGAGTCAACCCTCCTTCTCTTTTAATTTTGTTCGAACTATAAAGAAAAGGTGGCCAGGCGTGGTGGCTCACACCTGTAATCCCAGCATTTTGGGAGGCCGAGGCGGGCAGATCACAAGGTCAGGAGATCAAGATCATCCTGGCCAACATGGTAAAACCCCATCTCTACTAAAAATACAAAAATTAGCCGTGTGTGGTGGTGTGTGCCTGTAATCCCAGCTACTTGGGAGGCTGAGGCAGGAGAATCACTTGAACCAGGGAGTCAAAGGTTGCAGTGAGCCAAGATCACACCACTGCACTCCAACCTGGCAACAGGGCGAGACTCCGGCTGAAAAAAAAAAAAAAGTGACACAAGACACAATTTCTGAATATTTTATTATATAACATTATTTTGAAAACATGATCTGTAATCACCAACTAGTAAAATAGTTCCGTGTTCTTATTTGTATAGGTGATTGAAAAGAGATTCTGAAATTATTTTGACCTTTAATTGCTTAGAGCAATTCACCAAGAACATTTTGCAACTTTCAACCTTTCTACAGAAACACTCCCTTGAATGAGAGAGAATATTTTGCAAATTGACTACCAGGATGATTTCCCACTATCATTCAGAATGGATTTGGGCCAACTCATTCAGCCATTAGCTTTGTGATACAAATTGATTTTAATAATGCATTTCAAATACAAATAGAAATGACTATTATGTGGGCATATATTTTGAACTATCTGTTCTTCATTGTTAAGGCAGATAAGTGAAAATTTATCCCATTTCTAATTTCTACTATTTAGTAATTAGATCCCCTTGACTTCTTGGTGCCAGTTAGAAAGTAATTAATAAAAAAGGCTAACTCTTTTTCTTAGAAGCAAAGAACAGTAAATACATCTTAAGAAAACTATATCGTGTGTAGAAAGTCATGAGTTTGTTAGGAAGAGGTAATTTATTTCCTATATAATGAAAAGTAATATAAAAATAAGCAGAAGCATCTTTTAGAAAAACATTTGACTTTCTGTGAATATTAAAGGGATATACACATATTTCTAAATGAGTGTTTTTTTTTTTTCATCTTTCTGTGTATTCGCACTAAATCTGTTGTAGTCCTGGCAGTTTGAGTAATTGCGTTCCAATTTATTGTTTTTTTACTACTAAAAGTCAATATTACCTATATAATTTCTATATATCACATATATATTTTTTTAAAATTTGTATCTTTTATGCTTTTAATCGTTGGTTTTTATGTATTACTTGGTTAATATATATTATAAACAAAGGATTATACATTACTTGATTTATAGAAATTTGGGTGGGAGCTCTAAGAAAATATGACAATTCTGGACACTAGATATCCCAGATTTATATTCTAGGCCTTCTAAAGTATGAGCTTATGACTCAAATTTCATGGAATCTTCACTAACACAGTATATGGACAATGTTAATGTAATTGCACTATAGTTTTAAGGATAAGCCTAACACTAATATGACCATTAGGGTAGCCCAAACAGAAAATGTTTAAATTTTTTTTGGTAATTGTTCACCATATGTCATCAATGCCCAAAATTTTATTTGAATTTATTTACATTAAAAATAAATAGAAATTGGTATATATTAGTCGCTGTTTTTCTCTTGGAATGAAAATATTTTCAATTATCCACATATAATATTTTATGCTCACCAACTATTTCACTTGATAGTCATATGCAAAAGATAATCCAAACTTTACCAGGAGAATTCCACTAGGCTAAAATATGTTAATGCAGAAAACGTAAATAAACAGTTATTATTCAGTATTGTTTATGCTTTTTCTGCCACTCTTAATTTGCCTTAGTTTTTGGTTTGGAATATATAATGTATTATATATATTTACACACGCGCACACACACACACACACACACCACGAAATGACACTTACTCTTTATTTCAACCATTGGTTATGGCCCATTTTTATTTTGCTGAAATATACCACTTTCTTTCCATACCAAAGGTCCTCTTCATTGAAACAAACACTACGTAGATGTTTGCCATGTTTTTACACATAAATATAGAAAATAAAAATAATATAGTGAGAACACTTTTGCAACTCACATATGAAATAGTCAAGACAAATCCAAGATCGTAACATATATTAATTTACTTAGTTCAATTCATTTTCATAAGAGCTCAAAAATGCTATACGTAAAAGAACACTCCCATAAATTAGAACATTGTAGAGATTGTAATGATTTATGGCCCAGAGCCCCAGAGCAAAATGATCCACTTTTCAAAATATAGGAGAATCAAGCCGTTTGGCTCACTTTCTCCTTGAAGTAAGTTTTCTATCCTCCTGCTAAAAGACCTTGTGTAAAGAAATATCACAACTTCCTTCAATGTTCTTTTCTTTGCTTAAAATGTCTCTAAATCAAGAAGTGAAAAGTTACTATTTTTTTTCTTTACAACATATTCATATTCAAAAATTTTGGAACAGGACCCACCGTGGAAAATGTTCAAACTTTATCTTCTTGATAGATACTAGATAGATACTTCAGAATGAGATCAATATGTCCTCACATTTAAATAGAACATCCCATTACATACAGCCAGGCTGTCAAGATTGGATTGCATGTATAATCTGCTTTAAAAAAATTAATGCTTCCAAATGAATAAGATGAAATAGAGTAGAAAATCATATTCTCATTGCCAATCTATCATTTTAAAGTAATACCTAAGCAGTCCATCAGCATCAAGCAGATAGGGACATCTGCTACACTTTTCTGAGACAGCCTAATTTACATATTTGTAAATATTAAATATAAATTTAGAAATTGATATTTTCTTTTTCTTCATAAATGGTCATAAATCATTGATGGAATCTGAATATGCTCAGGATGAATCCATTCTTTTTCTGGTTCTTTTAGAAGCATAGCTACTTTTGTTGTTCATATTTGTAACATTCTGTACTATGACAGGGTACTCAGAAAAAACAAATGTATAAACACTTTTTTAAAAATGTTTCCTCCTCTCTATAGTTACCAGATATGTACACTGTAATATTTTCTCCTGTTTTGTCTATGTTTATCAATGAGACACTGATTCATTTGCAGGTATCTAGTAGACAGGTGTCCTATCTATAACGTATTTTCCTAATTTCAAAGTTTATCTGAGATGAAGACAATGCAACAGAAAATATTCACTTATTTAAGTAATTTTTTACATTGTAAGCTATTGCTGACAAAATAAAACGGTAAAAGTCAGATAAATTATTCCTGGTCTCTTGGCTCACTAAGAACATTTGTTAACCACAATTTCGATCTATTTTAGTTTTTTTTTTTTTTTTTTTTTTTACAGTATATGCTCCGATTCTTGTTTTCTTATTCCTTATTGATTCTCTAGCCCACGGTTAAATACATATCAATAGAATTTAAAAATGTACTTGTTGAGTAAAATGACAAATAAAATATAATAAAATATGACGGCTAATTTAGAAAGAAATATATTGCAAATTTTTTACAAATAACAAATGTTAATGTTTAGATCAGCTGTCTGTAACTAGTAACATATTTTTCTTAGAAGTATAGAATTTTTAGTTCCCAGGCTAGCCCACATATAAATCACACCATTTAACTCAATGTTAATCATATTAGCCTCAGTTCTTGATAGTAGGGGCCCCGCCACTTGAGAAAAGAGAAGAAAGAAAAGGATAATAAAGATAAATACTTTTCTATCCTCCCTTCTCCTTTGGATTCAGACCTCAGCACCCTTTTGAAATATTAAAATTTTAAAAATACACCCTTATGCTTCCCTTTCTGCATCTATCTCTAAATTAAAAATTACCCTCTCTAATGATTTCTAAACATTTAAAATATTTATTTTATTTTATTTTAATCTTTTACAGGCCGGGTCTTGCTCTGTCACCCAAGCTGGTGTGAAGTGGCACAATCATAGCTCACTGTAGCCTCAAACTCCTGAGCTCATTTCTCCCACCTCAGCTTCCTGAGTAGCTAGGACTACAGTATTTGCCACCATGCCAGGCAAATTTTTTAAAAAAACTTTTGTAGAGACGAGGTCTCGCTGTGCTGCTAGGCTAGGCTTTAACTCCTGGCCTCAAGCAATCCTCCCATCTAAGCCTCCCCAAAATACTTTCCATAAATAAATTTTTTTAGCTCTTTCAATGTTCTTGTTATAAATGCTTTATGTGTATTTTATTGTTTATTATTTTATTTTATTCTAGCCATAAACTCTGTGACACTATTTTATAGGTAAGGAAACAGGAGAAGTAGGATTCACTGATTTCTTTCATAATGAAAAAATGGCAGTGCCAGGTTCCCATAGATTTATCTCATTTCCTATTCCAGTCCACTGTGGCCCCACACTGAAGCCCACCCATCACAGTATGCAGCCTTCTCTCCCTGTGATAGCCTCATCCTCTAACTCCTCATTCATTCACTTGGCCGGGCTAAGCCAGGTCTCAGGAAGAAAGCAATACGTTTTTTAATCTACTTAATACTTTCTCTTCCAAACCATCTCAGAGAGATTTAAAAGGAAAACCCTTTCAGGCCAGGTGCAATGGCTCACACCTATAATCCCAGGCGAGAGAATTGCATGAGGGCAGGAGTTTGAGACCATCCTGGGCAACATAACAAGACCCACATCTCTATAAATAATAATCTAAAATATTAGCCAGGTGTGGTGCTGCACACCTGTAATCCCAGCTCCTTGGGAGGCTGAGGTGGGAGGATTGCTTGAGCCTGGGAATTTGAGACCAGCCTGGGCAACGTAGGCCCCCATCTATACACACACAAACATAGACACACACCACACACACACACACACACACACACACACACACACACAAGCCCTTCTGAGCTCAGATAAATACCTTATGGGGATGATTTCCATTGGAAAAAAAAAAGTGAAAGAAAAGATAACATCCTGTTTGGATGGGAGAGATTCTTGTTCCCCTTTAAGATGCTTTCCTCCTTCTCACAGGGGTTTACCTTCCTTAACTCATTCCATTAAAAAATAAAAATAATAATAAATAAATAAATAAATAAAATTCTTGACCTGGCACGGTGGCTCATGCCCCTAATCCCAGCACTTTGGGAGGCTGAGGCGGACGGATCACGAGGTCAAGATATAGAGACCATCCTGGCCAACATGGTGAAACCCCGTCTCTACTAAAAATGCAAAAATTAGCTGGGAGTGGTGGCATGCGCCTGGAGTCCCAGCTACTCAGGAGGCTGAGGCAGGAGAATCGTTTGAACCCAGGAGGCGGAGGTTGCAACGAGCTGAGATCACGCCACTGCACTCCAGCCTGGCGACGGAGTGAAACTCCGTCTCAAAAAAAAAAAAAAAAAACACAAAAAAATCTTTCCACGATAAAAATACCCTCTAATGTCTAGTCATTATATGAAATCTAGAAAATAAAAACATAGAAAGATTTAAAAATAATCCATTCTAAGTCTGACCCAGCAGAAAAATCTAATGTTAACTTTTTATGTACTTTTTTCTAATACTCTTATCCCCATATTTCTTAGAGAGATAGAGTTGAGAGAACTTAGTAGCAGAATTTTTTCTGTTTTAAGCTTAACATGTAACATTGGCCCTTTGTCAAGTTTTCACCAGACTTTTGTAGATAAAGTGTAAAATGATCGAGTTATATCTCATCATGTACTCTGAATGGGGAACATGCCACAAAGATCTTAGACCTAGTGGTCACATGTAAAGAGGGGTGTATAATTTAGGGACTCGTCCTCAGATGTGATCTTTAGCTCTTTGTCTTGGAACATTTGGAATCTGTTACACAATTTATATATTATATATTATATATAACTGAGGTTGACTAGATGTTTATTACATATATCTATATATATGAAAAATGTGGAAGTGAGAAAGTTGATGTCTCAAGGTAAGTAATATTCAGTCAACTGTATGGAACATGACTTGAAGGGGTTACTGACAGGCAGCGTGGATTGCTGGAATAAATAAAACCAAAATAAACTCAAATTGATTGCTTTTGAACTTCAAAAGTAAAGCTTTATATATGTGTGTGCATAAGTATGTGTTTATTTTTTTTAAGCCAAGCTTAAACGTTTTGAGAAATTAAAAGCAGTTTTTGAAAGCACAGTACTATTATTTTTTTCTCTCTCTCTCTATATATATATTTCAATCCTTGGCACGTTTTATAAATGTCAGTATGTGAAAGCAAGCTAATGGTGGGCTAATTCTATGAGAAATGTTATCAAAAAATAGCAACTTATTTTCTACCAGCCACTCATTAGTTTTCTTTTTCATCAGACTTGAGGTAACAACATTTTTTCAACAATAAATAATTTTAATGATCAATTTCCAGAAATAATTCAGATTTTTTTTTTTTTTTTGAGAGGGAGTCTTGCACAGTCACCCAGGCTGGATTGCAGTGGCGCTATCTCAGCTCACTGAAGCCCAGATTTTGTTAACTCAGATGGTTGTACTGTTCCCATGCTTTAAAATTTCAACATGTAGGACTTTAGGATTTGAATAAAAACTGTTTTATATTCATATTGTGATAGATATTGCACCTGAGGAGGTAAATACAATTTTGGTAACTGAGGTTGACTAGATGTTTTGGTTTCATGTCTGATTGGTTTACAATAAATTGTTCAATTACAAGACCTTGCCTTGATCTATATGTTGCAGGCCTCATGAGCAATGACAGTATTGAGCCCAATGTTCTGATGCAGCTTCAGGATTATGATGCAGAAATTTTCTGCTGTGGCTCCATAGAAGATGCAATCGGCTTTTAAAAGATAGCTGAAACCATCAGATCAGCTAGCTTTCAGATCTGCACATTTCACTAGTATTACAGATTCTATCCCCAAACATAGGAAACAGATTTTTAAAAATCAAATGTAATAGAAAAAATGTACAGATAGAAAAATCCACATTTTGAGCCTTTAACATTCATTTCCAAGAAATGACTTGGAAAGTCATTTCCAAGCAAAGACGGAGACTCCAAATGCTTTCACTCTCTATTCATTTCTTTTGTGATATTAAAAAGTGGACAGTCACTTCTACAAGATCTTAGCTATAATTTGAACTGACATCCTTATAGCCAAGTGCATTAAAATTTAGCAGAAATTCCCAAGAGGAATACTCACATGGGGTAATATAAATGTATATTTCTGTGTATACATATATGTATAAAGGAAAGTAGGTAGGTCAGCAAATATATTATGAAATATATTCATAATAATTAAATACTTCTTCTCATACTAATTCGTTTTATTATATAACCAAAGTATTAGCTTAAGAACGCTGATTCAAAAAGGGGTAAATGAACCTTGTTCGTTTGGTAGCTGGACTAGGTTAGCTCACCTCGGTTAGAACTAGTAAATAATTTTCAGCAGCAGCATGAAGAAAATCTCGCTCAGTTTCCTGCATTTTAAATCAATCTCAGGTTTAAGAGAAGGTTCAGGCTTAAAAGTTATTACAACTCCACTGTTTTCTCTGATAAATTACATGAATAACATTTGAGACAATGCATTGTTAAATATTTATGTCTAGTACTATAGAACCAAGAAAAGCACAAGAACCCCTAGAAGAATAAATATATTTACCTAAATAAATTACTAAGACAAATATACTCCTATGTGCTCTGTACCAATAAACAGTAGGTATTCACTAAATTGTAGAATATAAATGGTTCATTTCCTCTAAATGTACACTGAAAGATCTATAACATGTTACACATTTCCTGTGCTTTGCATATATATTTCAATATTCATCATGAAAAGCCTTGCTTATGTGTCAATATACATTACTTTGCATATATTAAGAAAGGCTTTTTTTAAAAATTTCAACATTACGGATGCTTTTTACTATGGGGGAAAGCTTAGGTCTTATTTCATGATTAACCCTTTCACAGCGTATCCTTTTTTCTCTACATGACATTTGCACAAAATGAATTGCTTGCTTAGACACAGCTAACTAAATAAAAGCAGGCCAGAGCTGATAGTATGAAAAATGGATTTTCATTACTGTTTCATTGATTCTTGTAAATAAGGGCCTGAGGCCTGCTCCGAAAAGGCTGCAAACAGTAATAATTTAATCTGAGGTGACATAGACCAAAATGTATGTGGACAAAAATCATCCTTGAATATTAAACAACAGCCTCAAGACAGAGAAAAGTGTTGCAGGCGAATTTAAATGTATGCAGATCGGTGGGTAACATATTTAAAAACAGAAATTAAAGATTCCTGTCATAAATCACATTTGCTGCCATGGATATGCCTTGTTATGCTGGCGTTTAAGAAAACCTGAAAGGTTAAGGCAGTTGGTGCATTAAATCGTACAAGGATAATTAATACTTTTCTTGTGGCTATTTATAAGAAATGGAAAATATTGTCAGATCAGCTGTGGCACTGTAGTAATTTGAGGGGGAAGCCATGAAAGCATGAGTCAATAGTTTTAACTGGACAAATGTCAAATGCTTAATGATGCAGTATCCCAATTTGGACGCTGTTTGAAAGTTGTATATATTTCAAAATGAGATAAAATAGCTTATTCTCATACTAGGATTATAATTTGTTTGTCTCCCATCCTCTTCATATTGCCCAAGAAAAAAAAAAACACATTTTTTTCTACATGGATTTTTTTGAAAGTTATTATGCCTCGTTCACCTATACAGTAGATAGTATATGAAAATAAATACCATTTCTGGCATCAAGCATCATAAATTATGCCTTTCACCGTGTCTCAAAAAATAGTAATGACACTGTTTTTTTTTTGAATGACTGATTTGTTTGTCTCATCAGGAATTACATCAGTAACATCAGAGGACTCTTCAACCACTTCCCCAGAGGAAAATCTACCTTTGTTACTCGATGAACTTAGGTTTATGACAAATCAATTATTTAGAAATTCTCCTGTCATATCTTGTAGGTTTTCTATACTCTAAACTAAAATCTGTGCTGTTTATTAGTATCATGCATTATGAAAAAGTCCCTCCACATGACAGAATGCTTATAGTTCTAAATCCTTGGGATTTGAAAGGGCCTTTTATCTTTTACGTCACTGCATCCTGTATAGTATTCCTTTAAGCTCAGGGAAAGGAATGGGTGTCCTTTGGAAAGGAAACTATTTTTGTTATGAATAAAATAGTCTCACAATCGTAAGTGCATTATTTGTGCAAAATATAATGTAATTTATGGTTTTTTCTAAGTTGGTTTCAAAATAACAGTGGGTTTAAAAGTATTTCAGGAGTAAACCTACTGTATTTTAGCACAAAATAATATAAGTAAGAATAATTTCTTTTTGATAAAAGTATACTGACATGACTACACCCAGGTGCTCACTTTTCTGGTAATAAAATCTGTTAATACATTTATAGTCAAATTCAGCCTGGGTATCATTAACTCGAAGTTCAAATAGTCATTTAATACAAAAGCCTTTTAAACATCTTTTACAAAATAAGTAACATTAAGTCAGTTCTGAGTTTTTGCTAGACTATGCCATCATTGAATGTTCCCCATGGCCTGAGAAACAAATTTGTTGGGACTCTCATTGTTCTTTAAATAGGATGAGTCAGGAAACCTTGTTCACTCACCATTGATAGCTAACACTGAAGGGAAGTGATAAAACCATTTTCGCATTAACACCCCTGTTCCATATTGCAGTCATTGGGTAGAGCAATAGTTATATATACCATCTTTCATTACACTCACACAACTCAAGACTTACTTGGATCTCTATTTTTATTGATATTAACCCTTGTAACCAGATGCTCTATGATGAGTCTGAGTGGGTGAAAATTACTCTAGTGAAAGCTATGAGATTTATTTTAAAATTGTAGAATGTATTTTCAGAAAATTTTAAAAAAAGAAAAAACATGTAAATGAAAGGAAAAAAAATCCCAAACAGATGGGGTAAATGAAACCTCCCTTGCTAACATCTGCAGGTTTATAATTGCTTAAATTGTTCAACCCTCCCCTGTGACTCAGTATCCAGAGACATTGCCTCATAGGTAGAGGATGAACACCAATACATCTGGCCTGACAAATATTCTGTGAGTAATGCCCCCATTGGCCAATACTTCTTCCGGTTTGAACAAAAATGATGTGGCTTTGAGGGAATGAAAATGGTTTAATATTATTACAATCTTCCTGACTAAGTGTGTGAAGTGCAAAGCATGTAATCAGACAAGGCTGAAAGAGTAAAATTGACAAGGCCATAGGAAGAACAGAACTCCTGTCTTCACAGGCTGGCCCCAGAAAACTTGGATTAAATACTGTCTCTGCTTGAAGTAAATTGGCCCTAACCCAGAGGCTTCTCGAAACATAGAAAGTAATGCTAGGGATTAAGCTGTAATTTAAACAAAAAATGATTATCTTTGCTTACGTTTCCTGTGTTTCTGTAGACTGGACCTTAAGTTCATAATTATCTTTTTTAATGATTAATGTCATGATCACTAATTTGGTGATCAGCTTAAAAATTCTTCAGCAGATTGTTTTAAACTTAAATGCAAAGCTATTTTCAGTTTTCAACGTTCTTTTTAGCTATTGGTATTAAACATACATAACACATTTCCCTGGAAGTAGATATAACCCAGCTGTTAAGGATAAGATAGGAAAAACAGACTAAACATGAATCGCAAGTGAGAATTTTTCTTGAAGAGAAAGCCTCTGTAAGTTATGTTGCAAGGCGCTGGATCTAAAGCATAACATTTTATGCCTTGCTATCACTTACTATTTCAAGATAGCCAAATCCTTTGCAAGAAGTGAAATATTTTCTACATAACAGTAGATTATTGTCTAGACCATTATCAAGGGTGAATTAGCAAGAATAGGGACACAACCTCAAAGTCAAAGAGCAAGTACTAGCAATTCTAGAAATAGGTTTTTATTTACACACCAATAAAATATATTCTAAAATGTATAACAGACAGGTATAAGACTAATTTTACTATTAGAATGTATAAATTGTTTCAGTATGAGTGGAATCTTTTTTTAAAAGCTCACCAGAGTAAGAAGTAAACAGAGTAAGAAGGAGATAGAATAAAATGGGAGACATCATAGACACTAATCTCTTAAGAGCTCTAATGGCTCCTGTGGGTCTGTTATTGCGTGCGTAATAAATATATCTACTGTGCATAAACATTAAGCTCTGCAAAAATATCAAGAGGATATGTAGCACATGGGCTTGTAAACATTAGTGGCAGCTGTACTGATATATAAGTGTACAATGAAATGACTCCAAAGTAGCTATTATGTCCTATCATGGCAGGCTTGGTGAATACCAATGCATTTACATGCTCAAAGAGACAAATGAATTGGCTTTAAATGTATCATTCATTGTGAGCTTCACAATTTTTCATAATTGACAC
This sequence comes from Hylobates moloch, assembly GCF_009828535.3. Taxonomy (NCBI): domain Eukaryota; kingdom Metazoa; phylum Chordata; class Mammalia; order Primates; family Hylobatidae; genus Hylobates; species Hylobates moloch. Next base: position 6,163,757 of record NW_026652299.1, read on the forward strand.
AGGCCTTCAATGTCGTGTAGAATGAAGCACATTAAAGTTATAGAGAAAGCTATGGCTTCAAGGTTTCCACATAGGTCTGTGCATTGGGTGGGAATCAACAGTACCATTTCAGAGAATTGCACACATGTTAGATCTCTACTCAAAGCAAACTTTAAAGAAAATGTACAATGTGAGCTGCATAAAAACTCCATGATATCTACCTTAAACAGTAATTGACTACAGGAACTAGAGATAGTACAAATGTTACATTAGGTTTAGTTACTGAAATGTGATTTCTCAGCCGTAACTCTAATAGACAATAAATTGTTCTTAAACATCCCTTAAGCACACCTTTTAATGGAATACTTTTACTTCTAAGGACACATGATTCTTATACCACTTGTAAAGAAGGCCCTTTGAGTTATTTGCAATGAATAAAAATTAGCACCTATATTATGTCCAACAACAGGGGAATGGATACACTTTTAAAGTATTGCCATCAGTGATAATACTTGAAATTTTCGAATAATATCTAATGACTTGGGGCAATACTTTAAAACAGAAAGTAAACAGGAACAGGGTAAAAAATTATGTTGTGAATTTTATAGAAAATATATATGTCAATATTAAAAGAATTAGAAGAAAATACAAGAATTTATTAATAGTATCTTCATGTATTTGGTTTATTTCTATAAACTTTCTAGTATTTTTCATATATTATACAAGTATTATTTTATTTAGATTTATCCTAAATATTTTCTAAATAAAAAAATTGAAAGACACATCCAATAAAGTAGTAATAAAAAACTCTCTTGAGTCTGCTGGGATCGCTTTTTTATTCCTCTTCAAAACAATTAAATTGATTTTCTTTCGTTTAAAGAAGAGTTTTATTAAGAAGTCCTCTTAGTGCTTCCCATTCCTCTGTAGTGATGATGAGAGCTAAGGAAAGATTTTCCAACACCGGAATTATCCCTAGAATAGGTTTTGGAAGACAGGGATCTTCTCCTTTATTAAATCATCCCAATGAATATTCATTCAAATCCCCATTATTTTGTGTGGCACTGTCAGCTAGATAAACAGACACCATATTAGCAACCTTTCCTGACCTTGAATCTGCTTCAGGTCAACTCAGGGCTATTGAGTAGACTAAGATCTGGCTCCATTTTGTCTTTACACTACCCTTTAGAATGAAAAGACAAGGATACTTGCAGACCTGACCTGTGAACATTGGTACTCGAGTGCCTACTCATTCTCTCCATTTTGAAATCCACCACATGCTACAAAATTGAATGACCAAAACTCTCTTCCTGAGCCACTTCAAATGCTGCTGCTCAGTATCTTCATCACAAACCTCAGTATTATTTGTGATACACCCTTTCTAGTATTACAAATAACAATTCAGTCTTGTAAATTACTGACACCATTCATTGGTCTCAGTCATCTCCTCCATGATCCTAGTCCAGCCCACCATCCTTTCTCATCTAGATTGCTCCAACAGCTCCCTAATAGTTCTAATATTCAGGGTCTCCAGACTTATTTGACAAGCTAGTCTCACATTGTAGACATACTTGTAAGACACTAATTGTGTCATGTCATCTCCTATTCATGACCTTTGGAAAAAATCTAAAGGCCTCAGTGTGGTCTTGAAGTCCCTTCACGGTCTTGTCACTGCTTCCCTGTCCACCCACATCTTTCTTCATATCCCTCTGTCCCTTCCCCAGATCTTATTGCTCCAGTGACTCTTAAGATTCTACCATGCTTTTTCTTCCCTCCTAGCCTCAGTATGTGCTTTTCCTTCTTTGTGGACCGCTATTCTCTTTCCTGTCTAGCCCCTATATCCACCCAGTTCAATTAGATAAGCCCCTCAACAACTCCCACTTATGACCAAAGCCTTGTCTTAGAGCCCTGGGTTTCTCAAGATTTTGTTAGGTGCCCAACTTGCTTGCTTCCGTTTCATTCTTATCTACTTTGAATATAAGACTTATCTTATTGTATTGTTATTGCAGAGCAATTTCTTGCTTTTTGTTTTCTCCATTAAATGACATGCTTTGTGAGGGCTGGAAAAATGTCTGCCATATTGTTTTATATCTGCAATTCATAGCTTATGCTTCATAAATAGTACATATTTGGTATTTTAATGTGTGAATAAATAAAATAAGTATTAACATTTCTCATATGAAATAGGTCAAACGTAGAAATTAATCTTTAATGTTTATTTGTGCAATGTAAGGCCATGCTTAGCAATTAAACATTATATATACTGAATTCTCGTAATGATAATGATAATAATGGCCAAGACTTCATAGTGCTTGTTGTGAATTTGGCTTTATTCAAGGTACTTAACATACATTACTTCATTTAATCCTTTCACCACCCTGTAATGAAGTGTTTATTATAGTCATTTTATACATGAGAAGGCTGGGGCACTGAAAGTTTACATTTTTTTAAGGTCACACCGCTAGTAAGTGCTTACATTAGGATTCTGTGGCAACTGTGATATATAAACCCTAGATTTTGAAAGGATTTCTATAATAGATGAGTATTTTTATTTTTATAATATTCCATTGCAGTCTCATGTCAGGAATGAATGGACAGTGGAGAAATTCACTTTCACACAATATTCAGAGAACTAGGCTGATAAAAGTTCTGCCAAACTTAAAAACCTGGTTTTCACCATCATCATAAAAGGCACATTAAGATGATAGAAGGGGAAGACTTTATGCAACAGATAGTTGCCTCATATTACTTCTGCCCACATTTCGTTGTCAAGAACTCAGACACATCCTCATCCTAATAGCAAAGAATGCAGACAAATATGCTTATGGAGAGAGAAAATACATATTTTTGTTACATAGTTTGCATTCTGTACCACAGGAACTAGGCTGGGTTTGAACCCAGACCAAATGGCTCCAGAGCCTAATTCTTAACACCCTATGAAACCTTCTGTAATAGGTATGTGATTTACCTGTTTAATCCATCTCTTAATTAGATGCATTTAGCATGGCTTAAAGCTGTATGCTCCCTGCTTAAGAAAATATAGATTGTATGCATTTTTAAAGTTTGGACAGCCTTCTGTTCCTTTTACGTTTATATAGAAAGTAGTTGGCATATGTCGTTCTGAAATCTAATGGAAAGGATTGGTAGCATCATTGCCAAAAGTTTATCTGCACACCCAGGTTATTATATAGTTATATTTGTAGCTATAACAATAATTATATATTTAATTATATACAAGGCATTTTCCTCACCTCTAAATCCAAGATGAAAAACTGTTGGCCAAATTTAATAACATCATTATTTAACACCTATAAATTTTGTTTTAAGAGAGAAATCTGTGTGAAAATTTTATTAATTTCATAAAAGTTAACCAATATTAGTTGAAGAAAACCTGAGGGATGTTTACCCTGGGATACTATGGAGGGAAAAGAGTATCAAAAAGTAAGGGGAAAAAAGCACAGCTGACAGTTGTCTGACATAAATTAGAATATCAAAGGAATTATCCGAAAATTAGAATTAATTAAACCTAGTCCCTTATAAGAAATTTCAAATTTGAAAAAAAAAATGCCAGCCTAAAATATTCCTGAGAAGCTTTGATGCTTAGAATAAACAATTGAATAAATTAATTTATGCTATAATTTTTGGTCAGAAAGGTTGCAGAAATATAGCTCTCTAATCTGTACTAGTTCATATACCAGCAAAATGGATTACCCCAAAACTTTGCCTCTTAAAACAATAATTTTACTTTGCTCATGATTTTGTGAATACAGATTAGGAATTTGAGAGGCACTAACTGGGTCGTTCTTGTTTGGGTCTTTTCTGTGACTCTAGTCAGGTGATGACTGTGTATGCCATCATTTGAAGGCTCAACTGGGTTTAACATCCATGATGGTTCACTCACTTGGCTGGCGATTAATTCTGGTTGTTGAAGGGACCTCAGCTGATCTGTTATCTGGAGTACTTACATGGGTCTCTTGAGCATGGTGGTGTCAGAGTGGTCAGTTTTCTTGGAGAGGCTTTCTCCAAATTTAACATCTCGTAATGGAGGAAGAAGCATGGTCTTTTATTACCTAGAGTTAGAAGTCACATAGGACCACGTCTGTTGCATTTTATTTCGCACAAGTAAATCACCAAGGTCAGTCCTGATTAAAGGGAAGAAACATGGAACCTACCTCTCCATGGGAGAAGAATTAAATAAGCTATGGATATGGCTTAAAACCACCACAAATTTTGATTATAATATCAAGTTTATTATTACAAGTAATATTTTTACTACTATTATTTCAGGAGAGTATTGTAGACGGCTGAGTGAATCAGGATAGACTTGTGACAATAGCTCTATACTCAAGAAATTTTTACTGAATACTGAACCTCTACATACCACTATTCATCACAAACTTTCATTTTATCAAAACTTCTTAATTTTTCCTTCATGTTATATAAAGTATGGGTAAAGATGACATACTGAACAGATTATTTAAAGGGTTTTTTTTTTCTAACAGTGAGCCCTGTTCTTTGCCAAATTATCTTTAACTGTTTCCTCAGAAATGATTCCTCTGTGTGGATTCAAAGTACAGTTCATGCAATTATTTTTACATTTCTTACTCCTTGGAATTGTATGCGAATCACTTCTTGGCCTTTTGACTAAGGTGAAGTATAAATTGTGACTTTTTATTTCTTATTAACAAGTTGCAGATTTTGGTCTTTCAGTTCATCATTTTATAAATGAAGCAAGCGATGTCAAGTTTTACTATTAACTATTCTGATGTATGAATAAAATGGATACTTGCAGCATACCATGGAAAATAGAGATAATATAATAAGCACTGATAACACCATTTGGTTATCAAGAACCAAGTGTGAGTAGTTTTAATATAATAATACTGAATAATACTGATTGGTAGCCAATATAAAGAATCAGAGCTTACGGTAAACCACAGCAAAAACAACTCCTCTCCTTCAAAAGTATATTTTGTATAATTGATAGATAATTTTCAATAATTATTTGATCAATACAAAATTATTTCATTCCATCTGTCCATCTAAAACATATTTCTATGGCTATAAGCTATGAATAAAATTGTGAATATTTTTATGACTATTCCTATGAATATTCCTAAATCAACCAGATATTTGGGTGAGAGTCTATTAAAAGAAGATACTAAAGGGTTCTTTCACCTTCCTTAAGGTTTAGGTTAAAATCTGTCATGATCTTCTAAAACACTATGAAGTAGCCTTTTAATAGAAAAATTTGGTCCATTTTGGAGCAGATTGAAAACTTATTCCTTATGCAAACCCTAGTCTTGCTAATATTGTCAATGAATATTAATCGACTGTATATTATACATCAGATGCTGTTCTAGAATGGAGCTATATTAGTGCACACACACATTCAAATGGCTAAATATGTAATCAGTCAAGTGACATTATAAAGAAAACTAAAACAGCTAAAGAATAAAGAAGTATAGAGAAAGGGTGAGGTATGTTAATTTAGATAGAACAATTAGGGTATGTCTTTCTGATGAAATCACATTTAGCAGATAGAAAAACTAGTGAAAGAGCCATGTGAGTCATCTCATAGAAGAAAAATACCGGCCAAGACGTCCTCTCTGACCTTGTTATTGTCTTTATTTGAAGATTAATTGGTTTAAGGAGATGTGTATAGATGCCAAGTTGGCAAGGGGTAAACTTGTGATGGTTAATTTTATGTCAACTTGACTAGGCTAAGGGATTCCCATATAGCTGATACAACATTCTTTCTGAGTGTGTGAATCTGGAGAGTGATTCTGGAAGAGGTGTGTATTTGGATCAATAGACTGAGTAAAGAAGATCTGCTCTCACCAATATTGATGGACATTGTACAATCTATTAAGAGCCTAAATAGAACAAACAGATAAGACAGGGCTAATTCTCTCTTTCTGTTCTTGAGCTGGGACATCCATATTCTCCTGCCCTTGGACTTTGGAGCTCCTGGTTCTCTGGCCTTCCAACTCTGGGACTTATATTATTGTCCTTCTGCCCTCCCTGGTCACCAGGCTTTGGACTAGAATTGCAAATTGTACCCTCTGTTCCTCTGGTTCTCAGACCTTTGGACATGAACTAAATTATATCAATAGCACTCCTAGTTTTCTAACTTAAATAGTTCCAATATTTGTTGATAAAATCTGTCTTTTTCCGATCAAGTTGGGTAATTGTTAAATTATCATTTACAAAATGTAGTTCATTCACAATAACTTAATCATTTTCCTGTTGTTTACTTATTCTGGATCCTAGTAAAATTTTTATCATTAAGATTGAAAATTTTTATTAAAATATTTGTTGGCAATGGGCTCTTCAGTTTTCTTGTTTTTGATATTTGTTGAGCTGTATCAATCTGTAACTGGATTTTCTGTCATCCCAATACAGTTTTTTCTTAAAAACAAAATACTTTTGATTATTGTTCCTTATGTTTGTTACTGTTTTGAGCTTTTGTCTTGTGTTTTCTTTCTTTTATAGGTACTTGATCTTTCTCTTTTTTTTCATTTTCTTTCTTTTTTTTGAACAGTTTTTCTCTGACTCCTACTTGAATTTCTTGAGTTTAATTCCCACAAATCCCTTTTCTCTTGTATCTTTTTTGTTGCTTTTGAGCCCTATCTTACAGTCAATTAAGCAATCACATTTTCTTTCTTATGCAATATTTTCTGATTTTACATTGTTTCTGTTTCATATTTTCTTCTTCCATGTAAATATATAAAATATTCTTTCAAATATTAATGAGATTATAAACCAGAAAGCTTCTAATTTTTTTTGTTGTTTCAATTCTGTTTTGTGGCTTTTGTCTTGTTTTGTTTAACAGTATATCTACTTTTTTGAGTCAATTCTTCTAAGCATTCAGGAATGTCCTCTAGTTTTGACATAATGCATCTTTTTATACAGCTATTAGCTTTTTTTTTTTATTCGAATACTCAGTTAAAAAGAAACTTTATTTGTTCTGGCTGCTACAGAAGGAAGAAACCCTGCCATATTGGGTTTCTAAAACGATCATTGAGACCACATCCTGTCCTTTTTCCTCAGAGACTGTGAAAGGGGTTTTCTCATCATTAGCTCTACTCAGATCCTGGCCACATTGTTCCTGCAGGCAGTGGGGGAGGGTCAGAAATCCTACTTCTGACTCTGATTCCCTCTTGCATAGCAATGGAGAGTAAGATAGGGAGGTGACTACTGCTAACTTCCCATTGAACAGACACCTGGCTGAGGACTTGCCATGTTAATTAAATCTCACAACTCTAGGATATAGATACAAATGCATTCTCTTTACATTTTACATGTAAGAAAATTGAGAGATAGGCATTTTAATTTTCCTGTAAGACCAAGCAGCTGTTGAGTGAAGAATCCAGATCAAACTTAGGTTCTTACCAAATACATCATTTCCTCTGGTTTATTATTTAATTAAAATCCTTTGGGCCGGGTGTGGTGGCTCATGCCTGTAATCCCAGCACTTTGGGAGGCCGAGGTGGGTGGATCACCTGAGGTCAGGAGTCCAAGACCAGCCTGGCCAACCTGGTGAAACCCCGCCTGTACTAAAAATACAAAAATTAGCTGCGTGTGGTGGCAGGCGGCTGTAAGCCCAGCTACTCGGGAGGCTGAGGCAGGAGAATCACTTGAATCCCAGAGGTGGAGGTTGCAGTGAGCCGAGATCCCGCCATTGCACTCCAGCCTGGGTGACAAAGCGAGACTCTATCTCAAAAAAAAAATAAAAATAAAAAATCCTTTGAAGCTGAGGGCATGAGACTATTATATTTCCTATTTTTATCACCAATGAGGGTTTCCCTCCATTTTATATTCTCCTAGCCTCTCCCATGGGTCTCTCAGAAGAGTAAGGTAGAGGATCAAATTTACAAAAACCGTATTTCTCAGAAAGAAAGGCTCTTTAAATTGTACAAAAGAATGACCACTCAATGTGACCAGTTTATCTGACTTCCAAATCATAGGTCTCTGCCCTTTTTAAACAACATAAAAAGCTTGAAGTTTTCTCATTCTAAAAGATGTGGATTCCGAAAGGATATCCGCTTCTTTTCAAAAACGTTGGTGAGAAAATAACATTTAAGGAATACAATTTAAGATTGACTGCATAGACTTAAGGCTTTTTACCTTTACATTTCAAGGGTTTCGAAAAATTGACTATGAAGCTTTATTCCACAGGATTAACTACCATTTGATGACACCAGTGCCATTTTCGAAGGATTGTAAGTAGTTGCACATTGTACCATCATTTAGCTAATATGACCTCAGTCCACCTCAGGTGAATGAGAGCATTGTAAAATTTATAAAGTAGCAGGTAATAAAATCATTCACCAATCAGCATACTCACGTACAGTGTCTTTATCAGGGTTTTTGGAATAAAAAATAAAAATTCATTGTTAGTTAAGTGGAACACAAATCAAATAGATAAAAAGGTAGAAAGTACAACAGTATGAAATGTAGTAGACAAGTGGGGTATTTGTGAAAAGGATGACTTCTGAGATTTTGGAGCTCGAGTACTTATTTTATATATGGCCATCAACACTTACTTGGATGCTTTGTCCATAGGAAATGCTCAGTAAGTACCTCCCCAAGAGGTGATGAAATAGTCAGTGTGTAGAGAAAGATAATTAAAACAGAATGCTGCATTGATTTTTCAGTTATCATCTGAGGAGATACATGTAACAATGTCATCAAAATTATATGTTGGCATTTGAACTCCATGGCAATAGGGTTCTGACTGAAGTAAAACTTAAGCAACGTTTTCACATATGGTAAGATCACATCCTTCAAAAACTATATCTGAAAGTGTGTCAGAAATAACAGTGGTAAAAAAGAATAATGGATTATTATTACTCATAAACGTATCCAAATTTGGCTATTTAAGTGTGAACTTTTGGCATTTCTTTGAAATCCGCATTTCAAATTTTTTCATTTAGCATTGTAACGACAACATTTTACTTATACAAAGTGTTTCCATCCCTTTTAACCTACAAAGACATGCATATTTCATTGAAGTCCCATAATGTTAATTTTAGCATTTCATGTATTGGAAACACTAAGTGTCATGTAGTAAAAATCGGGGGTTTTTGAACACAGTGGTTATTTCTCGTAAAATAAGAAGTAATTATTGTAGGAACATACTAGTCTTTGAGAAGAGGAAGGGGATGGTTACATGTACGGGTTTCGGGGCATAGGTATGTGTAACTATTAGATAACATATTTCCAGATGACAACTTTTGAATATTTCTATTTAGACATGAAGTACCTTCAAATACTTGTTCTAAACTCAACTAATGACTTTTCTACTAACCTATATTTACGTTTGGCCTTTTCTCTGAGACTGTGGTGATACCATATCTACTCAGCAGTCTTTAAATCTACACCTCATCCTCACCTTCTGGTTTACCCTCACCATATCCATCCACCTTAGAACTGAACAAGCTCTATTGGTCTCACTGAGGCAGTATCTCTGTCATCAGTCATTTTTTTTTTTTTTTTTTTTGCTACAAATGTTTACTTGAATACAAGTGTGAAGGAGCAAATGCAGATTTTTCTACTTTATTGGATAAGCTCATTTTTATAAATCAGTTCTTTCAATTATGAACTGTTTCTTATTATTCTTTAAAAAAAAATTATATCTGTCATTGTTTTTCAGTTTCCACTATTGGTGTTTTTGGCCAGGATTTTATTCAGTTTTGTAAATACATATATTCTGTTTTGTGTGTGTGTATATATATATATACACACACACACACATATATATGTGTATATATGTAAATATATATATTGACTTAATAATAACCCTCTGGTTATTTTCTACCATTAGATTGTAGGCAGTCTGAGACTCCAATATGGTTTAATAACATAGGAATGTCAATTTTACCTTCCTGCTTTATACTATCTACCAAATATCTCTTAATTTCTTATCCAAAATTTACAGCCTCCCCAAACATGACTTGCAACCCTATTCAATTGCAGAACCATTGAAATGCAAATATGAAAGGATATGGCATCTTCATCTTTTTTAATTCCATCATAAAATAGAATAGTTCTTGGGCTATGCTAAGTTCAACACAAGAAACAATTAATGTTTATGGATATGAACTAGGACTTATTTAATGAACAAGTTTTATACATATGTTCTATTATATAATAGTTTCTGAACACTGTAGTTGAAACCAACTTCACATAAAGCTATTAGAGGAGCATATAAAAATGAAAACATGACATAGTCTTGAGCTTTAAATTAAATATTTCTACTAAAAATATAACACCTGAAAGTATACAGAAAAACCAGTTTGGCAGTTATATTGAAGATGTTCATTAATTTTCCAGATTTTATATACCTATACATGCTCCATAAATGATGGAAATAAAATTACTGAATAGTCATTGAGTATCGTTTCATTAAACATATATATCTTGGTATAAAACAATCACATAGATATATTAATTCCCAAATTAAGGCTTTCCTCTGTCACACAGTGATGAAACACATACTGTCACTGTTCCTCAAATGCCTGTTACCACGGAGTATCAATAGTGCATTAGAAGGGCTCAATGAATATATTGATTTTTTATTCTTTTTCCTTTTATTATTTTTTAATAATCTTAATTAAAGAAAGAATTTCAGGGTCTGATGGTCTGGTTTCAATTCCTTGGCTGCCAGTAGTGTGATCTTAGGGAAGTCATTCAAATTCTCTAAATTTGAATTTCCTCTTCTCTAATGTGGGGAAAATAACAATACCTACCTCATACTTACGTTGTGAGGGTCAATAAAATCACGTATGAATGAGGCAAGCCAGAAAGAGCTACCCAAGTGTTGAATAGAGTGTAGTTTTGCCAGTTATTTTAATAGTTGATATGACGAAGTACGTAAGTCAAAAATGAATGAGACCACAGGCCTTAGACAGTCTCCTGTCCATCTCTGTCTCCTCCTGCACCCAAGTTTGTTTCAGTTTAAAAATAAGCAGTTATTGAAAGTGTATTTTATGTGCCAAGTAATATGGTAGATGTTAGAAATGAAAAGGAAACAGTATTTTCCCACTACTGCACAAAGTCTAGTAGAAGAGTGACACATAAAAGGCCAACATGGTGAAACCTCATCTCTACTAAAAACTACAAAAATTAGCCAGTTGTGGTGGCAGGAGCCTGTAATCCCAGCTACTTGGGAGGCTGAGGAAGAAGAACAGCTTGAAACCGGGATGTGGAGGTTGCAGTGAGCCGAGATGGTGCCACTGCACTCCAGCTTGGGCAACAGAGGGAAACTCCATTTCAAAAAAATAAATAAATAAATAACCTCAATAAAGTACATGCTAAAATTGTTTATTGCACAGGGTGTTACACATGTCAGGCAGGGTAGAGTAGCATTTCACTTAGCTTTTGTGATTAGGAATATTCCAAAAAAATGACAACTGTATTGAGCTGCTGACTAATACTTCCAGTTATCATAATGAAGACGTGTAGGGTTTTCTAGACAGAATATGCAGCAATAACACAGCCATAAAATTGCAGCTAAGTATTCAGTGGTAATGAATCTGCAAACGGTTGTGTACATTTAAATAATACATATAAACCTGGCACATAGTAAACACACAATACATTCTATTCTATCATTTTTAAGCCAGTAGAGAAGGTGTTCAGTCAGTTAAGAGGTGATCATAGTAGTTCAGATAAGAGCTAAAGGCCTGAGAGTGCAATGATGGATGAAAATATCTGGCACTGGTATCTGGCACTTAATAGAAATTCCATTTATGTTGAATAATGTGTAAAAGATATAGAATTAGATATATAGAAATCTTACATCATAGATTTAAACATACAATTAGTGTTTCATTCTTATTAAAGAATAACTACACGATTGTCCTATAACTAGGCAAAGAAAAAAAATGACCAACTTTTTTTCCTCCATGAGATTGACTGGTTGTGTTGGCATTTGAAAGTTGTGGTCCAACTCTGTTTAAGATAATTAGGCTAAGACTTAAAAGGTGCAGGAAACAGAGATTTAAAAAGAATATTTAAACTTTGTATGGTACCTCTAAGATATGCACTAGACTAACAGCATTAGCGAAAAACCTTATACTTATTCGGTTAAACCCTTTCTTTACTCTTTTTTAAAAATCGTAAATTGACAATTTATAATTTTATAAAAATTATGGAGTACAAATTAATGTTATAATTAATGAATACAATGTAGAATAATTCGATAAAGTTAGTTTACATATCTGTCATCTCAAATACTAACATTTTCTGTGGTGAGTACATTTAACACTTATTTTGAGAAATTTCGAAAGGTACGACACTCTATTTTTAACTATATTCACTATCCAGTGCAATAGAACTCAAAAAAAAAAAAAAAGAAAGAAAAAACGAAAAGAAACCGTATTTCTCCCATCTGATTGAGATTTGGCAACTTTTGACCATCGTCTCCCCATTCCAGCCACCCTCCAGTCTCTGTAATCACTATTCTACTCTCTGCTTCTATGAATTCATTTGTTTTAGATTCCCATATATATGTGAGAATATGGCATGTTTGTCTTTCTGTGCCTGATTTATTTCACGTAGCATAATGCTCACCAGTTCAATCCATGTTGTTGCATATGACAAAATTTCATTCTTTGTAAAGTCTGACTAGTATTTCATTGTGTATATATATATATATACCGCATTTTCGTTATCCATTTATTTGTTGAACACGGGTTGATTTCATAACTTAGCTATTATGAATGGAACTGCAATGAATATAGTCATGCAGACATCTCATCAATTAACTGGTTTCTAGTCTTTCGGGTACATCACCAGAACTGGAATTGTTAGATCACGTGGTAATTCTCTTTTTAGGTTTGTAAAGATCTTCCATAATGTTTTCTAATTTACATTACCACCAACAATGTACTAGGGTTCCCTTTTTCTCACATCCTCTGCGACACTTGTTATGTTTAATCTTTTCTGTAAGAGGCATTCTGACAAATTGTGAAATGAAAGTTTATTATATCTTATTAATGATTGGCAATATTGAACTTTTTTTAATATATCTGTTGACAAAGTTACTAACAATAGGAGGCTGCGATAGGAACTACAGCTACTGTGCAGCTGATGTCAAGGGGGAAGTTCCCCAAACACACCAGCAGGGTATTTCCCTCTGTAAATTTCCTGTACCTTCAATTGTGCTGCAGGGAATTGCTCTTTTTAAAACTATGTTTATATAAGTACTTCCCATCTTCTGGGTTCTTTTTGTTCTCACTTTTTCCACAAATCAAATTTTGAACAAATTAACTATGTTTATTCATCATATAGGAAAGCATTTGTAATTTAGTCAAAACCTATTGTAACTACTTGCCATTTTAAAGCACTGATAAGAGTGATAAGCAGATAATGTCTGTTCTTTGAATTTTCTTTGTGATTGGATTGGGACAGTTTCCCTCACTGTGAACTTTTAAAGGGCAAAAACTGTGTCTAAAACTTTTGTATTTGTCTCTATTTGGCAATATTAGATACTCAATAAATATTTGATAAGTAAATAATTATAAATGAACAAGTAAAATAATATCATAAATGTACTGAAGACAAGAAAAAGCTCCAAATAGTAAGATTATGAAAGTTTTGCTGAAGAAGTGGCATGCTAGCTGAGTTTTGGTGGATAAAAAATTCAGTAGGGGAAGTGGGTAAGCAGAGAATGCCAGTCTTGCATAAGCAAAGACATCCAAAATGGGTCAAAGATGGCATAATGTTCAGGTGTCAGTAGCACAAAGATGTGAAAGAAAGATACAGAAGAGTAACCTAGTAATGTAGACAGAGATCAGTTGTGGTTGGTCTTTAAAAACTACGCAAAAGAGATTGGGCTTTTTTCTCCTGTCAAAGCAGGGCTATGTTTTAAAGAGGAGCAGAGCCTAATGTGTACTATAGCTTGAGTTGACTTTCCTCAGAAACCAGAAAACAGGAGCAATATAATGTAGATGGTTGTGCAATGGAAAGTTCTCTAGCTTGCAACACACACACACACACATGCACACACGCACACACACACACACACACCACTGCATACCACACACCACGCCTAACTTACTACATTTTTTTTTAAAGCAGTTCATTAGTAAATCAAATGGATAGAATAGAACAGAATTCATGGGTTTGAAAACACAAGTCAACCAACATAAGTTAAATGACATGCTTTCTATAATGAAGTCAACCTTAATGTTGACTTTATATAGCAAATCAACTTTAGTAAAATGACATGATTTCTATAACAAAGTCAACTTTCCTATTTTTGTTGTTGTTGTTTTCACATAGGACAAAATTCTGTGGATAGCGTTGTAGCGAAGACTATCTCATGGCTGGGTTATATACAATTTTCAATGTCCTTATTGTAATAATGCTACATAGCTGTTTGGGAAATATCATTGCTCCTTGCCTGAGAACCATTGCTTTATAGTACTAAATTAAAAAAATATATTTTTAGGGAAAATCCAACTTCTCTTTTTATTTGATTACTGAAAAAAAAAATTCTGTATTTCCTGAAAGCACTAGGCAACATTTTAGGAGCAGTATCTCTGATCAGAGTGGAACTGGGTATCCCAGGTCACAAAAACAGTTAAGTTTCATTTTCAGGGTCTCTATCCAAACTCGTGGATTCCTGAATCAAGTACAGTCATGTTAAAGTAATATTTTTTATCTGAATGGGTAGAACCAAAATTAAAATACCTAGAATAAACATGATATTATCAGTAATTTTTTTTCAAGTGTTATTCTGTATTTGTGAAAATAGGGACAGTGACTTTTTTCCAAGAGGGGAGAAGACAAAAAAAAAAAAATGTGTATTGGAGCCAAAAGCCTTATTTGCTGTGAAAATTGCAAATGTTTGCCTGGAGCAAATATGTGAAAATTTGCGATTTGTTGTAGGTGTGGAATTTTGCTATTTTTCACAGTGGAAGAACTGTTCTGTGTAGTTTGTTTTTCCCCCTAGATGTGTGAATACTCCAAGAAATTTTGAGATCTATGCATTTTGATGCCAAAGATGGCAAGGTGAACAATTACTTTCAACAATAACTCAAAGTTCTGCTATGTAATTCAATGAAATTTTTTTTTCATAGTTCAAATATTAAGATAAACAGTAGTCCCAATTTTGTCTTAAGCTTTCATCTGGTAAAAAGCTCTGTATTAATGTAGTATAATTCTTTTATTCAGGAGTATATTGATTTATAAAATTACAGATATGGAGAGTAGGTAGTTTAAAAATCATTCACGCTTTTATGACTTGTAATAAGAGACCAAAAGTCCTGCTGTCTTATACATGCAATTATTATATTTGCAATCTTATATATGCAGAATTACATTCAGATACCATATAAAATCGAATCAATTTACTAAGTACAAATAAATAACAATAAAAACTCCAAGTTACTTAACTGAATAATATCTGAATAATATACTTTTTAAGATTGAAGGTATACAAGGTATTCAGTTTTGTTTTGTTTTTTTTTAGACAGGGTTTCATCCTTTCGCCCAGGCTGGAGTGCAGTGGTGCAATCTCAGCTCACTGTAATCATTACTACCCGGGCTTAAGTAATCCTACCACCTGTGCCTCTCAAGTAGCTTGGACCACAGGTGTGTGCCACCATGCTTGGCTAATTTATAAATTTTTTGTAATCCCAGGGTTCTGGGATTACAGATATGAGCCACTGCACCCAGCCTAAATATACATCTTGAAGCTAGATAAGATTAATTAATTGTTCAGGAAAAAGGAAATAAAATAATTATGCTATTGTGAAATATAGTCATGTGTCACATAATGATGAGGATACATTCTGAGAAATGCAGTTAGGCCATTTTGTCCCAAGTGAACATCATAGGGTGTCACTTGTATGCTATAATCTTGTACAGCATGTTATGTACTGAATAATGTAGGCAACTGTAACACAATGGTAAGTATTCACCTAAACATATGTTAACATAGAATATATACAGTAAAAATATGATATAAAAGATTTAAAAAATGGTATACCTGTATAGGGCACTTACCATGAATGGAGCTTGCAGGATTCAAGTTGCTCTGATTGAGTCAGTGAATGAGTGGTGAGTGAATGCGAAGGCCTGGGACATTACTGTACACTTTATAAACACTGTACATTTAGGCTAGACTTTATTTGTTTTAAAAAAGTAATCACACTATGACCTTACAATGGCTATGATTTCACTAGATGACAGAAAGTTTTTAGCTGCGTTATAATCTTATGAGACCACCATCATATATGTCGTCTGCTGTTGACTGAAACGTTGTTATGCAGCACATGACTATATATACTGTTTACCCTTGAACACTGTGAGGGTTAAGGGTGCCAACCCCCATGCAGGAAAAAAAAAAATCCAGGTATAAATTTTGACTCCTCCAAAATATAACTACTAATAGCCTTCTGTTGACTGGAAGCCATACTGACTGATTAACACGTATTTTGTAAGTTTTATGTATTCTATACTATATTCTTCCAATAAAGTAAGCTAGAGGAAAGAAAATGTTATTAGAAAATTTATAAGAAAGAGAATATATATTCATTAAATCCAGGTGAATCATCATAAAGCCTTTATCATTGTCTTCACACTGATTAGGCTGAGAAGGAAGAGGAAGAGAAGGGGTTGGTCTTGCTGTCTCGGGGTGGCACAGGTGGAAAAAAATCTGCATACAGGCTGGGCACAGTGGCTCACGCCTGTAATCCCAGCATGTTGGGAGGCTGAGGCAGGTGGATCACCTGAGGTCAGTAGTTCGAGACTAGCCTGGCCAACATGATAAAACCTCGTAGCTACTAAAAATGCAAAAATTAGCCAGGTGTGGTGGCAGGAGCCTTTAATCCCAGCTACTTGGGAGGCTGAAGCAGGAGAATCGTTTGAACCCGGGAGGCAGAGGTTGTGGCGAGCTGAGATCCACCACTGCACTGGCAGCCTGGGCAACAGGGTGAGACTCCATCTCAAAAAAAAAAAAAAAAAAAAAGTGCATGTAAGTGGATCCTTGAAGTTCAAACTTGTGTTGTTCAAGGGTCAATTGTATTTCGTTTTTAACCTGTTTTCCTGACATACACCTCCTGAAAGCCTTGGAATCTCTGAGGTGATTAGTGTCCCTTGTAAGTTAAGAGATGACTGGTAGCTGGAAGGTTCTAAATAGTTTTAATATGGGGGCTGATCACAGGAAAGACAAAGGCATATTTAGAGGTTTGGGACTTTCAGCCCCACCCTCTAACCTCCAGGGAGGGGAGATGGGCTGAAGGTTGAGTTGATCACCAAGGGTCAGTGATTTAATCAGTGGTGCTTAGGTAAGAAAGCTTACATAAAACTCAAAAGGACTGAGTCCAGACGGCTTCTGGATCGCTAAACGGGTAGAGGTTCCTGGAGGGTGGTGCACAAGAGAGGAGATCCCGTGCTCCTTCTTCCATGCCTTGCCTTGTATAACTCTTCCATCTGGCTTTTCATCGTATCCTTTATAATATCCTTCATAATAAATGGGTAAATGTAAGTAAAGTATTTCTCTGAGTTCTATAAGCTGCTCTAGAAAATTAATCAAACCCAAGGAGTAGGGTGTGGGAATCTGGATTTGTATCTGGTTAATGAGAAGTACAGTTCACAACCTGGGGTGTGCAATTCACATGTGAATTAGAGGGCAGTTTTGGGACTGAGTCCTCAGCCTGTGAGATCTGATGCTATCTTCAGGCAGATAGTGTCAGAACTGTGGACACCTCTGGTGGGGAAAATGCTCACTCATTTATTGGTGATCAGAGGTCACAGAAGTATTGAGTGGTAAACAGAGAGTAGGAAGACCTGTTTGCTTTTTCTATATTCTTGTGGTAGTACTCGATTTCTTTCTAGTCGATGTGCTACTGTAACTGCCATGTTCCTTCTCTTTATGGTCTCTTCTGAAAAGCATAAAATATTTGGATTGTCTTTGCAGTCCTTCCCTAGGTGATGCCTGCCCAGATTAGCTACTGTGAAGGAATGCTGATTGCTTCATCCTGGTCCTGCCTCTTTATATTGAGACGTTGTCTCCCTCTCACTGTGTCGCCCAGGCTGAAGTGCAGTGGTGCGATCTCTGCTCACTTCAACTTCCGCCTCCTGGGTTCAAGCAATTCTCCTATCTCAGCCTTCTGAGTAGCTGGGATTACAGGCGTGCACCACCACGCCCAGCTAATTTTGTTTTTTGTTTGTTTGTTTATTTTTTCTTTAGAATTTTTTAATAGAGACAGGGTTTCACCATGTTGGCCATCCTGGTTTCTAACCTCAAGTGATGTGCCCACCTCAGCCTCCCAAAATGTTAGCTTGACAGGCGTGAGCCACCATGCACGACCCCCTCTCCTCTTTCACATGCAATTTTCTGTCCCATTTCTCATACCCTCAGAGACACCTTTCCTTTTAAGCTCTAATATCATAATTAGCTTCTTTCATTAGGTAACCTGTGTTTTAACAGATTTCCCAGACCACTCCCTTTTTTTCTCCCCCAGGTAAGATGTGCCTTTTAGAGTTCTTCCAAAGGACATATAGGACAATATACTTCTTTGGGTTAACGAAATTTTCTAGTATGCATAAAGCAAGCCTAGATGGTTTGTTTTACAATTATCCAATTAATCCACTCAATTAAAGTATGTTTTAATTAACAATATAGTATATGTATAAGATTCTAAAAGGCTAGCTTATCATTTGAATTAGTACATAGGTTGCCGTTCACTTTTCAAGTATCAAAATCACTGGAATCTGAAAAAAACTTTGCAGACTATTTCTGCATCTCTCCAATCTTTCTTGGAATGCTGCATAAAGCTATTCTTGGTTTGTGTTCGTTTCAGTAAGATTCAGTAACTTCAAAGCTTTTCTTAATATCATATAACCTTAACACGGGTACCTGGTTTTCTTCATGCATTTCTGAAACTTGGAATATATATTTATCTTTCCATAGGACTAAGGAGAAAATCCACTACTAAATGATTCTTGCCATATGCACAAAGGGTAAAAAAATGGTGGAGAAATGATCAAGGGAAATCATCTATTTAGAAGTATGCTAAAGTTTTATTCCCCTTAAAATAGTAGTCTAATTGAAAATAATAATTGAAAATATTTTTGTAAAAATCAATTTTAAGAGATTACCTATGAAGCTAAACACCACTCATAATAAAATGATTTACAATTGATACATACAAGAAAATAGTCTTCCCCTTAGAAAGAAACAAAAATCACAATTCTAAGGTTTATTGCTGCATTTTTCATTGTGGAGAATGCCTCTTGAAGTTTAATTCTTTAGTGAATTTCATTTACAGATCACCCTTCCAGCTCAGCTGTCTACTCGCCAATAGGCACCGAGGAATGTCTCCTTTCTATGTCCTGACCATATTGCTACCCCTTTTTCTTATCTGCCCAATTAGCTTTAGAGGCCTTAGCTACCACCAGCCTAACTACCTTGGAGCTCCTAGATGAAAGTTTCTTATCCTAGGCTATTCTATTCATCAGAAATCTAGCAAAACTTAGGTTTGAATAGTTTCCTATGAAACACCTCCCACTCAACTGATTTGTGGTTCCTAATGAACCATAAGCTGATGGACAATTACTCATTTGGCTGAGCCCCATGGAACATTTAAAGGATACTAGGGATCTCGCAAAGCTACATATGTGACTTCCATTTAAGTTTAGATACAAGCTTTTTGACAAGAGCAAGAAATATAACAAGACTTTAAATGGAATTACCGTGAAAGAGCAACTTTGACTTGAAATCTCAAGTTCTCTGCGATTGGTGTTCAGATAAACCAAAAAATAATAAGGGTAACAATTTCTAACATTTAGAAAAGCAACATTGGGTTACATTAAATGGAAACTTTCTAGTTTTAAACCGCCACCATGGTGTATTATAACTAGGAAGAGACGGCATTTTTTACATCCTTAATCAACACAATTTTTTTCTATATTTGCAAAAGTTTGGACTTACATTTTACTTAAACCAAACATCCAGAAATAAAATACAATGGAATTTTTTTGTTGTTGTTAAAACAAAACAGAACAAGAATACAGACGGCTAAATTTGTGATTTGTTTAAAAAGTGCCATTTAGGCTTAATAGGCATATCTAGGCACACTTTATGGTGAAAACTTCTTAAATACTTCTGTACAATATATTTTCAGGTAACTAGATGATCAGAAATCCTAAGACAAGAGGATGCATGTTTAGTAATTGAAGACATCACTTGAAAGAATGTATTCCCTGGTGAGCATCCTCTGACTCAGCATTAACAGTTAGAATATGAAGGACAAAGATGAACACACAGTAAAACCAGACACAGCACTTGTTAAATACATAGTGGACACCCTTAGAGCAACCCCTTTCATCCAAGGCTGGCCATAGGAAGAGTTTGTAGGTGCAACCACACACTAAGGTCTTCAAACCGGCGCTTGGTCTCATCAGCTGAGAATAAGCATTGTTTCGTTGTTAGGTGTTGTTTTTGTTTTCTTTTATTTAGCTTTGAGGATGAGGGCACTACTATTATTTAAGGCTATGTGGCCAGGCCACTATTGTTAATTTAGGCTTATTGCCAGTGAATTTACTAATTAAAACAATGTTTATACTGACGGATACATTGAGAAATAGAAAGCTAACTTTAGGGAGATCTCTCTCACCTCCACCCTCTGCCGCAATAAAATGCCAGTAGTAACAGTGGGTGTCACAGACGGCACCAGCTTTAAAAATATAGCGGAGAACAAAAAGAAGAAAGGAAATGGGGACTGAGACAATGAAAAATGGCAATATTATTTTATTCCAATTCAGATTCTTATTTTGACATGTAACAGGCCTTAATCTGTGGAATAAAATCTATGGTACACAAAAGTAATATATGATATAAATATTCTGTTTTAGGACACAGTGAAGCAGTTTAATTAGTTAGAAGAAACTTTAAAGGGAGAATAAAGAGATCTGGGCTTGGGTCCAGAATCTCATTGACTAACCTCTCCCAAATTCCTATTTTAAAATTCCTATCAGGTGTAATGGGCTGCCTTAGTGAACAATTATAACATGCATAGTAGTAATACATTTACCTACATATCGAATTTACTCTGGCTGTTTTTTTTTAAACATTGTAATAATCCATTTCCACTATGAGATTGTGCCAATTTTCTCTAAGTATTGCTTTTAATTTTGAAATTTCCAGTCTTGGAGATATTCTCTTAGAATTTTCTCAATATTCCATATCTCAAAATGTTTTGATAACAAGCGTTATGATTAAAGAATTATATTGATATTACTGATCAATAAAACATGTCTATTTTCATACCAGCTTGTGTGAGATTGATTCAAGCCTTTTTTCCTATCTATTTCTGATGAATGAACAAACTGCAGAATTCTATAAGAGCTATATTGTAAGCATTAGCACTATGTACCATAATCAGTGTCCAGAAGACTTCTCATGTCATAAAAAATGGTGCTTGCACTATTTTAATGGAGCAATTGGAAGAAGTTTATATAATAAATTACAAATCGGAGGCAGTTATTATAGTAAAGCTCATTCTTGCTAACACCCTATGAAACAAAAAATGGTCTGTCATTTATTGAATTGAGAAAATTGTTTGAACTATGAATAAGCTTACTTATCTATTTGAATTTGTCTGTGCCTTGGAATTTTTTACTTTTTGTTTTTATTTGAGGAAGAATGTGCTTTTTGCTAGACTTGGTAATACTACCTTGACTATCTTCTGACATGTAACTGATTCAATGTTTAATGGAACTATAAGAAATGTTCATTCCTTTCCAGATAAAAAATGGTTAAACCTTTGCAATTTCATATAGATCAACTAACTTCTAGGTGGTATGATTTGCTGGTAAGAGGGAAGAATTGGATAATGAGCAAAATGAGAGCTGGCTGACAACTATTTGGAGCTGTAGTATCTTGTAATATCATGGCTACACCGCTTTCTTCAAAGGTAATTGGCAACATTGTTCACTTGATGAAGATTCTTTTATTTTCTTTCAACACACGTATGTTGTGTAG
Organism: Hylobates moloch; assembly: GCF_009828535.3. Classification (NCBI taxonomy): domain Eukaryota; kingdom Metazoa; phylum Chordata; class Mammalia; order Primates; family Hylobatidae; genus Hylobates; species Hylobates moloch. Next base: position 6,185,736 of record NW_026652299.1, read on the forward strand.
CTTGTAGCAGTAGGAGATTCATAAAAATAAGTCAAATAAAAAAGAATCTTATGAAAATTATTCACTTACCGTGTCCTTACAATTCCAAAGTTGTGATATCAGTAAGTATGTCTAGACACATTTTAAAAAGCATTTCAGCCACTGGAGAAGCATAACACAATTAATTTTGGTTTAAAAATATGACGATAATTTAGACCCTTCCATTTTATGTAGAAACACATTGTTTCCCTTTAATAGTACTTTAATGATATCTCGTACTATTAATATAAAAAAGAGATTTTGTACTTGGAAATTGGAAAATATTTAATATGCAAGAAGAAAAATATGTTTGAAAATAGACCTCTGCATGTGAATGTCCATAAGCTAGCCACTTATTATGATGTAAATATTTGGGGTTTCTATGTTGTGTCAAGTCAAGGTGTCCAAAGAATCAACCAATCAAAACAAAAACAATAACTCAGATTTAAGGCCCTGTTTTACATTGCACTCATTTAGTGAAAAAAAAAAAAAAAAGTACTCAATAAAAACACAAAAGCTCTATTTATATATTCAAAGATTATTTTTTAGTAATTCAACTTTGAAACTTTATTAGTATTAACAAGAATTTGCTTTAAGAAACTATTTCTGGCTGGGCACGGTAGCTCTCTCCCAGCACTTTGGGAGATTGTGGTGGGCAGATGACCTGAAGTCAGTTGTTCAAGACCAGCCTGGCCAACATGATGAAATCCCATCTCTACTAAAAAGACAAAAATTACCCAGGCATGGTGGCTCACCTGTGATTCCAGCTATTTGAGTGGCTAAGGCAGGAGAACTGCTTGAACTCAGGAGGTAGGGGTTGCAGTCAGCCGAGATCATACCACCGCACTCCAGCCTGGGTGATAGAGCAAAACTCTGCCTCAAAACAAAACAAAATTATTTCTTTCCCAGGCTCAAGCAATCCTCCCACCTCAGCCTCCCAAGTAGCAGGGACCACAGGCACATGCCACCATGCCTAGCTAATTTTTTTTTTTTTTGTAGAGATGTGGTCTCACTCTGTTGCAAGAAACTGTTTCTTAAGACTGCACCCTAAACTCTGGAAATAGATCATATGAATCCCCTTTTTGGTCAGTATCATATTCTAGAGGTGGTATACTCAGATAACAAGTGTCATCAAGAATGTGGATGCTCCTTTGAGCCTAGTCTGGTCTGCTTTTTTATAGACGCAACCTTAGTTAAAGCCACAATAGCTGCCAATAAGAAAGGCTCAAGTAAGCTGAATCTGATCCGGACTCAGTCATGACGACACCTCTGGGGCCAAAGTGTCCTTCAGTTTCATTCTGATGAAAAAGACCCAGAGAAGAAGCACAAATATGGAAAGGCCAAGGAGAAACGCGGGAGGCCCCTATTCCTGGCTGTGTCCTTTTCGTTTCTGTATCAGCCTGTCTTTTTCAATGCTGAAACAGTGTCTTAATTCTTCCATGTGGCACCAGGAATAAAACTGTACTCTTAAGAAAGAAGATTAAACAACAAGTACATAGCATACAAAAGCTCTTTGCAGTCATTATATATTTTAATAATAATAACAATATTTGAGAAATATTAGTATCCCCATTATAAAATGAATACATTTAAGTCAAAAAGGGACAATTTATTTTGTCCAGCCTCTTATCGAGATTAAGTGGTGAAACTGAGATTTCAATTCAAATCCCGTGACTCCAAATTTACAGTTCTATACTGTTGTAATGTCTCTCTAATTAGTCCATTCACACTGAGAAGGGAAAAGATTGATAGAGATTTAAGTAATAATTACTAACATTATCTGGGAACTTCAAAATATTAATAAAGATTTCTCAACTCCAGCTTTAGCTACCATGTTTGAAAAGATCTGGGGTTTTGTAAGGTGTCTATATATTTTTAAAGTTTTTTCTAAGTAATTGCTGCTGCTCAGCCAGATTTGGGAACTTCTTTAAAGTATTGAGACAGCGTTAAAGAATTTGCAAGAATATTTGCATTTTTCAGAGGAGAAAATAAATCTTTTAAAAGAAGCATTTCTACTCAGAAGTTTTGCATTATGTAGATGGTTTGAGAAGGCATTTTGAGGAGGGGGACAGGTTTCCTGGCACCTCTAAAATCATGATGTAAAGAGAAATACTCTCCTTTCTCAAAACTGTACTCTTACTTACATAGCGCATGCATGGATGATGATTTGAAAAATAAGTCAGTAGGCTGCTTATCATTTCTGGTAGAGCATAGTCTACAGAAAACATTATTTCAAGTGTTAGCTTCATCTCTGTTAGCTGCATGGACTTGGGAAAAATAGTTAGCCTTCTTGGTTCTTTGTTTGTTTGTTCATTAAAGGCAGATATTAGTATGTATCTCATGGGGTTATCCCAAGGACAAAACAAGCTGTTGTACAGTGTTTGGCCTAGTAGATATGCAACCAGCATTCATTTTAAAAGGGTGTAGTCTTTGAACAATAACCGTTTGAACCACAGTGACTTTCTATTTGTCAATGTATCTCGTCTTATGTTTTATTTTTCTTAGAAGATGCTGTGAAAAATAACTCTCTATGAACAAATTTGTTTGGCCAATATAGAATAACTCTCATTGAGAGATTCATAATAAATAAGTTAAAAATCTTGAAGTTTTTCATGAAAAAAATGAGTTTAAACCATAATTTCTATAAACGTATGTAGCTATGGAGACCTTTTCCTTATGGGACACCTATTAATATGATAGAAATGATATCCAAAAATAAAAACTTTGGGAAAAGATTCTCCTTTTATTACAAATGTCTTCAAAACACATACAATTTTGCACTTAGGCAAATTGAGAGAGTGTAAAATGAAACTTCAGAGTGTAGAATTTCATTATAAGTAGGTATTATACTCACATTGTAATAAAGTAGCAGAAGTGAAATCCATCTATAATATGAGATTCCATGTACAGCTGATTTTTTCCTGTTTGCATGTAAGTTGAATATCTATGTGTGTATGTTTGTATGAGTATGTCTTCACGTGCGTGAGTTTGTTTGTATGTGTGTGTAGAATCAGGAATTTTTTGTAATTATATATCAATTTGTGAATGATGTATGAAGTGTAATTCCCTGTTCAATAAAAAGTGATTTATAATCAGTGCTGTGCTGTTATACACTTTATCTTATATGATAAATCTAGACTTACTACTCTTAGAAAGCCTATTAATTTAAATATCAAATCTAAGAACAAATTTAAAATAAAATATTCTATTTTCTCATATTCCTACTCTTCAGAGTTCACCTCTACTGGCTGGTGTTTTCTCAGATAAGCAGTTTACTTACAAAAATCCAAATAACTGAAAATTATGTTGTACACAAAGCTGTATTTAGGTTCTTTCAACATTTGAGGCAAGGCAACAAGAGATTTGACTTCCTCCAAGACCAACTTAGGGTCACTGCTTGTTTGTTTTCCTTCACATGGGCACTCCAGCCTTCCTTAACGTCCAATTTGCTTTCAATCAGTGGGTATTTAAGCTTCAGGAGGAATCCAGCCAAAATAAGCCATCCTTCTGCCAGGCCCAAAGTCTCCTTTCCTCCTACTCTCTCTGGGTTTCCTCTTATAACTTACCCTTCACTTAGTTCCATGGAATTTGCCTGGGCTTTCTGAGGGACAATTAACTTTAGGGAGTTATTTGTATATTTCAAACAAAGTGGCAGAATCACTATTCCTGGAGAAAGTAATTGGCAGAAAAACAAAAAATCAACATGAGGACAAGCCCCTCTTCTTACCTTGGCCTTGTTCATAATGACTTTCTACTGATTCTGAAAATGTGGGTTGCTAGGGATAACCTCTTGACTATGACTGCCTCTCTCTGTCTCTCTCTCTCTGTCTCTGTCTCACTCTCTCTCTCTCTCTATATATATATACACACACATAAATAATATATGTAATATATTTATATATATCTAAAATGAATTATATACATCATATATAAAATGAATTTTATATATATAGAGAGAGAGAGAGAGAGAGAGAGAATGCACATAATAAAGAGGTGGTCAAATTCACAGTGTAAGAAAATTATTTCACATAAGTTCAGGCTTGTCTAAAGCTTTTTAAGCAAGTGCATCTGCCATTTAAGGATACGCTGCTCTATGCTCCTTCATTTTTTGTCATTTTCTAAGCAATATATCCAGGTTTATCCACACCCCTATCAGTCTCCAAAACTCAATTCCTGTACTTTCTCTTTTCTGAACACAAACTTTAATAAAAAAGGACCGTAACACATGCAGCTTATTAAACAACACTGCAGAGACTTTAGCTCACCTGATCTGAAGCATCTACCTGAAGGTACCTTGGTTTTACTTTCTGATTTCTCCCCTTGGGCGCCCCTTTCACTTAACAGGCATCCAACTCACCCATAGCAATCATGAACTACAGAATTTAGGAGTGAGAAACCTTCCCTAAAGATACATCCAAAAATGATTTTTTCTCATATCAAGAGCCCTTTAAAATTCTTTTTTAAAATAACACTTTGAAAAAAATAACATCTGTTTAAATCCTTTTATCATGATTTAAACACATTTTCAGTTATCACATTTTTTTCTTATTTTTTTCTTTTTTTTAAGTTCTTTTTATACCTGTTACCATGGACACAATGTTGCTTGCCTCAGAGTCTAATTAAAATGGTTCCTTGCTCAGCCAGGGATTTAGAGAAGAATCACGTGTTGGGGGAGTGGCATCAAAATCTGAGGAAACTACTGTTTAGGTTCTCTTGATAGAAATGTTTCTCCTCTACTAAAATCTTCTTTCCATTTTACAAAAAATGTTTTGACCAATAAATTTCCAAAAAGACCCAACACATACTGTTTAGAAGATTATGCCCCAGATTTTAATCTCATATGCCTCCGGTCTTCGGGTAGGTTTCTAAGGGTTATAAAGCAAGGATCTGGTATCTGTATACCAAATATACAGAGGAGGAGGGGAGAGAGGAAATACACACAGTGGAGGGGAGGGAGGAAATTCCCTTCTTGCTAAAATACTGAATATGTGATAGTGGGTCAAAGTAGAATTTTTAAAATATATTGACAAAGGAATTTTCTACATTGAAATCCGTCTTCCTGTAAAATCATGCTTTATCTCTTTTTATACAGTTGATTTCCTTATTTTGGACTAAATCTCTTTATTATTTTTGTTAAGAGAAAAATCAAACATTTTAAGTGGTCACAAGCTTTGCTTAATTGTGATAATGGCTTTGTGTAATACATCATCATGCAAACATGCATTTGAAATGAGATGTCAGAAATAATTTCTTTTTTTCCCCTTCAATTATAGTGCACACCATTGACAATGTTGACTACCAGGCTGATCAGAATAGATGATGATAATGCAGAAAGTTTCCATGGTTTTCTAGCAAGAGTATAAACACAGTACTTAAAATCTCCAGGAGTAGAGAGACTACTATTTTATTTATTTTCCAAGGCCCATTCACTTTTGTGATTTTAAAAAATTATGTATGATCTTAGTATAGTTAGCATATCATCCAGCTTCTTATTAGAGAGAGCTGAAAGGTGTTCCAATGATTATTTAATATGAGCTCCTAATAGTTTGGGCCAGGGAGGTCGAGGCAGCAGTGAGCCAAGATAGTGTCACTGCACTCCAGCCTGGGTGGCAGAGTGAGAACCTGACTCTATAATAATGATAATGTGAGCCCCTATCTCTTGAAATCTATCATGAGTTTACAATAAGCTTTACCTGATGGTACATTTAGATGATTCTATGTTGTGTAGTTATTAAATAAATCACATAGAAGTGAAATTCTATTGAGCAGCAATGCAGTAACAAGTAGTGGCCCGAGCAGCATCCAGCTAGTGAGAAGTTGACCAGGTGCTGTGGCAAGACATGAGAATTCAAGCATAATCTGAGTTAGTTGCTAATAAACTACAAGACACTTTGTTGAACCATCACACACCCTCTCTAATACAAAAGGGTGGGCCCATGGTCTCTAATTTTCTTCCACTTCCAACATTCTGCTATTCAATTTTCTAGCAACATCTAAATCAGTACCTCTCAAACTACCAATGACTTAGACTAGCAATTAAGGATTACATTTCCCTGAAGCATAATCTAACTCATAGATTGGGAGAATTAGTTATGTGAGAGTGCAGAAGGAAATTTTCTGGTAGACAAAACAGACTCCATGAATTTTATGATGAACTATGGAATTTTACAGAACTTGTTTGATTATGGTAGGTGGTTTTGGGTTTTAACCACAAATCCCCAAATGTCCAATTTCTTTGTCGTTAAGGTAACCGTAAGATGTTAGTTGGTAAATATTGTTTGGTTAACTTCATTTGATTTGTTTGTCTCATTCATATTTTGCATTAAAATTGGTGGTTTTTCATTAAAACACATTGCCTAGGTTTTTAGACATATCTCCTACTGTTGCTGAAAACAAGAAACTTAGTAATTTATTATGTTTTTCCCAAGCAGTGAAAACCACAGTTTTTACATTGAACCTATAGGAAAAAAGCGGAGAAAAAATACAATTTACTTCTCATTTAACCCCTAAATTGTTTCTCCTTTGACCATTCTGCTGACTGTTTCATCAAACAATATACCAATGCCTGAATGAATAATTCCTGGTCTCTCCCACACATAGTTTATAACCCACAGAAGCAGGAAAGGTCTTGTAAGGATGCCAAATGACTCTGGCTTGACTAAGGGACAAAAAAAAGGCAAATATTTCCAGAAAATCAAGTTTGACCTTACCCTTGGTACTTTGAGAATGAAATTTAAAATGTGAATGGAATTCATTTCACTTATATCTGTAGCTATTCTTCCGTGATTAAGAAGGGTATAGGAGTAAGGAAAAGTAGTGCATTACCTATATTGTCTTGGTTATACTAAATATACACTTTCTTTTTATCTAATTAGCTACTTTGCTGTGTTTAAGTTTCACATTTAAATTAAGATGAAATCCAAAGTTTGAAAATTAAATTTAACAAAGTTCCAAAGGGTCGGGCGCGGTGGCTCACGCTTGTAATCCCAGCACTTTGGGAGGCCGAGGTGGGCGGATCACGAGGTCAGGAGATCGAGACCACAGTGAAACCCCGTCTCTACTAAAAATACAAAAAAATTAGCCGGGCGTGGTGGCGGGCGCCTGTAGTCCCAGCTACTCGGAGAGGCTGAGGCAGGAGAATGGCGTGAACCCGGGAGGCGGAGCTTGCAGTGAGCCGAGATCGCGCCCCTGCACTCCAGCCTGGGCGACAGAGCGAGACTCCGTCTCAAAAAAACAAAGTTCCAAAGCAAAAGGCCATGCTGATTAGAAAAGGTGCTATAATTCACTTAGGGATGCTCCTAATCTAAATAGTATTCATTCACTGAAGAAGTATTTAGTAAGCTTCTTCTATGTGATGGTGCCGCACTAGGTGATTTAGATATAGGGAGGAGCAAAAGACAGAAGGATTATTCTCTTATGGAGTTTATATTCTACTGAGAGAGGCAGGTGATCAACAACAACAACCACAACTACAAATATACAATTTCAGAGAAAAATAAGATTTGTAAAAAAACATTAAAATTAGTTGGGCAAAGCTCTATTTCTTTAGAACAGAATTTGCGAAGGTAAAATTTAAGCTAACAATGGAATGACAAAGGGAAGCACAGTATATGAAAGTGTGAGAGGCAGAATTTCCAGAAAAGGCTTTTAGGACTGTGGTCAGGAGTTTGAATTTCACTTTAAGAAGGGGGAAGCTTCTGGAGTATTTCAGGCAGTGGAGTGACATACATGATCAGGTTTATACTAGCTAAGTCCTACTCAGCAGTCAGATCTCAGTCCCAAACACCACTTCCTCCAGGAAGCATTCTTTAGTCAACTAGGATCCTTTGTTAGATCCCTTCATGACACTGAGATACTTTCCTCAATTGCATTTTGCCAAAAGTTACAACATTTACTTTCTTTGTCTGCTTGTTTTATTAAGTCTCTCTTCCCTACTGGACTCTGAGCTTTGTGAAGTTAGGAACTTTGCTATTGTTTGTCTTGCATATCCCTGTTTCTAGCACAACACCTCAATAAAATTCTTTTGAGTATATGCACAAACAAATGAACTATAGATTAATAAATGAGTAAAACATTACATATAAGAATGGAAAAATTTTAAAGTCTAGGAATTACAAATACTAAATATTTGACAGACATTGAGGAAGACAAAAAAGTTAGATAAACTCACTTCTTCTCTAATCCACCTGACTTAGGAAGAAGGAGAGTCGCAGAGTGAAAGTCAAATCAGCCTGGTCCTGAAGCCAAGGGCACAGACACAGACGGATTGATATTCTGACTTTTATTTCTGTTCTTTGCTGATGACCAGATTTATCATACAATAATTATTATAGAACATATGTTTAACTGCAAAAGTATGTCTCATATCTGCCTGGAATAATTTTACTCTTTGCTTGGATTAAAGATTTTCTCTGATATTTCCCAGCGGATTCAGAGAAGATTGGCAAACCTATTATCCTTGCTTTTGCTTTCTTCCCAGTCGATGAGTCTATATTCTCCAGGAGCACATCTGCCCATTTTTCTCCCGTCTTTTCAAAGGTGTTGAATATCCACTCATTTAGTGGACAAAAATATCTGTTCTTAGTTCCATTCATAACTAGAAGAAAAGACTTTAGCCAGACTAAGATACAGAAGCAAAAGCCCCTGTAGCAAGAGAGAACATTATAAGAACCAGAATGCATAGTTGCAGCATAGAGGGAGAGAGAGTGTGCCTTCAGGTGCAACAGGTATTAGTCCCATAGATAATATAAGAGATTTTATCTGTAAACTAAGAAAAATGGAATATTAAAGAGGAAGAAAATGGGAGAGGTAATGGCATTGTCAAGAATTTATTTTTAAATTGCAACTCTGGATTATCTATGAGAGTGATGGCAGGCAGAATGACAGGTGAGTACCCAATGGCCAAGGTAAGAGATGATGGCACCTTTGACTAGGAAAGTCCCAGTGATGAAAAATAAAGGTAAATACATTAAGAAGATATTAAAGAGGTAAAAGCTACTGTTCTTAGTAATATGTTGGGCAGGAGTAAGGACAGTGTCAAGGATAACCCCCAGATGGTGGTGCCATTGACTGAGATAAGGACACTTGGAGGAAAACGAGTTTGAGTTTGTTTTTGTACATAATAAAATTAAGTTCCTTCTGGGACTCAATTGAAAATTTAAAATAGGCAATAAGATATAAGAATCAAGAGCTCAGATGAGAGTAATAGAAATGCACATTTGAAAGTCATGAGCTTATAAATGATAATTGAACTATGTTCAATACAATTTCCCAGGAAAAACAATATGGTGAGAAGAGGGCGTGGCTTTGCGCCTTAAGGAACTTCAGAAAGAAAGAGATAAGACTGCCAAGGACACCCAGAAGAAGGTAAACCTCTGCTTATGTGTTACCTTATACAGGCAAGGGGAAGAGAGTCAGACAGTTTTGATATTCAAATTTGATTTATTTATTTAATCAATATATACTAAGCACTGTATTATGATATTACTTAGGTTCTAGAGATTCAAAGAAAAGTAAAACACAATCTGTGACAACACAGCCTTGATAAAAATCTAAGCAGTTCTCCTAGGACAATCAAGTTTAAAAACAGGAAAGTTGACATCAATGTAAACAAATAAAATATTCATTACATTTTTTATTCTCAGATATGTTTCATTTCACATGACTTCTCTATTTTCCTATGAGAATGCATTATTTGACCAGGAAAGAGAAGACTGTAGTTTAAGAAAACATTATACTACTCTGACCTTTTCGATATTCTATGTTTTGATTGGCTAGATTGGAACATCTTATCATGTCCATCCAAGTAAGGGCAAGACTGTAAACACTATCAACTTGACTAGTCAGCCAATCAAATTATAGGGTGTTATAAAGGTCAAAGCAATACAAAGTGCTACGATAATTTACATAACATATGTGCAGCATTACAAGTCGCATATTTTCTTCAGACAAGGATTGAACAAGAACATAAAGGCCTGTGACTGTTTTCTCCTGACAATCGTAGTAGAAGTGGAAAAATTTTTGCCAAAAAAATTTTTCCTTGAGATTTCTAGAAATTGCTACTGAAGTTAAAAAGTACATGTGTGTGTGTTTATGTGTGTATGCATGTATAGATATATGTATGTATTAGTAGCATAGCTGACTCCAGGTCTCCTGACTTACAGACTGATTTATTCCTTGCCTCTGTCACTTTCTTGGAACTTGTCTATAAACTTCTCACGTTCTACCTAATAAATAATACATATATGTGTGTGTATACACATATATTCATTATATGTATATACATACACTTATGAATATACATACATTATATATGTATACATATACATGATATATATACACACATATGTAATAAACATACATATATGTTTATTACATATGTCTGTGTGTGTTTATACATATATTCACCAGTCATTAGAATTATATTTTATATACGCACGCACACATATATATAAATTCATTAGTTATTAATTGAAGTGGATTCAAGGCAAGAGAAAGTATGTAGGAAGTTCATAGAGAGTATTCAACAGTGAGTATGAAATTATCCCTGCCTTCAAAGTACATGCAATCCTATAGGACAAAAGATAAGAAAATAAGCACTACTGAGATTAGTTTATGTAGTGAACTTCTTACCATAGATGGCCCCTGCCCTTGTGGAATGATCTACATTTATATAGATGATGATATAAGGTATCTGTAAAATTCTCATGATCTTAATGATTGTGGGCCATTAAGTTCTAGATCAGAGAAATAGTTCAAGCTTCAACAATGAGGCAATAAGAGGCTCTACATATTAGTGATAGAAATGACATGATTCATTCACATTTAAATTTTTTCGAATTAGCCCCTAAAACCTTCCTACCATTATAGGAAAATAGTGGTTGCTACTCTTCCATTCCTCTGTCATTAACATATTCTAGGCATAATGTGATCTGCTGTGGGGTTTTTTTTTTTCTTTCTTTCCAATGATACTATTGATGCTGAAATAAACATATATTAAAATGTTAAGAAGGCAGGGAATGGCAGTGGATTGAGTATGATTTTTAAGGACTTTTGCTTTCTATGTCAATCACAGAAATATCAAAGACTAAAAATTCGAAAGTAAAAAGTAATTTGTAATATAGTAAGTTACGCTAATACTAAGTTAAGGTTTGGAGGAATAATACGTTTTCTTCGAAAAGTTGCTTTACTTTATGTTCTCACGATTTCTCAAGCCAAGTAAAGAGTGAACATACAGAGCAATAAATGAGAGTATCCAATTGGCTGTTTTTTACCAAACAAAATTATAGAAAAAAAGACATTTAAAATTAAACACTTATTTCCAGTTGTTGAAAAATGACTAGCTGGTAAACAATGAATACTTTACAAATGTTTAATTCACATAAAACAAAATAGATTTGTGAGAGCATATTCAGAATATTTTGTAGTAAATATTTTATGTATTAAAAGTAGGTAAGTAAATATGATCATTTTAAAGTTTGTGATTGTTGCTCATGCAATGTCTAATCTACTGTGCTAGAGAAAAATCTTGGTACCTCTATCTATATAACTGAAATGTTTTCTTTAAAAAATGGTAGCAAATATCCAGTTCTAAAATATAAAAATTAAAGTCATTGAAACAAAGGAAGTTTACCTACAATGATATCTATCCATCTATATATGTATATATCTATATCGATATGTATACATGTGTCTATCTATCTATCTACCTATCTATCTATCTCTCTCTCTCTATATATATATAGAGAGAGAGAGAGAGAAGTGCATTTAAACGAGAGTAAAAAATAATCTCCAGGGAATGAATTTTTAAGAATTGCTTGGCATAAAAGTATTCTGTGATGTAAGAAAAGAAAACATCCTTGACTCACCCAGTTAATAAAGAACTGAAATAACCAATGTAAAAATGACTAAGACACTAAATACTTTTCAAAATACTGAGGACCTTTGAAATGATTCAACTGTGCAATTATCTTATTTACAGATGAATACATTGAAACAGAGAGAGCTATATGACTTGTTCAAAGTCACACATATAATTAGTCGCAGAGCTCAAAGTATTCTCAAGTCTTCACATCTAACTCAAGATAAAAACATGTTTACAATGGCCTCCAATGCAGTGCCAGTCAGGGCCCTAGCAGGAAATTGATGGTGCACCAGGAATTTAACTAAGGATCATTTAATAATGGATCTACTAACAGAGGTGTGGGTAGGGTTAAAGAATCCAATGATGGAAGGAAAGCATCTTGGGAATAACAATAATGAGAAGCTACTGTGCCTCCTAGACATGAAGAGGAAAAAAGAATGAAACTTGTTGCTAGAGTTTATAGAGAGCTTGGGGCCATGGGTGAAGGGCCATCTGACAGAAGAGGTAACTGGAACACAATCACTGATAGAATCAAGGCAAAGCAGGGAAGAAGCAGAGGTGGGATTGGGGATACTTTTCTCTTTCTTTCTTTCTTTCTTTCTTTCTTTTTTTTTTTCTCTTTCTTTCTCCTCTCTTTCTTTCTTTCTCTTTCTTTCTTTCTTTCTCTCTCTTTCTTTCTTTCTTTTCCTCTCTCTCTCCTTTCTTTCTCTCTCTCCTTTCTTTCTTTTCCTCTCTCTCTTTTCTTTCTTTCTTTCTCTTTCCTTCTTTCTTTCTTTCTCTTTCTTTCTTTCTTTTCCTCTCTCCCTCTCCTTTCTTTCTCTTTTCCTCTCTCTCTTTTCTTTCTTTCTTTCTCTTTCCTTCTTTCTTTCTTTCTCTTTCTTTTCTTTCTTTCTCTTTCCTTCTTTCTTTCTTTCTCTTTCTTTCTTTCTCTCTCTCTCTCTTTCTCTCTCTCCTTCCCTCCCTCCCTCCCTTCTTTCTTTGCCTTTCTTTCTTTCTTTTTTGTTTCTTTCTTTCTTTCTTCTTTCTTTCTTTCTTTCTTTTTTCTTTCTTTCTTTCTTTCTTCCTTTCTTTCTTCCTTTCTCTTATGGTGCCTTCATTTGGGAAACTCAAATCAAGGTTATGGGAGCCTACATAATGCAGTCCATAGACATCAACCTCCTGAGGCTCAGAGCATTGCAGAGAAAGCTGGAAAATGATCTGGAATGGGTAAACGGCACATGGCTCATCAGCTTAGTAATTCTTATGCCAAACACTATGTTTTGTCATTTTACAATCCATTAAAACCTATAAAGAAAAACTCCGGTGCCATCTCTGACCAAACTGCTCTCCATCTCACCAACAAATGCTTTTACCACTTCAGAGAAAAATTGAAAGTTATCAGATGTAATAGACTATTTCTAAACTTTTTAACACTGCAACTTTAAGAGTTACCCTCATTTACACTTAATTTTTTCTTGCTTCCCCTACCAGAGTATTCCCATTGCTTGTGCTGTAGATCCTAGCTCTACTATTAGGTTGGTGCCAAAGTAACTGCGGTTTTTGCCATTACTCCTAATAGTTTACTGCCTTCTCCTTCTCACTCACTCTCTTATCTTTATTTTGAATGTTGCCCTTTTCACTGGCTTCATTTCATTAGCATTCAAATGTAGCAAATCTTGCTAATCATTTTAAAAGTACAACAAAGATTGTATTATTCAGAGGCATAATACCTATTGTAAAAATATCCCCCAAATTTCACCATATGGGTACTTAACACAATAAAGTTTAATTTTTCATTTTGACAGAGTTCAGCTCAAGAAAGTTCTACACAGGGATCTTTACATCCTGTGGTTATGTCACTTTATAGGGCTGGGAAGAACACCATTTAATTCTCTGCAATTGGAAGCAAGCGAGGAAAAAGAAAGACTGTGAAGAAGCTCATGAGATATTTTAGGGACCAGTCCTGAGGTACTGATTTCACTTTTTTTCTTTTTTTGAGACGGAGTCTTGCTCTGTCGCCTAGGCTGGAGTACAGTGGCGCGATCTCAGCTCACTGCAAGCTCCACCTCCTGGATTCACGCCATTCTCCTGCCTCAGCCTCCTAAATAGCTGGGACTACGGGCACCTGCCACCCGGCCCGGCTAATTTTTATTTTTTTTTTTAGTAGAGACACGGTTTCACCATATTGGTCAGGCTGGTCCCAAACTTCTTACCTTAGGTGATCCGCCCACCTTTGCCTCCAAAGTGCTGAGATTACAGGCATGAGCCACCGCGCCCGGCCCTGATCTCAATTTTTTGTGAATTTGCTAGAATTTAGTCACATAGAACCACCTAACTAGTAGAGACGCTGTGAGCCAAGAGGCAAAGACAGATTGTGGACTAGTTTTCTCTGGTTGCCATAACACATTACTACAGGTTTAGTGGCTTAAAACAACACAGATTTAATTATATACCTGCTTTGTAAGTCAGACGTCCAACATGAGTCTTACTAGTCTAAAATCAGCGTGTCAGCAGGGTTGAGTTATTTTCTGGATGCTCTAGGTAAGAATCCATGACCTTGCCTTTTCCAGCCTCTAGAGGCAACCTGTATTCCTTTGTTTATGGTTCCCCTTCTCCATCTTCAAAGTGAGACACTGAATCTCTCTGAGCCTTCTCTCTTGCTGACCACAGCTAGAAAAAGTCGGCTTTCAAGAACTCATGTAATCAGAGTGTATCCACTTGGATAATCCAGGATAATCTCCCCTTTCAAGGCCTGTAACTTTAATCACACCTGTGAAATTCCTTTTTTCCTGTGAGGTAAGATATTTACAGGTTCCAGGAGATTAGGGCATGGACCTCCTTGGGGGTCTGTTTTGCTGCTTACTACAGGTTTGGAGCACACATTGCATTGTGTAGGCCACAAATCACTTCAACTTTCTTTCCAAACGTGGATTGTTTTCCTCCTCCCTTTATGGCCAAACTTTTGAAATGTTTTCTCTATTCATGACCTTCAATTCATTGTTTTCCTATCCATTTCTAAAAACAAAGCAATGCAGACTATCACCTCACCACTCCACTCCAACAGCTTCTGTCAAAGTTTACTATTATCCTGTTCTTGTCAGTATATCAAAGGGACATCATTCAGTTCTTATATGATAGCACTGGCCATTATTAACCTATCTTGCTTAAAATGCTTTTTTCTCTTGACTTTCTTAATGTTTCTACTATCTTTTCTTTCAGCTCCTTCTCAATCTTCATCATGGATGTCTCTTCTTTTCATCCATAAATATTTTTAGTCTCTTGATTCGCTTGGGTGCCAGTATATGAAATGACATATTCCACAAACTTGGCATACAAAATATATACGTTTTATTTTCTATTTAAGACTGACCTGCCCAACTCAACTGTATGTTTGCTCTTACTCTATCGACTTCTTCCTACACCCCCATGGCCTGCCCGATCCAGAACTGCCTAGAGACTAATATTCATTGACTATATATGTGGTATGAGTTCCAGAAAGGTTGACTAACTTGCATATCCTATAATCTTCATCTGTGTCACTCTAAACAGCACAGCCCCAGAGGTATGCTTAGTATGGAAAGATGAAATGCTTCTAGATTGATTCGCAAAGAGGAACTAAATAATGTTCCTGAGGAGAAGGGTGATACTGTTGTTTGTCAAACCACATTATAAAGCAGTTTCATTTGTTATTTTGTTTGTTCATTTATTTATTTATTCACTTTTGACTGGAGGAAAGAAGAATCAAAATGAGATTTTTGGTAAAATCCCAACCACTCTCAATCAACACAGTAGATGTGGAGGTGACTATAGTTAAAATTCTAGACCCTATCTTCAGTTTAGTCGATCACTCAAGGGCGCGGATTGAGCGCGCATTCTACGAAGAACATTGTGACTTTAACCTGCCCTTAAGTATGGCTTTGTTGGTAAAAGTCCCTGACTTGAGTTATAAATAATCACAAAAGAGTGTTTTTCTTCCATTTTGCATGATGCATGATAATACAAGTAGAGGGAGTAAGGTCCTGAAACCTTTGGGCAATCATGCTGAGAAGAAGCAACTGTCTTCCCTGGGCAGTAGCCCAACACACCTTCCATGCTCCTCACAGCTAGCTGTCTCTCAAATGAGAGTGTACTCTCTCTCCTGTCTTTGTTCTTTCATTTGCTGTCTCTCTATGTTCTCTCTTTTGTTCTCGCTCTCTGTTCTCTCATTGGCTTTTCTTCTCTCTTTTCTCTCTTTTGCTTTTCTCGATTATTTTTGCTCATCTTCCCTCTCTTCTCCTCCCACTTTTTCTCTTTCCCCCTGCTCATTCTTTTTCACCCTCTCCTTTCTCCGTGAGAAAAGTTTCAATTTCAGTTAGCATTTAGAGTGAGTCTTACTTTCTCTGATCTAGTTAATCCATCCTGACTGTGAAGATCATCCAGTAGTAGTATAATTCCTCAAAAATTGCAGCATAATGAGAGGACCAAGCAACCCTGAAAGCTGCACTGTCAGGGGCTGACGAGCCAGCTAGATAATCTAACTTAAACTTGACATTTTAGAAACAGGTGCTCCTCATGGGGAAAACATATCACATTTCTAGTAAAAAGTTTTAATATTATTTGGTTATATGTTAGAGGATTTCATGCCTCTTACATATTTTGAATAGATAGCACAAAAATGCAAACCAAATAAAAATACTTAAAAACCTACACTGAACATTGAAATGCAAGTCTGGAGCTATGTTCTTTCAACAGAGGCATGAAGAAGATATTTCAGCACTGCACTTGTTATTTGACCCTAATCATTGTAATTATGGAAGCCATCCCCGCAAAGAAGTAAACCCTTGTTTTTATTATATTTTTATCTCCACAGCATTTTTATGGTTGGAAAGTATCTTTGTTGTTACTAACTTGTTTAAAGTCAGTTTCCTTCATCTTTAAAAAACTTTTTGAAAGCAAGGAAATCATTGTATTTTCTGCTATATCCCTGGCATCTAGCACAGTGCCCAGCCTATGGTAGACACATACAAGGTAAGATTGCCTTCTGATACTTAATCTGAAAGCTTCTGGCAGGAAACTAAATGAAATGGGTATTTGCTATGCCTTTAGAGAGGTCGTTATGAGTGGAAAAAGCGAATGGGAGTGAGTGAAAGGGAGAAACACTGAGAGTTCATCAGAAAAATATCATCTATTCAATAGAAGTCAACACCAAAAATGCTCATTATGTACTTTCTAACCTACAACATTTCAGCATTTAAGAAAATTACAAATGGCAGGTGTTTTCTTTATGCTCCTGAAATCCATTGGGTTTGCCATGGAGAGAAAATGGGGAAAAATATTAATTCATTTGTACATTTCATATAATAAACTTCATAAATTTATTTCCTCATTTTCATGTGTAAAAATAGTTCTTATTAAGTGCAAGGCACCATTTTGGACTGATGGATGACACATGACTTCACTCTTCAGAAAGTGTGATGTTATACAAACACTACCCTAAGCTTGACCCTTTTATATTCTTGACTTGAATGGTTGACTTCACCGCTTTGAGAGGCCCAAAGAAGTACTACGGCCCTGAAGGCTCTTCTAACGTCCCATCCTCATTTTGCTTTTGTCAGTTTTTTAAACTCTGAACACTCCCAATCATCATAGAGCACATGCTGTTTCCCCAGACAGAATACTCTTTCTTAAATCTCTGCTTGTTAATGCTTTCTATTTCTTCATATCTTAAATGTTTATAATTGCTTGAGGAAAATTTGATTTGTCCTCTCTCACTAGGCTAAATGTGTTCTGATATGCTCTCACTTTATTACCCAAGTTTTTATTTTAAACATAGTAGCTCTTTTACATGTATTACTGTGATCATGTGGTTAATGTCTGTCTCCGTGACTGGTTTGAAAGATCCACGTAGACATAGTGATCACTGAAGAAGGATGTGTTTAGAGAATATGTAGATGCAAAACCACCGGGTTATATATACAAACTGTAGATCTTATGAATGCTGCTGGGTTTTAAACTCTAGATTGACTCAATTTAACAGCAATAATACAAAAGTAAACAAGCAAACCAAAAAATGAGAAGAAATAGGTCTCTTATGATAGGCATTTTACATAAAGTCAATGTCCAGAGAGTGGATTTTTATTTTTTAATTTTGTCATGAATGTTTGGACTTACATAAATATGACAATGGTCTATAACATATATCTCCTATTCAGTTCATCTTTTTTTTTTAACTGTTTCTTAACTTGTCCATTCTTTGCCTCAGCCCTGAGCTAACACCTAGAGAATGTAAATAGTAAAAATCAATAATAATACAAAATCTAGTTCTAATATTCATTTGAACTCCAGAATTCATTCATTCATTCATCCATAAACACTTTTAAAATCAAATATTTATCTAGCACCTAGAATACAAAAGAACATATGTGATACAAAATACCTTGATATACCAAATGCATAAATGTGTTTATTCTCAAGCAGTCCTTGATTTAACATAGAACTTAAAATAATTCCATTAATACCTGCAGTAGAATGCCAATAGGATGAGTCCTGTTATTTGCTAAAACTAATATCAGCAAATTTTAGAAGAGATCTCAATTACTAGTAGGGGCTATGGGTAAAGGAAAGATGTCAAGAAGGGAGCATTTGCATTGTGCATGAAAGAATTAGAGTTTTGTTTTGTTAAAAAAAAATCAGGCAGAGAGAAAGACATTAATGAAAGTGAGAAGACCAATGATCTCCATTGGGGAACCCAAGGAATCCAGTTTAACTGGTGTGGAAGAATGTTGTATGGAAGAATGAAAGGCAAAGTTGATAGGAGGATTGAACTCATTTGTCAAAGGCCTTGAATTAATTTGACTAGATATTCCATCTTGCCCATGATTGTCCCATTTTATACCTGCTTTCCCAGCATCCTATCTGATTTGCCATTTGAAAATATTATTCCCTTAATAGTTTTAAATAGAACCACATATAAGTCTACCAAATACAGAAATCAATTTTAATGAATTAGTATTTATAAAATTATAATTTTATCACTTTAGCACCCCATTTTGCTCATAAATAGATCTTAGCTTGAAAGATAAATTCCATAATACCCCCACAGCAAAGTAACTTACAGTTATTTATTAGAAGTAAGATAATGAGAAAATAATCTACCTTACTTTAATGAGATAATATACTATAATATAGAGGGAATTAAGTGAAAAATGTATAGAATATTACCCAACATATGTTAGTTTTGTGCCTTTTTTCATAACTAAAGAAACTAAAGTTCCTATTATCAAGTATTTTTCAAATCTGTAAATATCATCATTTTATATAAAGCATATTTTTCTAAATAGCTTATAGCTGCATTTATAAAAATGGAGTTCCATGGTTGGTCAAATACATTTGGATCAGAGAATATTTTATCATCCTCTTAAATAAAATATTGGATACAATTATTACACATTCATAATGAACATTGAAGACTTTTAGGTGTTTTGCAATGAACAAATTTGTTTAACTTTTTGTCACCCCATTTACCAAATCTATTAGAGCATAGAACTCTTTTAGCAAGTATACTAGAAAGGAATAATGCAGGAAGAAAAAATACGTATCCCAAATTACTATAGGAACTATTGTGAGGAATAAGTCCCACAGTAGTTCCCATATTAATTTGGGATATATTTTTGTTGATAAATGTTGATTTCTCTTAGTATAAATAACCATTTAGTGATAATCATAAGTAGTCATGAATGCAACCGATCAGCATTTTATTTCCCTAAATTCTAAGTAGCTGAGGGTTTTTGTTGGGGGTGGGGGTAGATAGGATGTTTCATGTCGAGACTTTAGGGACCATAACACAGTTAAGCTGAAGTGCATCCAAAGCATAGTTTACCATGTTCCTTACTCTCAGGGAAGTGAATATCTAAAAATCCTTCAGAGCTGATAGCTCTTTTTATTTCTCTCAGCTTTATAAGGAGGGAAACTTTCCAGTTGCCCGTATCAGCCCATTCTGGTAGTATCCCTTTCCAGGGCAGCCCTCAATTGAGATGTTTTTGCTAAAGGTCCAACTCAACTCTCTACTGCTTTTATTCGAGTGTATTCCTTTGTGTTTGGTCTGTCACAGACACTCAGAACAACTGCTGAGCATCCTTCTCATAAATGTTTCATATACTTGACGACAGTATTTATCCCTTCGTTTCCGCATATTTGGATTTTGTTCAATATCTTTTTGGTTGATGTGGAAGAAAGGGAGATGGCACTTATGTTTCATACTCCACATTGCTGCCAGCTCTATCTAAAACACAAATTGATAATGTCAGTCCCTGCTAACAATCTTCTCCTGATTTCCCACTTCCTCCAAAGCCCAACCACCATAACATAGGCCAACTGAGACCCCTCATCTTCCTGCCTTTGCCTCCCTTCCTGCCTGAATTCTTAATAATAACCAACTCTTACTCTACTCACAGACACACCAGAATAAAGTATGCAACACACCTTTTTGTTTTAAAACTCCGTCCTTTTGTGTTTTGCTGTTTTCCCTGCCAAGAATGCCCTTTCCTGCCTTTTTCAGGTTAATGATACTCATGCTGTAAGGCTTTGTTTAAATGACAATTAAGTTAACATGTTTTTTCATGCCCACCAGGCACAGTTGTTCACTCCTTCTGTGCTATTTCATGTTTGTGCTGACTTCTTTTGTTCATATTATAACCTTGAAGCATAATTACATATTCACCTGCATTTTCCCCCACTACATTGTGACAGTGTTTAGGACAGAATATGCTTAAATCATTAAATCTAGTAAATGAAAACTGATACAGGTTAAAGGGTTTATTTTTCTCACGCAACCAGAATGCCAGGAGTAGGTAGTCCAGGGCGAGTACTACAGCTCAACCCCAACAGGGAATTGACCCATTCCCCCTGCGTGTATGTCTCCATCCTCATCCTGTTTGCTCAGCCAGCCACTTCTTCCCCTCCAGATCTCCCATCCACCTCCAGGTATCACATTGACAGACCTGACTTAAAAAAAAAAGAAAAAAAGAAAGAAAGGAAGAAAAGGAAGAAGGTTTTGGGGTTGGCAACAAATTTCTCTAAAATACCTAGAAAACTTCACTCACATCTTACCTCCACTTACATTACCGCAAGAATTACATGGCATACCTCAACTTTATTGCAAGAGAGTTTGGAATGGTGAGTATTGCAGACTGGACATATTTTCCCCCTTAAGAAATTAAAGGTTTTTGTAGCAAAGAAGAACAGCAGATGGTATAGGCAACTTGTAGACTTTGCTACTGAGACTTTGCCTTCGATATCTTGAATTATACTTGTCACATCCTAGATGCTCAATGATTATTAAATAAATGAAAGATAGAATGACCAAGTCTGGTTTTTAGAACTACAAGCTTTCTAATTTAATCTTCCTCTAAGCATATGTGTGCTTTACACCAAGAGTTCATAGTGTTTAAGTAATAGTTTCCGGATATTCTTCGTTTTTACAGAATTTGAGTAAGATAACAGGCATTATCCTCTTTTTAGCCTTCTTTCTTTTTTAACATTGCAAAGTGAAGACTTTGAATAAATAAATTACTTGTGCAACCATAACTAAAAATATTAATTTCAAACTTGTTATTGAAGGAATCCATTTTTATCATTTAATGACAAATGATAAAAGCATTGACATTGCCATATATCTGAAAAACAATCACTCAAGAATTTTGCATAGTAATATTAGTTTCTAGGATTCTATGACATCCTATAGAACATATTTTTCTTTTTCTGAAAAATCAATTACTTATTTCTATAAAAATGAAAAAGCAGAGTATATATGTATACTGTAAAGTATGCCCATTTATTTATAGCCAATACTGGCTTTAAATAAAAACACAGTGAAGGTAATTTTATTCTTTTCCCCACCTTTATTTTCTTTTAGCAATTCTTCCTAATCTGATACATTAAAATAAAAAAAGCCAAATGTTTATTGAACATCTCCTATGTGCTAGACACTGATCTAAGTGCTCAGAATTTATTAGGAAATGTATAAATTATATACATAATATATGTATTTATATTTCTTCCATATTTATATTATATGGAATAAATGCATTTTAGATACTCTTCCTGTAAACAAACTTCTAAGTAGTTTATTTTGACTTTCCATATTACTGAATCCAATGATTAGTTCTCTGTTCCTAACTTGAACAGAACTATCAACAGTATTTTGACACATGGCCAATTATTGTCTCAATTTAACAATACCCTCCACAAATGGCTTCCAGGACACTATGTCTTCTTGAGGTTATCTTGTCTGACGTTTACATCTTCTCAGTCTCCTTTGCTAATTCTTTCTTATCTACTCAAACTCAACAAAGTCACCAAGACTCAAACCTTAGACTGTCTCTCTCTCTCTTTTTTTTTTTTTTTTGCTTTTATCTACCCACTTTTTACACGTGATTTTATCGAATCCTATGGCTTTAAATATTTCATATGGAGGTGAGAACTCCACGAGTAATAACTGTTCTGAACTTCAGTCTTATATATTCAACTCTCTGCCTAACATGCTCATATGAGTTTTGATAAGGCATCTCAAATCTAACATAAATAAAGTCAGACTTCTAATCCCTGTTTACCTATCTCAAAGTTACTCTTTCTATAGTGGTTCTCAACTTAGTAAAAGGCAATTCATTTTTATTTTTCAGTTGCTTAGGCTAAAATATATGCATGTTTTCCTAACTCTTTCTTTCTCTCACATTCAACACTCATCCAGCAGCAAATCCTGTTCTCTTTAACTTTAAATTGTCAAAGGCCAACCATTTCTCATTATATCCATTACTATACCACCTTGGTCTAAGCCATCATTATTCTTTGCCTACATATTTGCAAAGGTCTTCTAAATTGAGCTTATTGCAACCATTATTCCCTATAGCCTAGTTTCAAAGTAATCAGGATGAAAATTAATCAGATAATGTTACTTATTGTTTTAAAACTTTTCAGTAGTGTACTTCTCAATCAGAGTAAAATCCAACACCCTTACAATGTCCTATGTGGTTTTATACTGTTATAATTCTGATTTCACTTGCTATGTGGACTCTGAGCCTGCTCCAGAAACACTCGTCTCTTTCCTGTTCCTTGATCTTCCCAGAAATCTCCACTTCAATGCCCTTTTACTTATTGTTCTTTCTCCTGCAATTTTGCCCCCAGATATCTATCTGGTTCCCTCCCTTGTTTTCTACCGTTCTCTGTTTAAATGTCACCTCAATGAGGCCCTCCTTGATGATCCTTATAAAGTGGCCCAATGACTACCTGACCCTGAACCTGGAACTACCTTTTCTTATTTCACTTTACTTTTCCCCATTGGATTTATTAAAATCCACCCAACCAACCAAGTATATATTTATGATTTGTTGTTGTTTATTGTCTGTCTAGCCATTCCAGAAGTTAAATTCATGATGTCAATAACTATCTGTTTTGTTCATATCCCCAGCAGTTAAAATAGTGGTTGGCATATGAGAAACACAGCAAATATTTTTATTTAATAAGAATAAATAAATAAGCTAAAACAAAATATATAGATAACATTATGTTTCTTTAATAAAAACAACAGAACAAACCCTCTTCTAAGTTCTGAGTGTTTGATTTATGCACATTAATGATTCAAATCAAAAGATATCAAAAAGTCTTTGAATTCCAATCTTTCATACAGCTTACAGTCTACCTTTTTCCTTTATTAGTTGACTAGGACTTGGGTTCATAGCAATGTACAAAAACAGAATCTGTATCTATTAATAATCAAAAGAGGAAAATCAAAGAAACATGTGCTAATTAAACATGTCTTTCTTTATTATACGTGTCTATTGCAGCTTAAGCACCACTTTAGTTTCTATGGTCTCATAGGTTATAATTTTCTTTTATCAGAATAAGAATGTTTTAAATGGCTTCTTTTAGATGATGAGAAGGTATTTGCTGATCATTTAGAATAGCTTACCAAGTAAAATATATGTTAGATGGTTTTCGACTTACAACTTACATAGAAGTAACCTTGAAAGACCAGACAGCAATTACTTCTAATAATACATTAAACTATTACCTGCATCTTTTTCATTTTTCAGCTTAAAGATGGTCAAAATGGATTTAAAAAAATAAAATCAGAGAAAGAAATAACTTCCAAATGCCTGTTTGCATGTTTTAGTATGGAGATTTGTCTTTTAACATTTGGAGAACAAAATTACAATGAAAAAAATGAGGTGAAAGCCTTTTATGTTTCTAGACATTCTAACTTACATGCAACATCCTCAGACAGATGATGGTGCTTCCATTTTCCACACAGAAATTGTAAACTAAAGATGGGTGTAAAGATCTTCAAATGACCTCTTGCTCTTCTCCTCAAAATGCTCTCCTCCTCAAAAAATCCAACTTACACAGTTTTGTGAAAATGCGGTGCCAACCCCTCTACTTTGTTCATTTTTATAATTTATTTAATTATGCTTTATTTTCTCATACCCTTCAGGTCTTCCTCATTCCATTATAAGTCACCTTTGTAGCAGCCACAAGTAGTGAAACGAATGTGACAAGGAACGAACAGATGTTTAGTCGAACTCCACAAATCCCATTTATAAATGGTGCCTATTATGCTGGTGATATGCAGTTACAAAATATTCTATACAATTTATTGATTTATTTACTCTCCAGTACAACTAGCAATTAGATAGATAGATAGACAGATACATAGGAGACTCCAACATTTAATTTATTCTGGGTCCAAAGTTCAGACATTATAATAATAAGTGTTTTGTTTCAGTTTCTTTTAATCTTCCTGAAATGTCATTTTGAGCTCAAATACACACACACACACACGTGTATACATATATAGCACATCTATATATACATATACATACAAATAAACGTATATAAAAAAGAATGAGTAATTCCAATATAATATGAAATACAAATAACTGTAAGGGATCCAACATCTGTCTAAAAACATGATTTTACACACAAATATGGAAAGCCTCCTCATGATCGTTATTGCTTCAGAGGCAAGAGCAAACACATTCAAAAGCTAGCAGAAGGCAAGAAATACTAAGATCAGAGCAGAACTGAAGGAGATAGAGACACAAAAAACCCTTCAAAAAAATCAATGAATCCAGAAGCTGGTTTTTTGAAAAGATCAACAAAATTGATAGACTGCTAGCAAGACTAATAAAGAAGAAAAGAGAGAAGAATCAAATAGACCCAATAAAAAATGATAAAGGGCATATCACCACTGATCCCACAGAAATACAAACTACCGTCAGAGAATACTATAAACACCTCTATGCAAATAAACTAGAAAATCTAGAAGAAAGGAATAAATTCCTCGACACATACACCCTCCCAAGACTAAACCAGGAAGAAGTTGAATCTCTGAATATACCAATAACAGGCTCTGAAATTGAGGCAATAATTAATAGCTTACCAACCAAAAAAAGTCCAGGACCAGATGGATTCACAGCCGAATTCTACCAGAGGTACAAAGAGGAGCTGATACCATTCCTTCTGAAATTATTCCAAACAATAGAAAAAGAGGGACTCTTCCCTAACTCATTTTATGAGGCCAGCATCATCCTGATGCCAAAACCTGGCAGAGACACACACACACAAAAAAAGAAAATTTCAGGCCAATGTCCCTGATGAACATCGATGTGAAAATCCTCAATAAAATACTGGCAAACCGAATTCAGCAGAACATCAAAAAGTTGATCCTCCTCTATCAAGTCAGCTTCATCCCTAGGATGCAAGGCTGGTTCAACATATGTAAATCAAGAAACATAATCCATCACATAAACAGAACCAATGATAAAAACCACATGATTATCTCAATAGATGCAGAAAAGGCCTTCAATGAAATTCGAAATCGCTTCATGTTAAAAACTCTCAATAAACTAGTTATTGATGGAACATATCTCAAAATAATAAGAGCTATTTATGACAAACCCACAGCCAATATCATACAGAATGGGCAAAAGCTGGAAGCACTCCCTTTGAAAACTGGCACAAGACAAGGATGCCCTCTCTCACCACTCCTAATCAACATAATATTGGAAGTTCTGGCCAGGGCAATCAGGCAAGAGAAAGAAATAAAGGGTATTGAAATAGGAAGAGAAGAAGTCAAATTGTCTCTGTTTGCAGATGACATGACTGTATATTTAGAAAACCCCATCATCTCAGCCCAAAATCTCCTTAAGCTGATAAGCAACTTCAGCAAAGTCTCAGGATACAAAATCAATGTACAAAAATCACAAGCATTCCTATGCACCAATAATAGACAAACAGAGAGTCAAATCAAGAGTAAACTCCCATCCACAATTGCTACAAAGAGAATAAAATACTTAAGAATACAACTTACAAGAGATGTGAAGGACCTCTTCAAGTAGAACTACAAACCACCGCTCAAAGAAATAAGAGAGGACACAAACAAATTGAAAAACATTCCATGTTCATGATAGCAAGAATCAATATTATTTAAATGGCCATACTGCCCAAAGTCATTTATAGATTCAATCCTATGCCCATCAAGCTACCATTGACTTTCTTCACAGAATTAGAAAAAAATACTCTAAATTTCATGTGGAACCAAAAAGAGCCAATATAGCCAAGACAATCCTAAGCAAAAAGAACAAAACTGGAGGCATCATGCTACCTGACTTCAAAGTATTCTGCAAGGCTACAGTAACCAAAACAGCATGGTACTGTCTTCTAGTTTATAATCTTCCCACAATCTGTACAGCATGCTGCACACATTTTTGAAAAATGTGATTGAAAGCTAATTGTTTCCTGGATAGCCACATAAAAGAAACTTCTTCTAGGACATCAAGATTACAGAGTCTGATTTAGAACATTCTGGAATCCTAAATATACTGGCACAAACGAATTGAATGCCAAAATAGAACAAAGCAAAATCTCTTTCTCCTCCAGTAAGACCTGCCCTGCATACCTAAGCTGGAATCAACGTCTGCAAGAGGTTGAACTAGATATAGGAGAGTCTTGCTCTTGTTCAAATCTCTTAAATTCGGATTTCCAGGTTACCTACAGAAATGATGTCAAACTTGAGGTGATTTCATGGACTCAAGGAGACCTACGTTGGTCTTCCCAAATTTGGAGTGCACTCTTAACCCTCTCTTTGACCACTTTCTCACACCTAAAGCTGTTTAATAGGAGCAGCACTTTCAACTATCAGAGGTGAGACTTGAAATACAAATGCAACTGGGAGAAGTCTATTAACTTACAGCCATTCTACCCTACAAAAGATAGTTCCCTTCCTTAAGTGAACATCCTGATGAAGGGCAACAAAAGTCAGGGGTGTGGGTTCTCCAAAAGGGGCATAGTTGACTTTGACTCAACTATTCTTGCTGTCTTGAACCCCCACTGTAGTCTACCACAAGAAAACAGACCAAGGTCACTTTTTGTTTAAGGCTTATATTGTAACACAGGTAACAAAACAAACAAGTAAGTTTTAAAAGTGTGGCTTTTTCCAGATTGTTTAGGTTAGACTCTCAAGAGTGACTCTCACTGGCTGGTTTGTGTCATGTGCCCAATACTGGGCTCATTAGAGTGGCCAGGTCATTGGCATGTCCTAATTGCCTGGGCTAGGCTCAAATGTCCATTTTGGGAACCAGGAAGTGAGAATTTTCTACAATAAATACACAAACTGAGAAAAAGAGACTGGTTGTTCCCAATGATCTTGTATTTTGTTATTTGCAAAACTGATCACCTAGCCCAACTGCTGCTTACATCCCTAAGTTTAGGGGATACTTCAGTCGAATTTTCATCCTAAAGAGAAAAAAAGGAAACAATATTTGACCTGACAGTGCTGGGTTTATACTTTGCTCATCAATATCTTTTTAAAAATTCCTTAAGTAGGTAAACTCTAGATGAACAATCAACTCTAAAAAAGTTACTTAGTGTATTTTAATTCCCTAAATATAAATATAAGTAATTTAGATGTAATGGATGTTGTTACCTATAATTTTGTGTTGATCTTTACGACCCTTGGAAACTCATCCTAGAGTCCTATGCGTAATAAGTACTCAATCAGTATATGTCAAATTTAATGGAATTTATTTTTTGAGCCACATTCCTGATGGGGATTATTAGAGTCATTGTGATGTGTCTGTATGTAACTATGAGAAAAAGAAAGCCATTTGCCCACCCCCAAAAAAATTATTAAGAAATGCAAGCAAAGTTTGCAGGATTAGGTTGTTTATATCACTCTGAGCCATATATTTAAACTCATTGTCATGACTCATTAATGAATTGTAAGCAATTTCAGGGGTTGTTACAATAGCTAAACAATGTTAAAAATATAACATAGAATGTAAAAATGAAATAGAAAAGGAAGAATAAAACCGGGTGCATCACACATAGCAGGGATAAGTATTGATCCATGACATTTTATTTTATTTGTTCTTTGTATGTCTGCGAATGTACTAGGCTGCACCACAAAACATAGTTCTTTCAATGAATTGCAGTCAAAAAGTTTAAAAAATATCACCCCTGGAGTGATGGTATGTGTTTTCTTTGTCAGTGTCCATGGTTTATGTTGTCAGCTGATAGCAGAATCAGACTGCAACATTGACACCTAACATGTAACCATACTTGGCAGATGAAGACCTTGGAGCACATGTGACATGTATGAATCCAGCTTAGGCAGGTTTTCAATTTGTCCATAATGTACTCATTGGTTTGGAACTCTGTGGATGTACGTGTCATTTGGTATGGATGGATTTGTCTGACTTCTTGTGAAATCAATGTTTATTGACAAAAATCTATTTTGTTGTTTTGTCCCAGAAATCTATATTGGCACCATTCCCTATGGATATTTGGCTAGTCACTGGCAACCAGAGATGCCAGCTAGAGTTTTTACTGTTTTTATGGTGCCAGCTGCTTTCTTGGCTTAGGTTTCTTTTGTTCAGATTGTAAATGAGGGCAAGACACCCAAATCCACCCCAGTGTGCTCAGTGGGAAATGACGGGAGCCCAATAGCTTAAGGCTAAGCACCAGGAGCTTTCATGAATGAGGGGTCATATACAGAGGTAGCTGTGACTGTGGAACTGTGCTAATAGATGTTATGCACAAAAGTACCGGAGAACTGTATATGTGAGAGTGTATCTGTATGTTTTGTGTTTGGAAAAGACTTTTTTTTATTGGAATGTCACTGTTTTTAACTAAATGAGATGATTGATTTTGTTTAAACGTGTAAGAAAGCACTCAAAGTGTAGGAAAAATTTCTTCTCACAGAGTTATAAATATGTGATGGATTTTTTTTTACAGCATTCAGCAATTACTCCATTGGTGGATTATCTAGGATTCTGTTCTTTTTCTTTTATTCCTAGCTTATGCATTTTGACCATTCCAAGATTCTTTAGGACTTTTGCCAGAGGTACAAAGAAGGAAACAGAAAAACAGGAAATTTAAATCTCTCAAATGGCATTATTTGTTTGCCTGTTTTATAAAATTATGGAGATGGGAGATTGAAGATCATGCTTGCAATGAAGAGTTTGAATTATCTGTGTATTTAATGATCTGGGCTTTTAGATCTGCTAATTATCATAAGTAATTGAGAGATAGATGAACTGCACAGGATGTCCCTTAGACCTGCAGTGGCAACCATGAGGGTTTCTAGCCAGGCATAAGGGATGGGGCCAGGGAGAGAAAGGGGCTACAGTATGCCAGGGTGGAGGGCCAAAGAGAGCCTGCTTTCTCTTGAATGACCAGCTTTCATTTGGGGAGATCAGTGATCCATTTCCACTTACTGGGATGCACTGAAAAAGCAGTTTTAGGTTAAGGGACTATCTCGGATGCCTGTTTAAGGCCTGAACCTCACAGTGGGATGAATCATAATTGTGCTACCTCTTAGGGAGAAACAATAAAGAATAGGAAGAGTACATAATGATAGTAATAAAATGAAGGTAGTGTCTCCATTTAGACTGATAAAAATATGACTTCCAAAAAAGTTTTGATCCTTGGCATAGAAAAAATTTCAATTTTATAATTTTTATAGTGTTTATAATAATATATAAATTATATATAATAATATATAAATTATATATATTATAATAATATATAAAATAATATATAAATTATATATATTATTATAATATATAAATTATATATAATAATAATATACAAATAAATCTGGAGGTATTTACAGCCTGTCATATATATATATGACAGGCTGTAAATACCTCCAGATTTATTCCTCTATAATAATAAATTGTGTAAATTTATTATTTCTATAATATATTATGTGACAAAAATGAATTTATCATCACCCAGGAAGGAAACTCACAATACACTCATAATCTCCTTAGTTCTTTTGTCCTTTTCTATAGCTAATAAATAGACTTCCTCTGAAAAAGATTGACTCCACCAGAAACCAGAAGAGACAGAAAAGACACACCCTGGGCTCCACCCAATCCTCAAATCAGATGAGAACTTTCTATTTTTTAAAAGAAATACCCCAATAATTGCTTTTCTGCTGCTTTGCATGAAATCATAAGACATGGAACATTTGCCAAATACTTCTAAGCCTCTTAACATGATCAACTATGTGTGAGTAATGAAAAGGGATTCAGAAGGATTTTTTCAGCAGTGAGATCACAAATTTACAGAACACTGAAGAATCAACTCAATACCTTTAAAGAAAGCATTACTAAGAAAATGCTTGGTGAAGAGTAACAGCATGAGCCCTTCTCACTTAAATATTTAGGAAAACGTTGTACTCGTATGCCCACAAAAACTTATGTAAAAGCATGAATGAGGTAACATTTAGACAGTAATTAGGAGAGGGACACTTGTAAAGTTTTTTTCCCCACCAAATGTCCTGTTTAGCTCACATACAAATTAATTGAACCATTCAGAAAAATCTTAAAATAAGTGGTTAGGGCAAGAATCTGTATCCAAGGTTGCAGCAAAGGGCAAGGACATTCAGCACTCATGTTATTTAATCTGGATACAGGCCTCAGTGTTTTCCAACAAGTATTACTTAAGGGTTTACTACCCTTCCAATTTATTTAAAGGCCAAAGCAATGCTCAGGTATATACAAACATTTACTTACTTTCTGTCTCAGAGTCTAATAACGTAGAGAATGTGGACCTAGCTACTGGGGTCCATTATTTACCCTTCATCCTTCTCTCAATATCCTCCACATTTAGCATGAAACAGAGGTAGGGTTCATGTCACCATGAGATCCATGTATTATAATCCAAGGCCTCCAGGCTCCTGGTTATAGGCATGTAACATGGGAGGTATCACAAAATTGTCATCTAAAGGGCAAGTTTCAGGGCTGTACTACTTTATCATGGCAAGCATGCCACTCCAGTTGAGCTGATAGCTATTCCTAGGAGGCCTTTTAGGCTCATGTGAGACAAGAAATCTGTATAACTTTTCTGGGTTATTCAAATGAGCCAGACAATTGTGGGGGTCTCAGCTCTCTGGAGTGCTCAACTTTCCTGCTTGTTTATTATTTGGAGAATACATTTCTTTTAGCTAGAGCTAAGGATCTTTGATTTATCCTTGTTCTGGATCATTAATAGAGAGAAAATACATGCCAGTATGGAAGGGAACAGTTGTCCTGCAAGCATTCAACCAAAGCGTTACAATGCTGAGCTTTCTAGGAAGTTTAAGGACTCTCTAGTAAACCCCTAAATCAGAGCAGAGCATGTTAGCTATAAAGATTCTGAAGAAAAGACCTGGGAGATTTGAGTGCATTTTGCTTCTCTTGAGTGCGAAATTAATATTAATGGAGACAACGGAGTTCAGTTTAGGAAACAGTGCCACTGAGTTTGTCTAAGAAGAAACAGAATCACCGGGGTTACATAAATATACATAGTTCCCAGTGATACAGCATTTGTAAGAGGGAATTTCCTCCAGCAAGGGGATGTGAGTAATGTAATATAAGAAAATGACTGAACAAGTAATTCAGAATGTGTAAAAAATACTTCCCTGGAAACTGTGTTTAAAGCAACCACATTTTCTGGATGAAAAAAACAAAAAACAATGAATTCAGAGGTGATACTGGTGCATTTAATTTTTTTATAGTTCATGAAACAGGTCAAGTGACTGATTTTTTTTCTTCTTGATAAAAAAGAAGAATTAAAAAATACATACGCACACGCATATATACATATTTCTTAATACTGGCAGAGACACATAAGGGAGTGTACCTGGATTTCAGTCCTAAATGATCTCTAATTTCTACAATAAATTGCTCTTGTTGTCCTCTAGACTTGCATTTGGAGATTATTACTTCATTGTTAAGTATTAACATTTCTCAGTTTTTTGCTTCTTCCTGAAAACTGGCTCTCTATTAAATACAAGCATTAGAAAGTGCTTTTGTATTCTACTATCCTCTTTGAGTTGAGGGTGATTGCATAATTAAAGCTGGCCTGAAATCAACCGTATAAGAGTTGAATGAATACCAAGTCCAACTGGGGAGGATTTACCATATGAATGTTCCTTTCCTAAGACTAAAACACAGGTTAGATTTCCAAGTTTCAGAATGTTGCTCAATGAAAGAAATATGTTGCCCATGAGAAAAAAATAAATCAAATGGTGGTGCAATCTATAATCAAAGGCACCAATGGTCACAAAGCATTCAGAACAAAGGTTTGCTGAGCTAGCAAAGATGTGGAAAAAGTTTAACACATAATCTATTCTAAGTAAAAGATCTTTATTACTAAGAGAATAGAAAAGCTTGTTGGTGGTGTATTTTCTTTTCGTTGTTGTTTTTGTTGTTATTTTTAAAAACCTCTAAACTAGTTTAAATAGATTAACTCTTTCTATAAAGGGAGACACTGTTTAGAATACGAAATATTTTGAGAAATTGAATAACATCCAGTATGCTATTTTTCACTCTAATTTCACAACCAAAAATACATTTCAAAAGAAATTTTCATTTTCTTTTCTTAATATATTTTTATTTAGGACTGTTGCAAATTTTTGCCTCCTGGGGTGCCTTGCAAGAAAAAGCAGAGATTCATCTCCGCTTGTTTAGTAGTTGGATTGCCTCTACAGAAAATATTTGATAAGCAGCATCAGTCCTGTAAAAGAATGCAGTGGTAGTATCTGCTTTCCCTAGACTTTAGACAGCAAGATAGAGCAGTATCTGCGCATGGCAAGAAAAAAAGACATGCCTTATTTATTATTTTGTTCACAGGTAAAAGGAGATAAATGATATTTACATGAAAGCTGAATCCTTGTTTTCATTCCATGGCAAAATCCTTACTTGTTACTCAGCCTTAACACATTAAAAAAGAAGAAGCAAAACAAAAAGTGTGTCTGTTACAAGTGGCTTGCATATCAGCATCTGAGTGGGTGGTAAACAGTAAACCTGTGGTATGAGCAGAAGGAAGAAAATGGCCAGCATGCAATTTTAAGGAGGCATCTAAGAAACGTACAGATAAATAACTGATTGTTTTTGACCATGACAAGATAATGCATGCCATTTGCAAAAATTTTATTCTCCAAGTGACAGAAACAATTATGA
Organism: Hylobates moloch; assembly: GCF_009828535.3. NCBI lineage: Eukaryota > Metazoa > Chordata > Mammalia > Primates > Hylobatidae > Hylobates > Hylobates moloch. The sequence continues at coordinate 6,219,081 of NW_026652299.1, forward strand.
TTCCCTGAAGGAAAATAACAATATTTTAATATTATAAAATTTTAACGTTACAACTCATATAAGCCATAGTTTGCCTTCTACAGAGGATATCTCAACAATAATAATATATTTAATGATTTGGTCTGCAAATTGTGTTCCTATTCATGTTTTGCTCTGGCAAATAGGGACTGATACTCCTGAGGGCAAAGGGTGCTTTCCTGAATCTAAAGTGGTGCTTTCTTTGCTGAACCTAAAAGTTTTGCCACTTCATAAATTTGCTTGGCCTAAGAAGAAATGATTGAAATGCTCAGAGAATAAAGGGAGTCTGTAGTATTTGAATTCTGATGTTAACCTCCAAACACTTTTTCTTTTGTTTCCTTAAAATTCTCCCCAAAGTATCTTTCACTAGCTAGTTTAGGCAGGAGTCTGTGTTCTAGACTGTGCCTGTTTTTAGCCAATCAGATGAATCAACTAGAACTGCTTCTTCTGTAAAATAAAGGGTGACAACAAGGTGAGCTTTAATATTTCAGCAATGAGAGCAAACCACGGATGTACTTTACTATGGAAGTCTTCTGAAGAATATAGAACCCCTCCCTAGCAAGTTTTCACCTTGGCTGTTGTATGTGCCATTATCAGGAGAATCAATTTCCTTGTGGTGCTGGTGTGATGTCGAGAGTAGAGCATGCGATACATTAGGATGAGTGTATATTGGCCCTGGTGCTTTTTACAAATAGAGACATATCTATAGTAAACGTAAGAATACTTTCCTGCTAGAAGCATAATTACTTGAAGTAGAATGAATATGAGGTACGGGAACAGCAACCAGAATTTTAGAAAACTTGAGATTATGGCATGAAAAACATTTTTAATGTCCACTATGACCAAAATATCAGCAGAAGTGGGAAGGGATGAGAAAATCTTAATTTTGGTGGGCTTAACTCTGTTTTTCTAACACATATGAAAATCTCAAGTATGTGTTCAGAGGCCCTTTTGCAGACATGTGGCCAGGATCTGTAAATCCTGCTGAGAATGGTTCTGAGGAGCTGGGAGGCCAACATTAAACAGCTTCCCATGCTGCGTATTTTTTAAAAATTAGTATTATAAGAAAGGAGCAGGGTGGATAGTATAATAGAAAGAACATTGTCTCAAGTCTCAAGAGGCCAAAGTCTAGTCCTGATTCAGTTTGTCAGTGAGTTTGTGGTGCTGGGCAATATAATTACACCTTTTGGAGTTTCAGTATCTTTGAGTAGAAAAAAGAATTTAGGGTGTCTAAGATCCTATTTCAGGAGCCCATATTTTTACACATCTAGGATTCATTCATCAAATGATCTTTATAAACCCCTAAGAACATTGACTTGTTCTCTTGGCATTTGCCTCTTCCACCAAGCCGATTGCCTTAGGGTAGTGAGATTGCAAGGAGGGATGGAGAGACTGGTTGTTCAAGGGTTCTAGGCCAGTGGTTTTGGGCCTAGAGTGTGATAACTAGGAAAAAAAATGGAATGGAAGTGGGGTTCAAGGGAATGCATTTCCAAAAGTAAAATCTTCTCACTTCATACTTTTTTCATTCTGCATAAAAATAATCAAAAGTGATTTAGACTCTCTAAAATGTAAAATTGAACACCTAGGGACTTTAGATCTAATTTGATTCCAAGGTATATACAGAGCCTGCCTGTGAGGCCTTGGACTCTAGAGGGCCCAATAGTTCCTTTTACTAGTCAAGAAGAAAGCCAAACATATTCTTCCCTTAGTCTAATTCCTTTGTGCTGGAGCAGCTCTCTGGGATCCTTGGAAGAAAGGTGCTATGTAAACCATGAGGGTGTGGACTTGGATGGCTAGGGTGGGAGCCTGTGAGGTCTTGGATGGGGACATGCTTTCTCCATGTGCATTCAATTTATGATTTTTTTCACTTCTGGAACCCACTCAGGAAGCTGCTGGTGTATAAGTCTGGAAAAGCACATGCACGAAATAAATAAATAAATAAATAAATAACCAACATCTGCCATAGAAGCATACTGCTTCCTTAGAAATGAGTCAGTGCAGGCTGGGCTCATAGAAATAACTGATAGGCCCCAACTTTCTGGCATGATTCATCATCTCCCTGAGACTTGCTGTCAGCAGGGTGAGCAGGAGAATATGAAGGAAGAAAGGAAAAGAACATTCACCCTCCTGGGTGGGACTTGTGTGATATGATGAAAGCTCTCCTAGCTGAGGAGGGACAATTACTTCTTTATTTCACAGCATCAGGTTCACTGGCCCCAAGATTGGATAGTTGTGGGTCACCCTTTTATTTACTTAGTACTTTGCTGAACTAAATATTCCTTAAATCTCTGGCTAGAGATTCTTATCTAGAACTGAAAATATTTACTCACTTATCCTGTAGAGATGCTTGTGTGATTTAGATGAAATGAACATGAATTAGTTTGTATTTTTACTGTGGTGGTTATTAAAGAGTTCAGTCAACGATGAAAACAGAAAAAGCAGAATGCCACATGATATTATCAAACAAACATCAGAAAAGGAGAGAATACTTTTATAAATGTCATTTCTTTCCACAATTAAATGATACACAAAGAGATATATGTTGCATGTTGATTTATTTAATAGCAGGATTTCCACTAGATGGTATCTTGAAGTTTGAGTCATACTACTACTATTTGTAGAAGGTAAATATAATTAGAAATATAGAGAAGTGAGAAAAGAAGTATTTTAAGGCCTGTACTTCTTTTTTAGGTTTATATTTCTTTAATTTGCAATTTTCACTCTTCGTATGAAAGGCCTCATGCAGAAAGTACGCAAAAAGTCCCTGTTCTACCAAATTTAGAGAAATAAGATATAAAATAGAAAAGAGTTAATGATGTTGACAGGGAAGAGAGCAATGTATGGTCCACTAGGTAACACCACAAATTAGTTGACTGATTTTTTTTCTTTTGTGGAGAAACCTTAAATGCATTAAGAAGTAAAATACTAAAAATGGCTAAATTACAGAGAAATAGTAGACAGCGACACAAAATAAAAAGATGTACTGGGTGTCTCGCTGAGTTCAGAGAGGCATCTCTACTTTGAGTGGTTAAAAATCTATCCTGCTTTAGATCACACTGTAATCCAAATGCGTTTTTACATTTTCCATACTTTTAGAACATTTCTTCCCTTGTACTTTCTAACCCCAAATCCCAGGCCTGAGTCTAAAAGCCAGTTTGTGCCTAATCATTGGCAACAGAGAGCTAGTACAGAAGCCAGTTATTCTGAGTGAAGAGTGTGTAAGCTGCCTCCAGCCTCTTCTCTAATGCCAGCAATGTTTTCCTTGGAGCATTTCTGTAAGTTAGTGTTTCTGGAAAGTTTGTGCTTCAGACTGCCAGACTCAGAATCTTCTCAGGTGCTTACAAAAATGCAGATTCCCAGTGCCCAACTCAGAGCTTCCCATTCAGATTTGTCTCGAGGATCTACGACTTTTCAGGCATCAGAGGCAATTTTATGCACAGCCAAATTGAAGAACCTCTGCTAAACCAGCAGTAAGATACCTCCAGAATATGCCTTCAACTATGTTTCCACTCTCAGAGAAGTAACTCTAATGATCACATCTAAGGTAGAGAAATCCCTTTGTTATAATATTTCCCTTGCTGTGAAGCAACCCTGATGAGGCTGCCTTTCGGGAATGAAAGGAGTCTGACTGAGAGGAAATGCCACTGCATTTCCAGACCTATGGAATAAAGCAGCTGAAGGAGAAACACCACAAGGAAAAGCGAACTTTTAGTGCTTGTCGTCAACACGTATTATTGATCCTAGAAAGCTATGCCCTAGGAGTAGGGGACCAACTTTTTCTGTAAAGATACAGATAGTAAACGATTTTAGGCTTTGTGGGCCATTTGATCACGGCCACACTTATTCAGTTTTTGCAAAAGCAGCCATGTACGATATGTAAACATACGGGTATAGCTGTGTTCTGATGAAACTTTACTGACAGTAAAATTTGAATTTTGTAAAATTTTTACATACAACAAATTATTCATCCTTTTTTGATTTTTGAAATAATTAAAAAATGTAAAGATCATTCTTAGCTTACCAGACTGTGCCAAAATAAACAGTGGGCAAAATTAGCATATCAGCGGAAGTTTCCCAATCACTGTCTTCAAACATTTCTCAAAATTTAAAATTCACCTGAAGAGTGTGTTACACTACAGATGACTGTTCCTCCCAGGCAGGGTTTCTGATACTGCAGGTCTCGGATAGAATTTGATGATTTGCTTGCCTAAGAAAATCCTGGGTGAGTTCAATGAACTCCAAGTGCCAGGAAAATATGTTGGTTGGTTTCAAATATTCACCTCATTTGACCAGTGTGAGAGCATTATATATTTTTAAAAATTCAGTCCTGTATTGGAAAGAACAAGAATGACCCCAAATCCGAGGAGATTGTGAGAGAATACTTTTGCTGGGAAGTTGTTGAGAGACTGATTGAGGCTTATCAACAGCAGAGGTGGAGATGTGGAAGATTTCTTGGCAAAGGAGACCTGGGAGGAGAAGAAAATAACAGAGAAACAGGGTGGAGAGTCCTAATTACCATTACATTAAGAACAGGTTCCTCTGATTCATGCTGACCTTAAAGTAATCTAATAGAGAGGCTGAAACTGTTCCATGTGAATCATTTTTCCTGAATTCCAAGTCATTATTGTTATTTTTATTGTTGAGGAAACAAAAATTATTGTGTGGTCATGTAATTGGTTGACAATTCAAAGCAATTACAAAAAAATTAAAAGGCCAGGCTTTTAGATTTAGCCTATTTGCTGCTCTATTTTGGATAAAATGCGAGGAGCTTTGCTTCAGGGGCCTTCAGCCTGTGCTAGAGATCAAGCATTAAGGATGAGGAAGGAAAAAGATAACCCCCTTCATTTTCTCAGTACTATCCCCACTCCTCACTTCTACTTTCCAGCCTTGTCAAGCATTCTCTATTTCTAGCTGTCTCCCTCGCTCCCTATCAGTAGCCTGTCTCACGGTATATATTCACAATTAGTAGTTCATCCAATGTTTTCTTCTTGACTTCTGCATCTTCTCAAACATACAAAGTCCTGAAAATTAACTATTTACCCAAACATGTTCTTTCCTTGGGCTTATATTCTAATTAACTTATCTATTTTTAGTAAATGGCAGATATGAAAATAAATGAAGAACTACCAAATGAAAAAAATCAAAGGCTATTTATTCAGAGCTTGCTATAGCAAGGGAGTCAGTGGCCCATCATCTGTGCTTTGGCAGAGACTCCAAAACAAGCAGAGGGTAGGAAAGCTTTAGACAGCAGTGGAAAAAAGGGAAGGTTTTAGGCACACCCTGATTGGAGGCTGTTGGTGTGGGAAAGCTATAGGCGGTGAACTAGAATCGGAGCATGCTATGTGATTGGTTAAGGGTACATACTTGGCTTTCTCCCGTTGGCTCTAAGTTGGAAACTGGGACAAAAATTAGAAAAATTGTCACTTATTAATCAAGACCTAGCCATTTTGAGATGATTGTTACAAAAGTTATTGTTTAGCTTCCTGAATATATGCCTCGGGAAGAGGAAAGAGGAGTGAACCAAGCTGGGGCATGCATCTACTGAATCCCCGGCTACTCATTTAGCACCTTATTCCTGCCATCGTTGCCCAAAATATTTATATCCTCTTCTCGACTCTGAACACCACCTCCAACTGCCAGCACATTCCCCAAGTTCACCTCATCAGATTTGCTTAAACTAAATGTATCATCTTTTTTCTCAAACTGGCTTCCAATGTTCAATGTATTTACCTGCATATTTCTGTCAATTATAGCATTTTTCCTGGCCAAAGGGCTGCAAATGTTCCCATTAACTTGGTTCCTTTATCTTGTTACCCTTCCCTCTCCTACATTTGCCAGCCACACTCATTTGGTTAGCTAACAAAGCATGCTGATTCTTTTTTAATAACATAATTGACTCCATTCTCTGCTCTTCATTGCAAACTGTGTTCAACCCAGTCCAGAACTCACACTTGAATTTGCATCATTATAAAAGCCTCAGAGAAGGCTCCTTGCCTCTAGCTGGCATAAGTGGAGAGATATAACTTCATACTGGAACTCCCTCCTGTGCCCAAGTAAAATATCCCAAACTGGTTAAAACTTTCTTTGCCATAGATCTGGATAGCAGTTGCAGAACAACTTTCAGTGTAATGCTACAATCACGCAACCAGGACCAATAACGTGGACCACGAAACTTGAAAAAGTTGAGAGCCCTTAGCAGCAAAGTATGTAGAATTGGGGTTGGTGGGGGTGGGTGTCACATAGAGTTGGTAAAAGAAAACCAAGAAGATCTGAGTGTGACACACGTAGTGTTTGCTACAAGGGACTGTTTTTATTCCAGCATTACATATGAGGAAACTGAGACTTAGGGAGAGTAAGTATTAATAATTCTTCAAAAGTCAGCCAGTAAGTGATGCTGCTTCCTGAGGGCAAGGACCTGTCTGTTTTACTTGCTGCTATAACTCCAGCTTCCAAAATGTGATAAGTATTCAAAAATAACTGTTGAATGACTGAATGAATGGTGGCCTCATCCCCATCATAAGATTGGCTTAGCTTATCTCAAAATTGAATGTCTATGTTCAAACTGATTTTCACCAAAACTCAGGTCTTTTTTTTCTTTTCTTTTTTTTTTTTTTTATTGTTGTTTTTGAGAAGGAGCCTTACTCTGTCACCCAGGCTGGAGTGCAGTGGTGCCATCTCAGCTCACCAAAGCCTCCACCTCCTGGGTTCAATCGATTCTCCTGCCTCAGCATCCCAAGTAGTTGAGATTATAGGCACCCGCCACCAGGCCCTGAATATACTAATTTTTGTACTTTTAGTAGAGATGGGGTTTTGCCATATTGGCCAGGCTGCTCTCGAACTCCCAACCTCAAGTGATCCACCTGCCTCAGCCTGTCAAAGTGCTGGGATTACAGGCGTGAGCCATCACAGCCAGCCAACTCAAGTCTTCTCAACTGTGTTAAGACTTTCTTGACCACTCCAGACCCCTATAATTTCTCATTCTCGTTCTTTTGAACATTTCCTATGGTAGTCAGTGATATGCTATCTTGTAATACTGTTTTCAATTTGCACATGTCTATATTTTGTTTCACTCAGATCAGAGGTTCTTGAGACAGGTTTTTACTTCTTTGATTATCCCACAGCTTTCAGTTATCCTTTAATTTTTAAAAATATTTCTTAATTATTGTCTATGTACCAGAGACTGTGATCACTTCCGGCACAGAGTGGCCATGAAAAAAAGATCAGGTACTCACAGAGCTGCAGGATAGTGACAAAAGATGGCATTAAACCAGCAGGTGAACAAATAAAGATCAATTATATCCTGTGATCAGTGTTCTAAAGGCAACAGAAAGGGATGATGTTGGAGATAGTAACTCCTTTAGATTGGGTTGTCAGAAGATATCGCAGAGGAGACGATATTTAACTTTAATAAAGATGAAAAGGAGCTAGCCATAGAAAGAGCTTTCTGGGCAGAGGAAAGGTCCCAGTCAAAGGTCCTGAGGTGGGAAACCGCTTAACAGGTTTGAAGAAAGAAAAGAAAGCCAGTGTCACTGAAGTACTGTCCAGGACAGGAGGAATCGTGTAAGATGCAAAGCTCTCTGAACAGATATAAATGACTGACACCTGATCCTCAAGGAAGATCACATATCAACTGTACCTGTGGACACTGATCTGTTCACAGTGGAATCTTCAAATGGTATCATTTTCGCTTCTATTTTATATTCTCTACTTTCTTGTCTCTTTGTAAACTCTTTTAACAATTAGAATTTTGGCTTTTAGCTTATATTTTTAGATACTTTTGAGATGACTCAAGCTTCTGGACAGAGGAAATTGGATTAGCAATCCAGTGACAATATAAATTTTGAAATAATCTCACTTTTTTCCTAGTCAAAGCAGGAAATTGAAAAATGAGGATGAAGAAAATTATGTAAAAAGGACCATAATAATGGAAGAAATGGTCAGTTCTGTGCAATATTCATCAAATTCTTTTTGCAAGGAGGTAGGGATATAAATTTTAAACAGATTAAATTGTATAGATTAAAGTTGCAAGTTAGTTATACCATCCAAAGCAAGAGGGCAAATCTAATTTCTCTACAGGGTTAGCGATATGGTTTTGCTGTGTCCCCACCCAAATCTCATCTTGAATACCCACATGTTGTGGGAGGGACCCAGTGGGAGGTAACTAAATCATGGGGGAAGGTCTCTCCCATGCTGTTCTCGTGATAGTGAATAAGTGTTACAAGACCTGATGGTATTATAAGAGGGAGTTTCCCTGCCCAATCTCTCTTTGCCTGCTGCCATCCACATAAGATATGACTTGCTCCTCCTTGCCTTCTGCCATGATTTTGAGGCCTCCCCAGCCATGTGGGACTGTATGTCCAATAAACTCCTTTCTTTGGTAAATTGTCCGGTCTCAGGTATGTCTTTATCAGCAGCATGAAAATGGACTAATACATTAGCTTAAAAGTTATGATACGGTTTAATTATTTCATTTAGACTGGAATGTCAAACATATACTTAGGTGATATTACAGTTACGCCTTATTACTACAACTGGGGTCAATAAACTGTGCAAAGTTTAATTAAATTAACATTAAACTAAGAAAAGAAAAAATATTGACTTTTTCTTAACATTTTCACAATGTTATGCTATAAACTTTTTGATTAAAAACTATAAAGATAAAACTTACAGTGAAATATTTCAATTATAGATGAACACTAGGCCCCCAGTAATCCTTAAAGTTTTAGTCTATAAGGACTATCAGGCCCATGACAAGTAAATAAATAAAATCCAATAAGTTCTTGAAATCACTAAAACATTTAGGTTAAAAATGCTTATTGAGAAATAATTGAAATCTGCTATATTTCAGAAAAAGAAATGATTTTAAACAAATTATTATATTTTTTTAAGATGGAGTCTCACTCTGTCGCCCAGGTTGGAGTATAGTGGCACAGTCTCAGCTCACTGCAACCTCCTCCTCCCAGGTTCAAGCGATTCTCCTGCCTCAGCCTCCCAAGTAGCTGGGATTACAGGTGCCCACCACCACACGCAGATAATTTTTGTGATTTTAGTAGAAACAGGGTTTCACCATGTTGGCCAGGCTGGTTTCGAACTCCTGATCTCAAGTGTTCTACCCACCTTGGCCTCCCAAAGTGCTGGTATTACAAGTGTGAGCCACCACGCCCGGCCAACAAATTCTTACAATAAAAATATCAGGAAAAGTAGCAAAACCCATAGTTTATTTCTCTTTGGCACAAGGTAGTTTCAAGGCTCATTTTTTAATGCTCTATGTTAAAAATCTATCATTCTTATAATTATTTTTGCTGAATACATTTATGAGCGTTTTAGCAAAAGTTATAGGCCTAAAGAAGGCTTGTCTTTAAATGGTTAAACATATGGGCATTTATTATTTTCTAAAGTAGATGGTTGGATATGAATAAAAGATAACACCTTCAACTGAATAGTCACTAAATTGTGATTAGCTAATTGCACTATGAAATTATTATGATCTACAGGATAAGAGATGTGTTACACATTGTAATTTCTAAGCCAACACATCAATTCCATGGGGCACAGTCCCGCCTCCATATACAGTAATTTACACACACAATCTCATTAGTATAAATGGGATTTACATACCAACTCCCTTTAGTAGTTAAAGGAAAATCTAACTCAATAAGATTATTTCAAGTTTTTAGACAGAAATCAGGGATCAAACTACCCTGAGCTAGAGAAGGTCAATGTTTCACTTGTCAAGAGATGATGGATATAGAACCTATTTGTATCATGATTTCCTATGTTAAATGCTTAAAAAAAATAGAAGGAAAGAAATGAAATGAAACAGCTTTATTGAAAATACCTTGAGAAGGCCCTGGTGACCTTCTGCTTACCGTAGGTAGAATTTTGCTCTTGGTTCATGCCGGGTATGCTCAGCCAAAGCTTCAACTAAGGTCATTATTGCTACAGTTTCTAGTCAAACATATTTTTAGTCTTTTTTACTTAGGAAAAAGACAGAAGGGATTTCTTAGAGGGAAACAACTTGGGAAATGAAGACAGATCTATAATTTTCGTTTACACAGCTTACAGTAAAGCTTAAGGTTAAAGCAACAAAACAGAGCAAAGCCTGACTCACATCAACAGAGGCAATTGCTTTAAGGTTTTATAAATGGAGAAGAAGAAAAAGAAGAAATAACAGATCAGGGTTTTAAAGTGATCCCAGAACATGCCTGTATCTATTTGTTGGTAGACGGTGAAAAAGAAAAGTGTTTAAAGGAAAGATTAATTGAAACCCTTTATTTTCTCTAAAATGTTTGTAAGTCCTCTGTGCACCAGGAACATCACACTTTAACCTGCAATTGGCATCCATACAGATTCATAAATAGGCTCCAGTTGGACAGACAGACTCATTAATTCTCTCTTTATCACAAACCCAGAACATCTGGGTATTGCCTTTTAAAACAACATCAGGTTAAGAAAACAAACCATTTCTCAGACCTGACAAAGGGTTTTGAGTTACAGGATGGACAAATCTTAGGGTGAATAAACTAGTATGGTTGGATATCACATGCAGGTTATTTAGAAGTTTATTCACGACTTTGTGGATTTCTGAATCCCATGCTCTGCGCTTTGCCATTTTTAACCCTGTTCCTAGGTTTTGGCTAAAGAGAAAACAATTATTACATTTCAGGGAACAAATACATTTGAATAAATTATACCTGTTCTCAGAATATTTAGGATAAGCGTTAAATACCTAAAATCTCTCATGCCAACTCATTGTTTGGGCAACACTGATTTAACTTATTAAGAGAAAAGCTTGGTTTGTTCTTGCTGATCCTGAACAGCCTAGGAAATTCTTAAATTCTGAACTCATATATCTCCAAAGATTATCACAGAAGATTTTCTTCTACTTCTCTTTTTAAAAGAAACATCATGCCTCCTCCTGAAATACGACTGTTGCAGAGCCAATGACACGCTTTCAATGTCATAAACACGGACGAATTTGCTTAGAACATTGCATATAGGAAAGAGTGTGTTTCTTGCTTAATATTTGCAGTAAAACAAACACTAGATGCAGAACCCTATTGGAGACTCCAGGTCCACTTTGGATTTCATATATAACTATCTTTGTCCATAAGAAGAAAAAGAATATTATCAGATCTAAATTGACCAGACTAGGAATGTGTGTTCATCTGTGTGTGTCTGTTTGTCTGTATGGGTGTGTGTTTTGCACTCCACAAATGTGGATTTGAATCAGCCTTACAAAAGTATAATACATTTTAAAAATTATTGTAAACAGACCTCCACATACTCCTTTGATGAGATTAAAAATTAAAGTTTTTTCCTCAGATTAATGACAAAAAAAAATTTAATTGGGCATTTTCAGATTAGATTGGTACCCCAAGTCAATCCAAATTCAAATCTTCTTGATTTCCTAAATGCAAATTATTTATAATAGGCCTTTATTAAAGCATATCTGATCTAAAGCTCTATTTTATAAAGACCATATGCAAAAGGAAAACATTAAAAAAATAAAAAATACATAAAATGAAACCCTAGAGTTGCTTTATTTTAAATATGTTGTTGTTAGCACTTTCAAATGTAAAGGGGACATTAAATTACACACATATACCCACAAGCTTAATGTTTTCATGTCACCTCTTCCCATTTTATTCTTTTAATAGCAATGCTACAAAGAGGAACTTTAGATAATTCTTACCAGCAAAGCCCAGTGTTGCAACACAGCTAACTACCCCCAAGCTTCTATTTAAGGTTACCTGGCATAGATAGCTCTGCCAGATGTAGTTTTGCTATTGGATAATTTGATTTGCTGACAATGTGCACTGCCTTAAAATAGGAAGTGCCTAGGTGATTGGTGTCCAAATCACACATACTCTTTTCGTTAAAATGAAATGTGAGTCTGAATTTAGCCTTTAATTACATTTCCTTCTCTACCTCCAACAAACAAATTTTTACAACCTCCCCAATAAAAAAAAAAAGTCATATTTTGTGAATTACTACTTTGGAAGCAGCCCAGGACAAAACATTATTTAGGAAATTTTCTATTATTTGTATTAATCAAAGATGTACATCCTCTGTGTTTTTAATAGTTTTATCAAATAGTTAATGCCTGACTTGGAGACCCAGTTGGCCACAGTATTTCAGGCCTTTATCTAAACTATTAACTGGTAAATTGAAATTACTCTGGTAAGACCATAATGCAAAATAAAACAAGCTATTGTATGTGCAAAATAACGTAAGAGAGCTTCTGCAGTATTTCAGGCACTTGGACTGGCCCAAAATCATACCAATAGAATATATCTAGATCATATAACAGACGAGTTCCCTATGGGTAAGGAAAAGGGCTTCATATCAAAATAGAAATAAAACAATATTGCTTAAGAGAAACATTAAAACTAAGCATTCCTTCAATTATTTCCCCTAATAAGATGTGTCTGCCATTTCTTTCGTTTTGGCTTTAGTCCTGTGGAGACTGCATTGTTCCATCAGGATTGTCCTGTCAAATGAAAAACCTGTCCGCGTTTTACCATATGCTTGAACAAGCAAGACTAAGTATTAAATCTGAGGACTCTGTACTTTAAGAAACATTTTTACAAGTGGAAAGTTATTCAGCTTAGATGGTTCATTCATTTTCCAGAGCCTTTTAAACCTGCATAATATATTGAATGTCAAAAAGCTATAAAATCTCTTTAACTATTGATATCTATTTGTAGATAGCAATATAAATCCTGCCGTAAATCCAAATAAGTAAATGACTTTATCTAAACAGTTTTGGGGGATTGCTCTATTGTTATGGGGCATAGCCTACTTGTTATATTAGGTACAAGTGAGCTTAAATCAGTTTTTTCGAGGGGTCTCTCTCTTTTTTTTTTTTTTTTTTTTTCTGAGACAGAGTCTCATTCTGTCACCCAGGCTGGAGTGCAGTGGCACAATCTTGGCTCACTGCAATCTCCGCCTCCTTGGTTGAAGCAATTCTTCTGCCTCAGCCTCCCGAGTAGCTGGGATGACAGGCACCCGCCACCACGCCCCACTAATTTTTTGTGTTTTTAGTAGAGAAGGGGTTTCTCCATGTTGGCCAGGCTGGTCTCCAACTCCTGACCTCAGGTGATCTGCCCGCCTCGGCCTCCCAAAGTGCTAAGATTACGGGGTGAGCCACCTCACCCAGCCCTATTGCCATAGAAAGTCAGCGTTGAATGTTTTTAAATAAAAATTTGTATTAACAAGAATGTAAATATATGTGTTGTATACTATACATATGTACTCTAGTTATAGGTATCTACAGTTATGGAGAGATACCATGATAAATACAGAAAAAAAACCCCTCATTTTCGTGGTGGACTTTCTTGAATTAAGGCCTTACATCAGTTAAGATACTGTTAGCTGCCCAAATAAACAAACCCCAAAGTTTATGTTTCACTGATGTAAAGTAAAAAATAAATATTGTTGATTTGGGGCAGCTTTTTTTCAAGCAGTAGTACTTCAGGGACATTGTATCTGTCCATCCTGTAAGTTTCATCCATCTTCAGTAGATGGTGTCCAATGTCACCGTGATAGTCCCTGCCCTGTAGAAGAGGAAACAACATGGCTCTGGTCTGGAAGAGATTTTCATTACATTCTATTAGCCAGAAATCAGTTACATGGCCACCACATACCAAAAGGGAAGCTCTAATATTTAGTCTAATCCTATGCCCAGAAAGGGAGGAAATAGGTTTTGCAAACAGATAGTAAGTCTTTGCTACAGTTCTATTTTGCATGCCCTTACAGTGGCATAACACATTTATTTTCTTCATGTCTTTTCTAGATGATCACTTTATCCATCAAGTCCGTTCATGATTGTGCCTCCATCCTAAGTGCCATTGCTTTTGTGCATGCCCTCTTCATATGTTTTCTGAGCTTTTACAACAGACTCCTAGCTAATTAACCTACATCTTATCTTCCTCCATTTTCCATGTATGCTTCACATAAAGGCTTGCATTTTAAAACACAAATATCATGAGATCATTCCCTGTTTCAACCGCTCTTAACTGCCTACAAGGTAAAGTCTTGAATCACTACCTTGGCATTGGATGCCCATCATGATCTGGCTCTTTTATACTTTTCCATATTTGTCTTCTGCCAATCTCTGTATTTCATTTCAAGTACATCAAGCGACTTAAACTTTTCTAAACATGCTCCATACTCACCTGCCTCCAGATGTTTCCTTATTTCATCTAAAAGCTTTTCCTTTTTGTTCCATATTGGGAAGTACTACTCATACTTTAAGAAAACCAAAATCTTAAATTTAAATAAACTTTTTATTTCAAGTAGATTTAGTGTTTTTCTCCTTATAGCTTAAACATTTCTCTATTTATATCATTTACCTATACCTGTGATTCATAGCTTATATTTTTATCCCTTCCCCAAAATTGGAAGGTTCTAAAGATTACGGATCGTGTGATATTCTCCATTGATTCAAAGCCTCTAGCATAGAATCTGCTATATACAAAGCTAAAAAATGAATAGATTTCAATCTTTGTCTTGGTGGGCTAAATTATTTTCAATGAATTAATGATGCAATGAAAGTACAATGAGGTAGGCTTGTGTGTGAATGTAAAATGTATTGTCATGTAGAAATTCAAATATAAACTTCATAGTTCAGAATTTGAGTTGTTTGGTCAAACAGTGCCATGCCAAAGAAGTTCTATCAGCCAAGTCAACCTAATTTCTTCAAACTCTCTTATACAGAACCTCTGTCATTTTCAGTCACATACTGTCACTTAAGAAGACATTTCTTCTTAGGTCATCCTAAGAAAGAGATGCTGTCATCCAATCAATAGCTATATCTTTTTCCAGACTCAACCTTTTCAAGGGATATTCTCTAGTCAAACCTGCTCTTGCTTTTCATTCTCATTTTGATTGTCATTAAGACTATGCTTTAATTCCCTGTTTTGCATTATGTTCAACTCCAGTAGAGTCATAAATGGGAGAGGAATTCAGACCTCCCCACCCCCAGTGGTACTGTCAACTTTTTTCTCATAAGTTTTTACAAATAAAAACAAAATGGAGCCTTGAACAGTAAAACCAGTCCTCATCATCCTCCTTCTCAGCCTACTCAATGTGAAGATGATTTGAGAGGAAGACCTTTACGATGACCCACTTCCACTTAATAAATGATAAATATATTTTCTCTTCAGTATGATTTTCTTAATAACATTTTCTTTTCTCTAGTTTACTGTAGGATACAGTATATAATACATATAATGTACAAAATATATATTAATCAATTGTTTATTATTGGTAAGTCTTCCAGTCAACAGGAGGCTATTAGTAGTTAAGTTCTTGGGAGGTCAAATGTTATACAGGAATTTTTCAACCATGCAGGGGGTTGGTTCCCCTAATCCCTGCATTGTTCAAGGATCAATGTACAGTCCAACTTAAACAATAAAGACACTTTGCTTGCTATCAGTAATTTTATACTAAATCTTTCATTCCTATCTATCAATAAAATCTTCATTCAAAAATTCCTGGCCAGGCATGGTGGCTCACGCCTGTAATCCTAGCACTTTGGGAGGCCGAGGTGGGTGGATTGCCTGAGCTCAGGAGTTTGAGACCAGCCTGGGCAACATGGTGAAACCCTGTTTCTACTAAAATACAAACAATTAGCTGGGCATGGGGGCATGCACCTGGAGTCCCAGCTACTCAGGAGGCTGAGGCAGGAGAATTGCTAGAACCCAGGTGGCAGATGTAGCAGTGAGCCAAGATCGTGCCGTTGTACTCCAGCCTGGGTGACAGAGCAAGACTCCATCTCAAAAAAAAAAAAAAAAAAATCCTATATATATATTTGGGGACCACCAGAGCCCAACTCACAGCCATTATTAACTATTTGATTAACTGACACTTACATTGTTTCCTCCAAAAATTTAACACTATTCAGTGTAAGCAGAGGGCAATCAATAGTCATTACTTGTTGAATGAATTGTTGAATGACTATATCATGTATCATGATACTAGACATTGTCATGATTTAAACTGACTAAGGTTACAATGTCAACTGGTAAATTTGAAGCATTCAATCAGAGAGAAAATAAGCAAAACAAATCTTGCAAATTAATTGATCAGTATTGTATACCACAAGGAAAACATTTTGGTTAAATGAACACTTGACATTTCCACCATTTGTGGTTGATTAGAGGGTCTCAACCTAAGATGAATTTACTCCCCACGAGACATTTGGCAATATCTAAGACGTTTTTGAATGTCACAACTGGAGGGGGCTTCTAGTGAGTGGAGATATGAGATACTTCTAAACACGCCCCAGTGCACAGTAAGTTAGTCCCCTACAACAAAGAATTACCTGTTCCAATATGTCAATCATGCCAAACTGGAGAGACTCTAGTTAAACCATAGACTCATAGATAATTTGAAAGACATCGCTTTATTTCTTCAGTATTTCTCTGGACTCTAATGTTTATTTCACCTACCTCCATTCATGTAAGCAATAAACTTAAAAACCTTAAGTTTTGGAATGATACCAAAGAACCGTGACTAATATTGTCATGTATATCACTTATATTTTCACAATGAAAATGATTCAGGTTTAGTTTATCAAGTGAGAATTGTATAGGCTTTCCACAAAGCATCTCTAGCAATTTGTGGAGGGGTTTTCCAAGTTGTGTACTAGGATAAAAGAAGCTGTTGGTTTGCTTGCTTATCATGAGGTAATTTAAACAAAACGACAATTGTATTCTTTGGGTGAATCTTTATATTGGCTCACACAATCGGGGATACTAAGAGCTACTCATAAATTTTCCCTCTAGTACTTGTCATATCTAAATTAAGAAATCATCTCTGACATTCATCACGTGTCCAAACACCAAATCCAACCAGGCAAAAAACACTGATTTCTAACCCCTAAGATCTTTACAATACGATTTTTCCACATAATTTCCACCAGCACTGCCTTGGTTCATGCTCTCAGCACATTCACCTGACCAACTTACTTTCTATTTGCCTTTAAATGTAACATCGTCCTCATCACGGTCCCAGGATCTATCATCCTTATTGTTACCAATAGTGATTCTTCCACCCCACAAAACCACAAAACTTATCATGTGTCTGTCTGTAGTGGTTGCCATGTGATCTCCACTACAGGTGATAGTTGATTTTTTTTTTTTTTTTAGACGGAGTTTCGCTCTTGTTGCCCAGGCTGGGGGTGCAATGGCACGACCTCAGTTCACCGCAACCTCCGCCTCACGGATTCAAGCGATTCTCCTGCCTCAGCCTCCTGAGTAGCTGGGATTACAGGCATGCACCACCAACCCCAGCTAATTTTGTATTTTTAATAGAGATGGGGTTTGTCTATGTTAGTCAAGCTGGTCTCAAACTCCTGACCTCAGGTGATCCACCCACCTAGGCCTCCAAAAGTGCTGGGATCACAGGCGTGAGCCACCACACCCAGCCAATAGTTTAATATTTTTTACATTCAGGCTTAGAAACAGAAATCAATCCAGACACTTGTGGTTGATATATGCTGCCTGCTTTTGCTGGGATTAACTCAAGGACTAGGTGGATCTAAGTCTGAAAGTTGGAATTTTTATCATGAAAATTCTCCATAGAGTAAAGTACAAGCTCTTTAATACATAAGGTCCTTTGTGAGAAAGCAGCTGTGCTATTCCCTAGTATTCCCTTACACTTGCCCTTTGCTGCTGCTATGTCTGATAATACATGTCCCCAAAAGTGGCATTTTGTCATGCCTTCTCATATTCCCTCATTCCTTCTACCTAGAATGTCCTTTCTGCATCTTCTTTACCATATGGACTCCTAAATCAAGGATTTATCAAGGACATAGAATTACCATATGACTCAGCATGTCCTCTCCTAGGTATATACCCCCCAAAATTGAAAACAGGTACTCAAATACTCATCCACCTGATCAAAGCAGTGCTATTTATGATAGTCAAAATGTTGAAACAACCCAAATGTCCATTAATGTATAAATGGTTAAATAAAATGTGGTATATCTATGCAATGGGATATTATTAAGCTATATAAATAATGAAGTACTGACACACGCTACAACATGGATAAACCCCAATAACTTGCTAAGTGAAAGAAGGCAGGCACAAAAGGTCACATATAATATGTTTCCATTTATAAAAAATATCTAGAATTGCTAAATCCGAAGAGACAGAAAGCATATTAGTGGTTACCAGGGGCTGGAGGTGGGACGGGATAGGAAGTGTCTGCTTAATCAGTACCAGGTTTCCTTTGGGGATGCAAAAATGCTTTGGAACTACATAGAGGTCACTATGGCACTACATTGTGAATGTACTAATCCTACTGAATTGTACATTTTAAATGGTGAATTTTATGTTACAACAATTTCACCTCAAAAAAATTTTTTTTTTCCTCAAGACAGGGTCTCACTTTGTCACCCAGCCTGGAGTCTAGTAGTGTGATGATAGCTCACTGCAGCCTAGACCTGCCCAGGCTCAAGAGGTCCTCCCACCTCAGCCCCTTGGAGTAGATGGAATTACAGGTATGTGCCACCACACCCAGCTCATTTTTTAACCTCTATTAAAAAAATAATTTATCTAGACAGCTCAGCAGGCACTTTGAATGTAAAACCATTACTGACATTAACTATCTGAAACACCCTCCCTCTTGGCTCTGAGAAAACCATGTCTTTGTCTTTGAAGAGACTACACATTATACTCTAATTGCCAGTTTACTACCTGTCTCATCCAACCCCAGCCAAATTGCAAATTTGGTTCTCATATCCCTTATCTTTGTCTTCCTAAATTGTATGTGTTTGAGTTTATACAATAAAAAATAAATAATACGCTTTCTAACTTGAGATAACAATGATAGATCTGAATCTCTTTTATTAATGAATGATAAATTTAATAATATTTAACTAATATATTTAATATTATTTAATATATTTAAAACATTAGTTTTATAAATACATGGCATATCAGCAGATGTTTAAATGTATATTAATTTTTATTTTTGGATGCAGATGGTGGATATATTTGATGTGGTAATTCAAAAACACAATAATAGTTTAATAAAAGCTACATACAGGCAGAGTATTTACTGGGTGCTCACCATTGGGCTGTCCACTTTATCTAGGTATTCTACTGACTTATTTCCCTGCTACTTTTTGCTAGTGACTCCACAGAATTTAAATTTCTGCTCAGATGTAAACCTCATAGAGGCCTTTTCCAAGACTCTTATCTCAAAGAGCTCCTAACTCCATCATGTAACGCTGTGTTTGAACCACTTTTTTTAACCTGAATTTATGTTTTTCACTGTTATTATATATGATCTGAGTTTTCTACTGGTATATAAACTACCTGAAGGTGAGACTTTATCTTTTTCTTTAACAGATGACTCTCTAAAACACCCATTTTAAAAAAATTTCTCATTGTTGTATCAGTGGGTAAAAATCCAACTTAGGAACAGAGACAGAATTAGCTGAACTGATTTAAAAAGAAGTATGTTGATACGTTTTAGTTAAGCTAGTATTTCCTCAATGCCTTGGCCTTACTCTTTTTTATTGTTATCATATAATAAAGATAAAGATAATAATGTACTGTTGGTTATTCAGAGAATCAAATAAGAAAATACTTGTATAGAGATTAGAACCCGTAGTAACTTGAGTTCCCATAATCCATTTCCAATTCCCTTATTTAGATAGTAAAAACATTCACTTTAAATGAGATCACATTAGCTGCCTAGATAATTTTCTTGGCCTCTGTAAACTCTGAAAGTAGTACTTGAAATAGATTTGAATGAATGCTTCAGTACATGCACAGTTAAATTTCTCCTTCCAGTCAGCCAATCTAAAAGGATTTATTCAATGCTGACTATGTGCCAGGGACTGTGACAGGTACTGACTGTTTAGAGTGAACAACAGAATACACAGTTCCCACTTTTCAATTTTTCATATCCACAATCAGAACAATAGCCATTCA
The DNA here is from genome assembly GCF_009828535.3 of Hylobates moloch. NCBI lineage: Eukaryota > Metazoa > Chordata > Mammalia > Primates > Hylobatidae > Hylobates > Hylobates moloch. The sequence goes on from NW_026652299.1 coordinate 6,239,054, forward strand.
CTTTTCAAAGTCGCATGGGTAAACAAACACACAATTTCACTCAATAATAAGACATTAACATTTTTTTATTGGGGTATTGCATTGTCTTAATGAGCTTTGTAAACATCTGGAAATGATTTGCATTTAAAGTCCTACTGATACTTAATACTTAGGACCCCAAACACCTTAATCTTCAATTCCTAACACAGAATTGTCAAGTACAGCATGCAAATAGCAGCCCTCTTTCCTATGAGAAACACTGGAAGAAAGTTTGCTATTTGTCAATAACACTAAATTAAGCAGGGTGGCTAACAGCTTCAAAAGTTGAGGTCAACTACGCAGTCAGAGTTGCAACCATTCACTGTACTTTATCAATATTTTCAAATTTATGTGACTGTGTTTCCTGATTTGGACTGTACCATCTCCACTAGAAAAGGAGTTTCACCTGGAACTCAAACTTTTTTGTCAATGATTTTAGCATCTCTGTATCTGTTATATGTTGTGGTGATACAAAAGAATCCAAAATTTAGTGACTTAAAACAATACCTATTTATTTAACTTAGAATTTTACAGGTCTACAGTTTGGGCTGGGCTTAATAAAGTTGTTCTTGTCTCTGCTGGCTCTTTTGGTTACGGTTGGCCAGTGACTCTGTTTCTGGGATTGGTTGACTCTCATTTGGGCACCTCATATTTCCTCCATTTTTTCCTAAATCCTCATGCAGACTAACCTAGCCTTGCTTATGTAAGATTAGTAGAGGTCTCAGACTAATAAAGTGTCCTTTCTATTAGCCAAAGCAAGTGGCAGGTCAACCCAGATTCAAGAACAGAAACAACAAACTGTTTGGTGGAGACAAAAAAAAAAAAAAAAAAGCTGTAGAGCTATATTATAATGAGCATGAATAAAGGGGAAAACGAAGAATTGTGGACATGTTTGTAATTGATCTACCACAATTTTGTTGAGTTCTTCTGAATCCTTGTCTAGTATGAGCTAAACCTGGGCTGTGCACAATCCATCAGATAATCGTCAAGCTACTGAGTAGGTTTCGTATTCCTGGGTTTTTCCATTTCCATTTTTTCTCTTTTTCTTTCAGCCTCTTTCTGGAAAGTCTTACAGTTGAACTCATCCATGTTATTACAACCAAAATTATATCTAAGTCATTAAGAAAATAATAAGAATTATGAAATAAGATTGATGAAAACACCTTGAAAAATTCAAGGTTAATGATATTAAATTACAGTGGTAAGGATTTCAATTAGACACTTGGAAGTACTTCCTGATTATTATAGTTTGAGATATTGGCAAGTGATTTAAAGGGAGGCAATGGTTTCTCTAGAGATTTAAAAAAAAATAATAGACCACTTTATTGGTGGAATGCCTTTAATGAAACGTTGCCAAGCTATATTGGGTTACATCAGATGAACAGTTGATGACCTATAGTTCAAAGAAAGAAAAAAATTGGCCATTTACAGTATTTCTATTTTGAGTAGCAAGACTGTGCTTAAAACAAATTATGCCATAAAACAAAAAATTCCTCATTTTTCCCACTCCAGTGGGAGATAGGGAGCATCTTTAGTTTTACATTCTGGACCCACATTTATTAATAGAACTTCCTGTCACCTCTATGGGAATAGCTCGAATAATTACCCCTGGTTTATCCAGGTGGAGGAATTTCAACTAAAACTTAGATCAAATTTTCTTGGCTTACAATACGTCAGCTGTTGGGTGAGGCTAAAACCTAAATCCCCAAACCTTTTTTTCTAATCTTACTTGTTTACTTGGCAACCCAAGTTTCCTTGTCTTTGCTCTGTCCCTTATCCCAAATCCTTTCCCCTTTCCCTGCTGAGAATTGCAATGAACTCACTTAGAAAAATAAATGCAAAACTCACGGAATGCTGTACCATAATCCATTGGTCCAAACTAAATGACCAAGAAAATATGACTTCATTATTTTAAATAACTGAAAGAAGAATTACCTATGGAATTTCTATATTTCCTCCTTAGGATAACATATAGTTTAATGAAGGGTTAAAATAACAAAACCCGTTTTTTGTGTGTGTTTTTTTAATGGAAAGTTAAACAGAGAAAGAAATAGACACAATATATCAACAGCCCAGTTTTAACAATTATCAGTTGAAGGCTACTTTTTTCTCTCATGTAATTTTGAAGCAAATCACAGTCATCCTATTCTTTTATTTTATTTTTTAATTAGCAATGGCAAATGTGATTTATGTTAAAAGAAAAATCAGAATGGCTGTGCTAGACCCAACGGACTTCCCTTTGCCAGTTAAAATTCGAGGCTGAATTTCTGCATTTTTGGTACCTGCAAAGCACTCTGAACATAACATTCTGTCATTCTTTGAAATAGCAAATAGAAGTCATTTACACCAGATGAGCGACAGGCTGGAGAATTGGCATACCTACAGCACAGGATACACAGCACCACGCACCTATTTCAAGGGAATGAAGAGTGGGTGGCCGGAAGAAAGAAACTCTTTTCCCCATTTAACCTGTAATTTGACAACATCTGTGAAGAATTATCCCCAGCATTGGCATCATAATTGTATCTACCATCAATCACCAGGGAGGGGAGACGACTTGAAATAGATGTTAACGGCATTATAGCTTAACAACATGAAAGCAAAAAAAATGAGAGGAATGAGAGCTGTGAGACAGTGCACAAATTCATCAGGAGATTTGAAAGACACTACATTGTTTAGTACAAAATGAAAACAATCTTTGCTTATATAAGAAAAGCTTAAATTCTAGAGACCATCATCTATTCTGTATTCTAGGTGTTAAAAATTCAAGTATTAAGTTTTACATGATGGAGAATCGGTGTTTTATATATTTTCTTTCATTATTGCTTCAGTATGAAAAGCAATATAAATATGAACATTTTATACAGAAGTTGAAAAATAAATGAAACCACTTCCATATGAATATTATTAATATAATCATATACTCACATTCTTCCAGAAACCTGAACTCTCAGCAAGAATGAACGCATAGAACCATCTCAAATTTAGCGGCTAAGGGCTAGGTAATGCCTATTTACTTGCACCTAATATATTGAGAAAATGTTTTTTGGCTTATTGAGTTACTGACATTCAGCCAAATACTTCTTCAAGATTGGTTGCCTAGATATAGGATTTAAAGAATATACTGCATATTACAGTGAAAAAGAAATTCTTCTCAAAACATTTCCTTCACTGTCTTCCAAGACATAACACTTTCCTGGTTTTTCTCCTACCTTTCAGCCTGGCTCTTTCTTAGTTCTGTTTCTTGTTTTTCTACATCCTCAGAATTTTTTAATGTAATAAGGCACCTAAACATATATATCAGCTTAGACCTCTCCCTCAAAGCCTAGGCTGATGTATTCAGCTCCTGATATTATCACCTGCAATTGGATATCTAAGAGTAATGTCAAACTTAACATGCCAAACCGAGCTCCTCGTCTTCTCTTAATACCAAATTTTCCCCTTTCGCAATCTCCTCAATCTCAGGGAATGGCATCGCTACCCTTTAAGTACCTCACTCCAAAAGATTTAGAGTCATTCCTGACTCTTTTTCACTCACACTCTGAAAATATTCTGGCCACTCTCTCCCTCCAGAATACCTACAGAATCTGACAAGTTTCACAAATTCTACAGCTACAGTCATCTTCTCCCGATTATCTCTCCTTGAATTATTACATTAGCCTGATCTTCCCACTCCTACCCTTGCCTTTCTAGTCTATTCTGTTCTTAGCACAATGAGAAGAGTGATTCTTTTACAACAAAATCAGATCATGTTACCCCTCTGCTCAAAATGACTTCTTATCTCACTAAAAGTTAAAGCCAAGGTCCTCACAATGGCTTTAAAGACACTATGCTCTAAAGGATCTGGTTCCTCTTACCTCTTTCACATTGACTCCTACTATACTCCATACTCTCTTCCATCTCTCCCCCACTCCACTCTTTACTACTCCTTGAACACTCACCAAAGGTTTTTACACTGGCTATACTGTCTTCCTGGGGCACTCTTCCTCTTGATATTTGCATGGATTATTCTCACCTCCTTCTGGTCTATATAGACATGGGACATTCTTTGGGTAACATGCTCACCCATTATGCTAACATGCTCACTCATTATGCTAACTATCACTATTCTCTTTCTCTACTTTTTTTTTTTGAGATAGTCTTGCTATGTTGCCCAGACTGGGATTACAGGCACCTGCCATCACACCCAACTAAGTTTGTATTTTTAGTAGAGACAGGGTTTCACCAGGTTGACCAGGCTGGTCTTGAACTCCTGGCCTCAAGTGATCTGCCCACCTCAGCCTCTCAAAGTGCTGCGATTACAGGTGTGAGCCACCATGCCCGGCCTCTACTTTCTTATTATAGAACTCATTATCACAGAATCATGTTTTATACTCAATTTATGTTATTTACTATCTGTTTCTCTTCATTTTGCTATAACTTGTCATATTTTAGAGCTACATGGTTGACATGGGCCTAGAAAATTGGATTAAAAATATTAAAGCTGGATGATTATGTGATTTCTCATAGTCAAAAAGTGGACACTATTCCTTCATTACTATTTTGAAAAATGAGGGAAAAGAGGAGCACCAAGCCCTCGAGGACATGCAACATTCAATTTTGTACTTATATGTATGTTCCTAGATGTGGATGGAAGTCAATAACTATGGATGGGGGTAGTCTTTTCTTCAGAGCCTCTGTTTATATTATTCTGTCTATGGGAATATGCTTTCATGATTAGTGCCTTTGGTGGAATAAGGGTATAGTTATTCCTTTACTTCTTCCATCAATCTCATAGACAACATTTCTTAACATAAGAACGATTACTCAAACTCTTTTATAATGACTTAATGCAATTTAAGAGTTAATTTATTTGGGTCATATTTAGTAGATAAAATGTTTTAGGCTAGTGATTTTGGGGTACACCACTCACATCTCTCTCCTTACTTCAAGACTGTGTACTCATTTCCCAGGATGCCAGGAGTGTTGGCTGCTGTTGGCTCAAAGCTGAGACTCTCCCTGAGAATTATCCTAGGTCAGGAGGCTGCCCTATCAACATGCATGTCTTATTCTCAAGAGCCACTGACAGCCAATGACTAGGCAATGAAGTAAGGAGGGGAATACAAACACTCAGGCTTTTCTCTTCTATTTGGGCCCTCTTACTTTTTCTATTTAGGACCCTAGCCCCAGGCTCCTTAGGACTGGTGGAGGATTTTGGATGTGGTCCACAGTTTATTTTCTCCTTTTGTCCAGCACTGCTTTCTTCACTCCCCTACTGTGTTGACTTGAGGATACTTACCAACAAATCTTCTTGCACACAAATCTTTACCTCAGAGTCTGTTTTCTAAGAACATGACCACGACAGTTAGTGCCAGACATGAGTCCAAGGAAACACACTCTCAAAAGGGATTTGGATCTGGAACACCAGCCATCAGCCTGGCAGGAAGGACCCCATTAGTGGCCATGGTGAAGTAGTGGTAATCCCTGGCATGTGGTTTGGTACAAGTGTTAAAACTCTCACCAGAGCTACACTGATATGGGATATCAGAGGAAGGGAATGCATTGATGGGTTCAATATCCCAGATGATTGTGAAGGTCAGGAGATGTATTAATTATGAAGACTTTAGAATCAGAAAATTGTTTCTGGGCACTATTGATGAAATTTAGGAAAACAATAAAAGGCTGAGGATGACTAGGCACCAATTTCAGGATAATTGTAAAAATCTGAGAAAATCTGAGGATATTCTTAGCTGTGTCTAAAGAGGTTCTGATCTCCTGCAGCCAGAGCAAAGGAAAAGCTGAAGATCTTATGCGGCACTTAATCATTAAAACAGCAGAATTCCAGAAAGTTGAATTGTCAATGCTGATACATCTGACACACAAAAGTCAGGGTGCTGACTGGAAAAGAGGAGGACTGTAAGACTTTACATTAGAATACCTGGATGGATGCCCTTGATAATCTTGAATTCCCAGTCCCCTGAAACCCTGCATGAACAGAAATGGATCTCTCTCACTTCCTAATATCTAATATCAACCCCTTTGCTTGAAGATGATATAGACAGTTCTGTCTTGCAAGACAACACGTGGTCACTCAGAATGCATTCCTATCTCCCTTTCTCTACGCTGGTGAAAGGGGACTACCCAGAGTTTTCAGGGATTGCTTGACAAAGGGTCTGAGTTGATGTTGAAAGCCAGAGGCCTGTTTAAGTGAGGGTATATGGAAGGCAGGTAATAAATGAAGTCTTGGTCTAGGTCAAGTTTACTATGGGTCCTTTGCACAAATAGATGCACCTGGTGATCATGTCTCCAAACTCTGGGTGTCTAATTGGAATAGACATATTTGATAGCTGGCAGAACCTTCCCATTGTTTCTTCAGTAGAGGTAACAGAAGCAAATTCTTCTGATTAGAGACAATACTTATTCTGTGTGTAATTTGCCTTTTCTGCCTACAGGGCCTTGGTCAAAACCTCCTGAAGGCTCTCGAAATAGGAGGTCCATAGACACAGAATCCCATATAACATTACATCAGACCAAGGTCTTGGGATTAGCCAATCAGTCACATACCGTAACCCAGAAACTGTCTGCCTGTAAGAATAATGAAATAGTCTCCTGCAGGTACAGATGAAGACCAGTTTGGTGATAATAATGTAAAGAATGGGGCACCATATTCCAGGATGCAGTATGTATTAGAAACTAATTATCATTGTATGGTGTGAATTCTCCAATATATTTAGTGCATGGGTCCAAGAACCAGATGGACGTAGGAGTTATTTCACTTATCATTATATCTGGTAACCCATTGGATGAATCTGTGTGCACTATCCCTGTAACTCTGAGATTCGTGAGTTTAGAGAACCTGTTTCTCAGAATAAGAATGCTACTATTAGGGGGCAAAGAAAGAGTCCCACTAAACTTTAATCTATGACTGCCATCCAGTTACCTTGAGCTCCTCTTACCAACAGACCGGGTTGAAGAAAGGAGTCACCTTTCTGGCAAGAGTCATTGACTCCGAGCAACAGGGGGAGATAGAGCTGATACTGCTCAGAGGAGTCAGGGAAATATACGTGTTTTACTTAGTGACCTGCTGGGTCATTTGTTCCGACAATAAACGGATGAGTGCAGCAACCTTTGTCTGACACGTGTGCGATTACCAGGGGCTCATACCTCTCACGATGAGAGTCTGTGTCACCTACTAGGGAAGTCATTGAGACTAGGAGAGGTGCTGGCCAAGGTATGTGGAATCTAGAATGGGGGTTTGAGGAGGGTAATGGTATCATTGTAGCCCTGAGAGCAGCTGCATTAGTGAAGACTGTATTTCATCTTACTAATCTTATTTTTGGTAAATGCTCACAGGAAAAGTGACCAACTAGAATTATGAAAGAGCTAGATCCAGTTTAGATAAACTTACTATAATAAGTAAGTGGGTCTGAGTGATACAAAAGATCAACTTTAGTGGATTTTGTGGTGTGAGGCCCAGATAAACCCTTGGAAATTGAAGTACATGTTCTCTCATATCCTAGGAATATTGGCTACTTATAGTCCACAGCTGAATCTGTCTCTCAGGATTACCCTAAATTGAAGGGAGCTGCCTTACCCAAGGTCATCACCCTGTCTTGGGGATTGAGCCACATTCAGTAACTGTAGCAATAACCACTTAATTAGTCTACAAATGTTCAGCCCCTTTGTGTCAATTTAGGATAGGTCTACAAGGCCATGCAAACATCTGAGTTCCCTGTGGGACCTGCCAAGGCCTCTGTTATGACAGCATAAAAATTCAACATCTCCTTCTACCCAATCCCTTTTTCCATACTTTCTCTAAGGTGTTTATCCAAGATGAAACTTCATAGATCCTTCCTGCATTCAAATGTTCGCCTCAAAATCTGTTTTGGTGAAAACCTGACCTAAGACAGATGGTGATGAGTGGGTATCAATTCTTATTATAGATATTAATATTAATGCTTATTGGAGTTCCATTCTATAAAGATACATGATATATTTACATATTTACACCTCATATACATATCTATGTGTTTATATATTCACACATATAGACATATAAACTTTGCTAATATTAGCATTGATTTCTACAGTGCTAAAGAAAGGTGGTAATCTTTATCCTCCTCAAACCACCATCCCCATCCAAACCTTCATGGTTCCTATTTCAAAAAGCATGACATTATTATCATCCTAAAAAATGTTAGCTAAGATTTACTTTTTGATAATTACATATCAGGCATTACATTGATCAATAACAATGACAGTAACAAAAAATAGATCTTAGGCAATTTCCTGCTCTTAAAGAGACCATTTTAAGAGAACACATGGTTCTGACAGCAGCATGGAAAAGTAGAAAATACAACTACGTGTAGCTCAGAAAACATACACATACCCTAGGGTCCTATTGTCATAGAATAGCCTTAGAGTAAAACAAATTCAAATTTCATGTTATTGATTTAATATCTAAAGTGTGTTTATGCTTGAAAAATATAGCAAATATAAAATTCAAGCTCTATTTAAAACCATGTAATTGTAAGCTAATCAATTGCACAAAGAAATACCAGGTCTTAAAAACATGAAATCTGCAAGCCAAAATATTAATTGACCAGGTGAAAAAATGTTGATGTAAAGATAAAACATTCTCAAGAAGACCAGTAGTCTGTTCAAGGACCGTGAGGGAAAATGTTGAAGATCCTCAGACTAGGGATGTAAGAATCTCTGCTAGAACCGTGAAACTAAGAATTGGTTGTTGCATAGGTGGTCTCTGGAACAAGTTTTAATTAAATTGAGTAATAAAAAAACACTGCCCTTTATGGTGAGAAAGAGCTCATAAAATTTTTGTACAAATGCCAGGTAATGTTTGCATTAGTGTCCATGAGGGGTTTCATTTTTGCTGTTTTCGGCTCCATAAAAGTTCCACCTAAGAAAATAATCAAGATCTTAGTCTTCCCGAAGTGTTTTGTGCATCCGACCTACTTCATAAGTTTGTCCAGAGTAACTTTGGTACTCTAATGAAATATATCACATACTAAGAAAAAAACATGAGGTAACTTTCAAAAGCTCCTACTACTTTGTTGTTTCTATCTTGAAATGAAATACATTAAAATATTTGTTGCTTAGGAATATTATAATCAACGTTCTGTTTCATGAATAATATTTTTTAAGAAAATTTACCCCTTCTCCAAAATATGCTTATTTATCCACCCCTTCAAAACTCAGTAATTTCTCCAGTCAAATATGTCCTTTACTTGGACAGCTAAGTTATTACTGAAACCCAGATCTGATCATGACACTCTCCTACATAAAAATATTTCCTGAATCTCCACAACTAAAGCCCAACCAGCCTTTTATATCCTCATGATCTCCCTCTTCCCAGATTGTATCACATATTCCAATCACTTGTAATTACCTACTGTTCTTCAGTATTGTATTTTATCAAACCCCATTATACATATACAAATTACCTTCTCCAAGGAGTGACCCCTTCCTGTTTGTCTTCCTCTACATACAATATAACAATCTAGTCAAGGATGTAAGTTTTGGACTCAGAAAGATATGGCTTAAAGTCCCAATTTGCTAGAAATATAAACTCAAAAATAATTTAATTCATCTTAGTATTTTAATTGATAAAATAGAGGATAAAAACTACCTTATAAATCTGTGGTGATTGACAAGGTATTTAATACATGGAAATTTTCTGTTATGTCTTAAACTTAATGTGTGCTCAATAAACAGTAATTGGCTTGTTTTCATCATAAAAATAATAGCCCCTCTGTAAATACTTCCTTGATTCACCCTTGCAAAGTTAGACATTCCTGCTAGCATTTCTAAGTTTCTTTAGCACTCTATATAAACTTCTATGATGGAACTTATATTATCATGTTATGTTTTTTACATGATATTCTATCTTTCCTCTGCAGTAAATTTCTTGATTTCACCACTCTTAGAAATCTTTAAATAATTCCCTTTCCCTGCCTCTACCCTTCCTGTAGTATAACTCTATTATGTAAATCAACAGGATAATATAATTTTTTTTACATACTTGTTTGTCTCTAATTGTTAAGACCTTTTAGGGAAAAGATGACAGCAGAGGCTGGTAGCCGATGCCTAAATCTTTTTTCCTCTTATTCCTTGTCATATAGCTAGATTGTTTTTCCCTGTCTCACCTCCAGTTAAGTGTGGCTACAGGATTGAGTTCCAGCTAAAACACTGTGAGCTGAATCAATGTGTACCATTTCCAGGCCTGGTTCAGAAAAATTGCTCATACATCATTCTCTATGTTCTTTTTCCCTATAGACTGTTGCAAATAAGCACAGCAACTGTGAGACAACATGTTAAAGACAGCTACCAGAAACCAGAAGTAGACAAACTCTTGGTCCCTGAATCACTATTTTGAGGAGGAACACTTATGGCTCGGGACAACTGCTTTGTAAATAAGAAATAAACTTTTCTTATGTTAGGTCAGGACTCAAGAAATTTTTTCTACAAAGAACTAGATGGTATTTTCAGCCGTGTGGGTCCTGTGGCCTCTGTTGCAACTACACATCTCTGCCACTGTAGCCAAAGACAATATGTAAATGAATGGATGTGGTTGTGAGCCAATAAAACTATTCATAGCACTGAAATTTGAAGCTCATATAGTTTTCATTCATCACGAAATAGTATTCTTGGTTTGATTCTTTTTTCAATAATTTAAATAAAGAAACAATCATCCTTAGGGCAAGTGGTGAATAAAACCAGGCAGCGACCCTTAAGCTATAATGTGTCCACTCCTGTAAGGCCATCAAAACTTTAGGGTTCATCAGTTACAGAAATTGTTATTAGGTCACAAATACAAGATCTGTAATTTATTCATTTTTGTATTCCCAGAAACAATTACGGCATAGAGTAGGCAGTCCATAATTGTGCAATGAACAGATAAAGAAATGAATGGATGAATTTAACCTACCTCCACCTGTGTCTTAGGAACTCATTCAGAGCAGGAGCTGTGGATAAACAAAGTGGCATAAATTTCATAGTGTCTCAATTCTATGTCAGGTACTCAATATTTTATATATGTATTTGAGGATAATAAAAATGAATTTAAATTTTAACATGATTATAAAACACGCAAGAGTCAAAGTACCGTATGTGTCAGTATGAAAACTATGATGATTAAAAGCAGAGTTTCTTCTAATAACCAATGCACTAAGATGATAATATAATAAAAGTTTATTATCTATTTTGGTTTTAATGTGATCTTAAAATCAAAGACCTCAGACAAATTAAGATAGATGACATTGGGAATTGTTTGCTCTCAGTGTATCCTGATCCTTCCTTTGAAGCACTTTTCTTGATTGTAAGACACTCATTTATTTTGTTACTTATGTAATGCATCTTTTTTTTCCATTAGATACTCACCCATGTGGTGGCAAGTACCATGTATATCTTCTATATTCTGAGTAATTAACCTAGTTCTTGGCCTCTCTCAGACACAATACATATTTGCAGGTGAATGAATAAACTATACATATGATTCTCTTGAATTAAGTAGAGGAGACTAGTTGGAAGAATGTTTTAATCACATGAAAATTGTATAAAAGGCAAGTTTTCTTCACTTGACATGGTGCCAAGTAGCTCCAAAAAGGAAATAGTCATTTTCCAAATTCAGAAATAAAATCCCTAAATTAAAATGAACAAAAAACATGATTGTCATTCTGAATAAAAATGGTCCTTACATATTTCTAGTAAAGAAGTTCATGATTCTTTGTGAGAAGCAACTATGTCTCTTTTGTTATATATAAAATGGTGAAAAACAGCTGTTATTGAAATAAGCTCAAGCAAATCTGAAGCCTTATAACAAATACAGTGGTCACATTAAGTTTGCTCCACGAGTTAAGTCTGCCAGGCCAATAGAAGACATCAGAGGAACTTCAAAAGCGTGAATCACCTAAGCAGGCTGGCAAAGAATGCCATTTTTTAATCACCTTAGGTCGATTTATGAGCCTGGAACTCTATCAAACATCCAGCAATTCCCTGAGCTTAATTCAGGTACATATAGTTCCAAACTCATAAGATTTTAGCCTCAGTGTCATAGAATCAGAACAGAAAATGAAAATACTGCCATATAAACAGAGCATAGTGTTTCAGCCACACATCTCCCTGTTAAGAGAGTATATGGGTACGTAGGAAGGAGAACAATTCTCAGATATATAGCCCACCTAGGTAAAGCACTTTCAAATGTACTTCATTTATTTATTTTAGGCCATTTTTGGCTTGAAATCATGCAAAATTACTGTCTCTAGTTTCATTCTGCTCTTTTGAAATAGTCCAGATTTTGCGCTAAGAGTTTAAAGCCACAGCAAAGAGCTAGGCCAAGAGGGAAAGCTTTTGAAGAGTTCTCACAGCTGTGAAAACACAGGCCTCAGGCTGTGTGTAGAGTTACTTCAAACAGCTGCTTCAGGTGACTAAACACCTTGAGTCTCATTCATCAAGTGTTGTTTATACTGGCTGACAGACCAGACTTGGAGAATTAACTCAGAGAAAAAAGATGTACTACATACCAAGTATGGGAAAGGAACCTAGTTCTTTAAATGTAAAGCAAAGAAAAAAAAAAACTGAGTAAATTAAAGCAGAAAAGGACTACTCTGATTTTATGTTAATACTTCTCATCATATCCTTCGCATCTTAATAATCAAAGGGGAAGCAGTACTGATGGTTTTTCACTTTTTGATCCTGTAAATAAAATTAAGATGGACAACTCCTACATGCAGGGAAATACCTCAAATAAGTGGCCACAAGACTTCTCATTAATTATCAGTGAGCACAATATTGAAATAGTAGGTATAAATAATGCATTTTCATTATTTTAAAAAGGAAAATATGGCTTTCTTCTTGCCTAGATTCACTGCTTTGTTGCAAGTCTCATGAAGTCTTGGCCATAGGGTTTATCACTCAGTATTAAAAAATTCTTTTATCTAATCTATTCAAAAAGGTGACATGATAATGTATTTTAAATCTTGTAACTATTTGCATGGATCAAAAGAAGAGTGAAATAAAATGACATGAGTCAGTGGCAAGCAAGTGTTACTAGTTAAGTAAGCTTTAAATATTGAAAGCCAGTTTTAATATTTCCTTTTAATCTAGAAATATGTCACTTGGTAATTCTTTTTTTAAAATATCAGGCTAGTTACTAACAACATTTTTCATGGCTTCAGTTCAGCTCTAAGCAGAAAAATCTACCTTTAGATTTCATCAGTTGTCCCTTATATTGGCAATCAGTTTATCATTTACCTTATGGGAGGTTTCAAAATTCAGACTTCTTTTCAGCTCTTCCCTACTCCCACCATTCCCTAGTTCATGAATGACATTTAAATATTGCCTCTATCTTTCTGACTTTTTTCCAGTTGAAAAATCGCTTTCACTTCTTTGAATCAATGGGCTGTAAAGCAGTTCTCAAAATCTGCTGTGCATAGAAATGACCTGGGGATCATATAACATTCAGATTCACCAGGTCTAGCTAGGGCCTGAGACTCAGCATTTCTAATAAGCTCCCATGCAAATACTGATGCTGATGATCCCAGGACCATGCCTTGAATAACAAGGCATTAAAGCACTACCAATACTAGTCTTCACTTTAAAGGTCGTTTTCTTTTCCAGCTATATGAGAATGGAGACAACTATTTCTTGTCCAACCATTAGGCAAAACAATGATGGGAAACAGGGTTATCAAGAATCAGTACAAAGTTCTACTATTTACGGTAGAGAACTAAAGATTAAAGACAAACATTTTCATACATTCAATGCCAGATCATCCAAAAATATAAATAAGACATAAACATGACAAATCACTTTGTACCTTTTAAGTTCATGGTTCATAATAATGATAACTGGGGAACCGTGGGGGGAAATCACCTGGAAGGGGAGTGGTTGCCACATCTGGGCAGTAACAATGGGGCTAAATGAAAGAATGCAATATTCGTGGGCAAAGAAACAAAAGAAGCCAGGAAATAATAAAGTCAGGAATGAGGGAGGCAACATAAATAAGTGTATAAAAAAGGATAAGTATTGAAAATTGACTATTCTACAAATAAGAATTTCACGAGGCAAGTATCACTTCATTTCACAGATGAGGACAGTAAGTCCCTACAGGATTTTTCAGCTTTTTAATGTTAACACAGGTAATAGCTGGCAGACATTTAAACCTAATTCCTTCTGACTATAAAGTCTTCCCTCTATTAGCCCTAGGTCTGACTCTCAGAAATAGGACAGATGAAAGGATTTTGTAGGGGCTAAAACACAGCTAATAACAATAGTGCTCCCAGGAAAACTGAGAAATTAAGCAACTTGAGAGTTTTGGGAAGTGATAGAAAAAGCCCACTTGAGGAATGTAATGGGAAAGGAAGGTGAAAACGCAGTAAGTGATTAGTAGAGGGAGACGAGCATAGAATGAATGATAAATATTCTGCAAAGTGGGCAACACGTGCTGGTTCCTGAGAATTAATTATGCAAGTTTGGCAATGGCTTTTCAGACTTAGGCCATTAGATATGCTCCCATTCAATCTCAGCTACTTTATATAAAATAACAGACCAGTGCATTCAAAATATTGAAAAATTACTATTTACCAGTTGCTGAATCAGGCAGTGTGTTAACAAAACTCTATATGGCTCACCTAAATATATCTGGGAGGAAACAAGGTTGGCAAATAGATTCTGGGTAATATTAAAATAACTTCACAAAGAATGCTTACAAGTGAAGTAATTGAATTATTCTCTTAGATCATTTTAAGAATGAAGAGTGTTTCTGGATCACAAATACATCAAAATTTCTCTTGCCCTTGACTTGTGAGACAAAGACATACATTTTATGTACAATACATAACTATGATTTGGAGAATTACAGTGCAAAGGGAAAGCAGTGTAAATAAGAGAATGACTAAGATATCCTACATGAAATTTGTCTACAGGGACAAATCTCTCTTTGTTTAGTTACAGATATAAGCAAGGCAATAAGGCACTATAATAATTGAAGAGGATCAGCAATAAGGATGCTGTCATATAATGGGGAGGACGAGTTACAACACCAAAACCAAACAGACAAATGCAAACTATCCCTCTTTATGACACTTCTGTAAATATTGAATAATATTGCTGAATAAAGAATGCTACCACAGCAGCTTGCCTCTACTATGTTGCGGAATCAGTGGTTTCAATGTCCTTCAGTGTTTCTAACATTAATGGTATCTCATATATTTTGGTTCTTTTTGCCCGATGGCAGGGAAAGAAAATAAAAGTCGGACTTGTACTATATCTAATTTATTTCTCTAAGGTTTTGGTTGATACTTTTCTTTATCCTCTACAAGAATGAAACTTGCTTTACAAAGTAAAAATAAGCTAGAAAGGAGTGCATTCAGGAAAGTCCTTGCAGGGCAGAATCTCTAAGGAACAGACGGGGCTCAGCCGTCACCCACTTTAATGTGCTCTTGTTTCATTGCAACAAAGGATTTTCTTTCTGCTCTTCTAAACTCTCCAAGTGTATCAGGAGACGTATTTGAAGCCCTATATTTTCCTCCTCTCCTATTTAAATTCTTACCAAAATTAATTTGCTTGGAGAACTAGTACTTCACAAGAGATCTTGTCTCATGAGGAGCTATTACGATCACCTGCCACTAGAATATTTAGAAATTGTAGAATAAATAAAACCCAAGGAAGAATATTTGTGACAGCAAGGAGAGAATCATGTCTATGATTCCTCCACCTAAAGAAACAGCTGACTTAAGTCCTACACAAAGTTGGATTCCAGTTTGTACGAAAACTTTGGTTTACATCGTGGAATTTCTTCCTTTCTCTTTGTTTCTTTCTCTATTTTTTTTTCCTGCCTGTGCACCTAAGAATATCCCCAGAATGTCACTGAGAAAAACATCTAAGACTGCTGTGTGTACCCCGTAGTCACTGACTTGAAAACAGATTGGCAGCCAGTAGCTTACATGTGCTTCTGATTATGTTAATGAATTAGAGGTCAGGCCCTTTGACTCTTCAGTTGAAGCAATCTGAATCCAGTTAAACGTAAAATTAAACTAAAAAGAGTTTTGGTTACCTCATAATCTAGGCAAAAATAGCTCATTTAATATATCATGAAATCTGGCATAAATGAGGGTCTCTTCTTTGATCTATGTACAACAAAGCTAGAAAACATAAATTTCCCCAACTTTAAGAATAATAATAAAATATATATTTTACTCACTGAAGCAAATGCAATTACTCATATTTTCCACCTAATGCATGGTAGTAAATTCCATCACAACTTCACAAGGTGAAAATGGTCAAATGTGGACAAGCTTGGCTCCAAGTTTCAATCTGCTCCTTTGAAAGCTCAGCAAGACAGCTGCCTAGTTTTCTAGCTACATCTCGTTAACACATATCAATAAAGTGTGGGTACACTTTAAAGTGTGAGTACAGAGTAGTGCTCCCTAGAATGAGTTTCAAGCCGTCTCTATTCACACATCAAGAAATCGACATTTAGGGGCTATTGGTCGTTCCTAAAATCAGTGGAAAGTTTCTGTATGTGGGTGTGTTTGTATTCAACACAGCTAAAAAATTTTTTTTAAAAGAAGACGTGGTCTCTTTTTTTTTTCTTTTTGAGACAGGGTCTCACTCCGCTGCCCAGGCTGGAGTGCAGTGATGCTATCATAGTTCCTTCTAACCCCCCTGTAACTTCTCCTGGGCTCAAGCAATCCTCTTGCTTCAAACTACCAAGTAGCTGGAACTACAGGCACATGCCAACATGCCTGGCTAATTTTTTTTTTTTTCTAGACATGGGGTCTTGCTATGTTGCTCAAGCTAGTCTCAAACTCCTGGGCTCAAGGGATCCCCCTGCCTCAGCCTCCCAAAGCACTGGAATTATGAACATGAACCACTGTGCTCAGCCAAGGAGATGTGATTTTTAAAAAGCCTTAATCAACTGGTAATATACGGACTGACCTCTCAATTTCTCAGGGCCGAACCCACTTATCCAAATCCGTGAAATAAGGGAAGAGAAGAAGATAATGAACATCTTAATTTTGTTCATTGTCATGCTGGTTAAAGCAGATAGGCAAGGCCAGCTTATTTAATAACAAAATCAGTTTAAGAAAAAATTATCCCATAGGGAAAGAAATGATAACTGTGGTATGGAAACAGTGACTCATAGCCAACATAGCATTTTCTTTTAAATATCAAGCTATCTTAAAAAGGCAAGAAAGATTAATTTTCCTAATCAAGAGGACTTTGACGAATTTTGTACAACTAAATATTTTTGAGTAAATTTCTAGTGTAATTAGTCAAGATTTATTAAGCATAGCAGTGATCTAACCACTATATTTGAAATACTTGATACCCATATCTGACAATGATTATTGTCCCAATTGATAGATGAGAAAGTTGAAGTAGAGGGGTTGAGTAACTTGTCCCATGGGATATAACTAGAAGGAAGATGAGCCATGGTGTAAACCTGGGCTAATCTCAGGAGTCAGCATTTTTCACTATTAATCACACTCTCCCTCCTAAACAGATAGTGACCCAAATCATTTCTTTACCATTTTGATTTACGTATTACTCCTGAAGTGGGGGAGAGAGGGAAGAATGATGTCTTAAAGTTACATGGTGGTCTGCCGTGGCAGTACTAAATTTTGGCAGAAGGTAGAGCTCAGACAATAAGTAGGTCACTGAGGTTAGCCACAAGAGACTTCATTGGATCCTGGACAACAAGAATAGTTAAGAAAAGCAAACAGTTAAGCACTTTTCAGTCTACATCAGCCACGTGAATCTTATTAAAACCATTTGCAGTGGCTTTATAGTATGTCAGCTTAGCTTAGCTAGAACTACATTTCCCAAAATTCCTTTTCCAACAGGTTCCTGGGTGAGTTGGTCACAAGATCAATTTCAAGAAATTAGCTAGGTGCAAGTGAAGGAGCAGGCATTGATCCTTCATGAAATTAGCTAGGCACAAGTGAAGGAGAAGACATTTTTATGGTCTAAGACATTGTCAGGAAGGCCCTGTTGCCATTCTCTTATGTAGTTGCCAATGTTCTAACTCATCTTGTGAGTGGGGACAGCAGCCAGGCTTATTGGATCTCTTTCTTCAACAGTGCAGAATCCTGGGCTAAGATATGTGCAGAAGGGGCTGGCTTACTTTCAGATCCCCTGCATCATTGATCCTGGAGGCAGTGAGAGACAAACATGGTTCCAGTTTCACTTATATGGTCCTTATTATTCTGTGGTCTCCTCTACTTTACATCTATTGGCCCTTCCCAGATTATGTCCTTCCTGCTAGGCTTGTCACCAGATGCAGGTATAACAGCTTACATAGACTGCCTAACTGGAGTTATATAATGTCTAGTCACTGTACCAAGTTTCTTATTCTATATCACTTATTGTGGAGCTGCTTCTCTAATTGAACCTTGACTAGGGCACCATTCATGCCTTAAAAATTACTCTTAGCAAACTTTTGGAATTTGGGGCTACAAATGCTATCAGTGATAGCCTATCATGGCACAAAAGGCAAAGGTGAGAAAAAAAATGCACTACTTCTTTAAAACTGGGAGTAGGAAGATAAGAGTGCAGCCAGAACCAAGGGCATACAATATATGAACAATTAAATAAAATGCATCACATGGCATTTGAAGAATGGGTTCTGCTTCTCTCATTCTATCTTCACATGCCGTATAATTTAAACATGCCATAATTTCATCACAACAACATGGAATTTCCAAGACAGAAATTATCTTGCTCATGGGAAAATAGAGATAAGTATAAATATTATTTATTCAGTGATTTGAACCTGGCTGGCCAACTTCGCCTCCAAGTGGGTGTACCTGCACATTAAATAAAAGCAGCAAAAAAATGAATTTGATGCCATTAAATTAGCTAAATTCCATCTGCAGGGACCCACAGGACAAATTAAATTTTATCTAACACCACCTACCTACAAGAAATGAATAGAGTCTGCCTAAGGCAGTCGTGTCCATCCTAGCTGCCAGAATCAAACTATATGTGATGACTAACTACTTATGAAGAAGAAAAAAAAACTTCAAAGAGTTAAGAAACTTAATTTGTTCAGCACCTCTAACTCTAAAAGGAAACTCACAGCAAATATCAGTATGGCTAGGTAAACCGTATGGCCTGACTTGCCCTAGACACTCTGCTCTGTGTTGTATTTATCAGCGTAAGTATTTACAAATGTCTCTTTCACTATTAAATATGTCCCAGTTTTGACCTAATTACATAAAGATTAAAGACCAGATAAAATAATAAAAATAGCTAACTTGTATCTACTACTAATATAGGCCAGGCATTGTCATGTGGGATTTAAAGTATTACTTTACTTGCTCCTAGAAAACCCCCTTCCACTATGGAGAAAGTATCATTAGCACCCACTTTGATAAGGCATCTGATACACATAGGAATTAGAAACTTGCCAAAGCCCACATTGTTGGGCAGAACAGCTGAAAAGCAGAGGCCCTTAACCACTCGACAAACTTCGCTGAGTCTAACTAATGTGAGTGGATCTAGACCCCTGCCCTTGCATATAGAGACTGTCAGCCTTAGCAAACTAATGCAGGAACAGAAAACCAAATACTGCATGTTCCCACTTGTAAGTGGGAGCTAAGTGATGAGAACACATGGACACAAAGAGGGGAACAACAGACATTGGGGCCTACTTGAGGGGGGAGGGTAGGTGGAGAGAGAGGATCACTGACATGGTTTGGCTTTGTGTCCTCACCCAAATCTCATCTCTAATTGTAATCCCCACATTTCAGGGGAGAGGCCTGGTGGGAGATGATTGAATCATGGGGGCAGGCATACCTCTTGCTGTTCTGATAGTGAGTAAGTTCTCACAAGATCTAGTTGTTTGAAAGGGTATGATGCTTCCACCTTCTCTCTCTCTCTCTCTCCCCTCTCTCTCTCCTGTCACCATGTGAAGAAGGTACTTGCTTCTTCTTCACTTTCTGACATAATTATAAGTTTCCTGAGGCCTCCCAGTTATGCTTCCTGTTAAGCCTGCAGAACTGAGTCAATTAAACCTCTTTCTTCATAAATTACCCAGTCTCAGGTAGTTCTTTATAGCAATATGAGAATAGACTAATACAATCAGAAAAAATAACTATTGGGTACTAGACTTAGTAACTGGGTGACAAAATAATCTGTACAACAAAGCCCCATAACACAAGTTTACCTATATAACAAACCTGCATGAACCCCTGAATCTAAAATAAAAGTTAAAAGATCTAAAAAATAAAATATTAACAAAAAATAAAATGCATGAAAACTCTACTGATAGACAATCTTCAGAGTAATGATTTTTAAACTTTTAGTAGCATGGACTATTTAACAATCTTATTAAAATATCTCCCACAAAGTAAAATCAACATACTTTATTGTATAAGATTTTATATCTGAAAATGGATTCCTTTTACATTCAGAATATTAAAATAATTTTTACTATTGTTTTTCATAAATTATTGACCCTTTTCTGAAAGACTTTGAAATTAACCCATAGTGTGCAAATGAACTAAAATTAAATTTTATTTTGCTCAAATATAACAACAACAACAACAACAAAACTGTCTCCAGTTTCTGCCACCAAAGTGCTCTAATTCCCCAACACCTTTACTATTTGTCTACACCAAAACATTGGATGATGAATTTTATGGCTTGGCTAGGCTACAGTATCCAGTTGTTTGGTTATCTATCAAGATATCACTGTAGATGTGATTAACTTTTATGATCAATTGACTTTAAGAAGAGGAGATTAACCCCTTTAGCTTGAGTGGGGTTAATCAGTTAAATGTCTTAAGAACAAAAGCTGAGGTTTCCAAAATAAGAAATTCTGACTCAGGAATGTAACATGAACATCCTGCCCTATTGATTTTAAACTTGCCAGCCCCACAATCATGGAAGCCAACTTCTTAAAATAAATATATTCTAAAATGAATAAATAAAATATTTATTTTATTACATATAGAGATAAAACTTCAACAGGTTTTATATATACAGTTGACCCTTGAACAAGCAGGGGTTGGGGCGCCAACTTCTGGTACTGTAGAAAATTTGTGTATAATTTTTGACTTTCAAAACAACTACTAATAGACCTCTGTTGACTGAAATCCTTACTAGTAACACAAACAGTTGATTAACACATATTTTGTATGTTATATGTATTATATATTGTATTCTTAAGGTAAAAGATGCTAGAGAGAAGAAAATGTTATTCAGAAAATCATAAGAAAGAGAAAATATATTTACTCTTCATTAAGTGGAAGTGGATCATCATAAAGTTCTTCATCCTCATTGTCTTCACGTTGAGCAGGCTGAGGAGGAGGCAGAAGATGGGTTGTTCTTGCTGTCTCAGAGGTGGTAGAGGTGGAACAAAATCCACATATAAGTGGATCTGTGCAATTCAGACTCATATTGTCAAAGGATCAACTGGATATGAGATAAGATATATATAAACAATATATGATATATAATATATCGTATATATTTAATTCCTTTACTTGGAGAATGCTGACTGGTACCCATGATCTAGGTAAATTCTGCAAGGTGCGTTCTGCTAGTCTCAGTGGAATGTCGAGCATTGTTCTTTATGTAATATTTACATTAGCCTCACAAACTGAAATATCATCATTATAGTCAGTTTTATGCTACCCATGTATATAACAATAAAAAATAAGAACATGTGAATGACATAATTAAACCCCAAAAGTAGTTGACTTAGTGGTTCTGCCTCTTAATATCATCCTCAATAATAATGATGACAATTATGACTAACAGTTAATGAATTCTTACCATAGGTCAGGTATATCTTTCTTATTTCACTTCAAAATAAGAACTTATCAAGGCATATGCTATTATTTTCCCACTTTACAGGTAAAAACCTGAAATATTAGAGTACTGAATAACTTACCGAATCCGTGTTACACAACTACAAAATGGTAGAAATAGAATATTAACCCAAATCTATCTGATCTCAGAGAGTTGGCGCTTGGTCACTAAACTATTTTGAAATTCAGTGCCATGCTAGCCCAAAAGACAGCAAAGTAGACAGGGACTTGATGTCAAGATTCCAAAGTTTAAGTCAGGTTTAAAAATCTACCAACCACATATCTTTTAAAAACTCACTTCCCTCTTTTAGCTCCAGATTCTGTATTTATAAATAGAAAAAAAAAAAGCTGCCAAAAATCTTGATAGAGAGATAAAAACATGTCAACATACAAAAAATAAAGCATCATTTTATTTTCTTATTTTCAAGATAAAAATTCATATCTTGGACTGTTTCTCCCACTGACCACAAAATGTCTTGGGATATTGAACATTAAAATAACTCTTCCATCACAAGACCTTAGTTCTAGCACCCTGCATCAACATAATCCCTTTTCATTTGCTAATATTGACACAAGGATCCTCAGAACATTTTTATCAGCATAGCACTTCTGGGATAGCACCAACACTTAAAAAAAAAAAAAAAAAAAGAAACAACTCATTAGATCAGTTTGTGTGTGTATAAATATACTTATGTAACAAGTTAAAATTGAGGATTTAAAAAGTTATGAAAGGGAACTAGGAAATGGAAGAATAGCACTAAATGGGTAAAGTAATTAAAGGTCAAAACAAAGTAAAAACAGAAACAAAAAACTTTAAAAAGCAATAAATATCATAAAACTAATAAAATGTTCATGTTCAGTAAAACAAGGAGCTGATTTAAAAACAAAATCAATGCTATGTAAACACTGCGGTAGGCCTGGGATAAGAGAAATTTTACCAAATTAGGGAACACACAGGCCCCTTTAGAGAAGAATTTGCCAAATGTTGTTTCAAACATCCTTCACAACGCACTTACTGACTTCGTTTAGAATATTTTGAGTTCTTATGAATGCGTATGTTCATGATATTGCATTTCCATTATTCTTAGAGTCAAGATGCAATAGCTTCTTTACTTAAATAGCTTGGCTTTTATTTCTCTCTTTAATTGACCAGCAGTACAGCCTGAAGGTGTGTTTACACTCAGCAGGAAGAAAGGTAAGAATTCAGAAGCAAGCACAAGGATAGATGAAATGAACAGGAAAATCAAAGGAAAACACAGGGGAAGCCAAAACAAAGAGAGAAAGGAGGCAATTTATTTTAGCAATATGATGAACTGAGTAGGGAAAAAGGTTCTATAATACGGCAACTTGCAGGGACAGATCCAAATGGGCTTATTAAGTCATTTTATGTGAAAGTCAAATAATAACTTTAATAAATGTAGAGCACTGAAGCCCATTTGGCATATCAGTCAAGTATAGTAAATGAAATTGTCTGTTTTGCTTCTAGACTCAAGATACTTGGGAAGAGATTAGGTAAATAGCATCCAGAGAAGATTAGGTAAATAGCCCCATACGCCAAGGAGATTGTTAACGTTTTTTATCTGTATATTGAGCCAATGAAGTTCACCTTATAGATTCAGACTGTAGACGTCTACATACCATCAGATCATTAACGCTAATAGAAAACGCGTATATGTAAGAGATAGAGATGGAAGGTAAGCTGGGAAAGAAAATTCAGCTCCATGTCTTTGTTTCCAGGACAGGATAGAATGATATACTAACTAGTTTCCTCAGCTCATTTTGTAGTAATGTTTTTCAGACCTTAGTTCATTCCTCCCTTTGCTACTACAAAGGGAGCACGTGGTGCCACAGCCTCACACAAGAAAAGAAAACATGGTAGTAAATTATCTTAAATACACCTGAACTTGTGCTAGCCAGAGTCAGGCTTTCCCTAGATTTTTTTTCACATAATTCTAGATTTACTTTGCCATTTAAAAGTTTATTTTGGCTGGGATTGAAATTCAATTTGTTCTTCAAAGAAACATAACAATGGAAATACAAAGAGGAAGCTTTTGTTCACTCCCTGGGAGTTCTGAAAAGTAATAATTATAAAACGATAAGATTCTAAATGAAAATGTCGCTTGGAAAGGTTGAGGTTGACAGCGGCACAGACCTATGTGAAGTGAAAAAAGACACATTATAGTCATGAACATAAATATAACCAGATGATGTAATTTTACATCTACAGATGATTTACTGTATAACTGTTTTCTAAGTTTGAAATAAAATCCTTTCTAAGAATGAACGTTCATTCAAAGTCCCAGGAAGAAATGCTTCTTTTGAAAAAAGGTGCTCAGAGATAGTATTCTTATTATTAAAGTAGAATTAATAGTATATTGATAAGATAATATAAACCAAGAAAGTGGATGGCCAGGCGCGGTGGCTCACGCTTGTAATCCCAGCACTTTGGGAGGCCGAGGCGGGCGGATCACGAGGTCAGGAGATCGAGACCACGGTGAAACCCCGTCTCTACTAAAAATACAAAAAATTAGCCGGGCGTGGTGGCGGGCGCCTGTAGTCCCAGCTACTCGGAGAGGCTGAGGCAGGAGAATGGCGTGAACCCGGGAGGCGGAGCTTGCAGTGAGCCGAGATTGCGCCACTGCACTCCAGCCTGGGCGACAGAGCTAGACTCCGTCTCAAAAAAAAAAAAAAAAAAGAAAGTGGATACACGAGCACACTGAATCCGAGAATAACAAATAAGTTATTTTGGATATTTTCATTTATTTCCAGTCACGTCATTAGGGCTGCGCTGAGTAGGCTGATCTGACCTCAGCCGTTGTGCTATGGTTCCAAATAACCCTTGGAAATACATACACACTCACTCACATACTAAACACACCATACAAACATACCACCGCTGCCATAGTGACAGCAAGGTTAGCATTTGAATAAATCCAATGTCAGCTGTATAATTATACAGGCTGATTAGACATTAGGAGCTAGCTTTTGCCAAAGAATATGGCTTGGGGGTATTTTCTCACTTGGAGTTGCCAGGACGCTTTATGTGTATGGTAAAGTTAAGCCCAGTTCAGGAGAATAGCTAAGTTGTGTAAACGTTTTTCAGCTTTACCTTTCTAGATTTATAAAACTTGCATCTCTTGATTCTTATGTTTTAGGAAAATGGATGGCGCATACACCTGCACACGCACATCCACACACAGGTGCATGTCTTGGAAACCATGTGTTACTTCCTTGCACATATGTACCTCCAACAAAGCTCCACCGAAGAAGCTCTGTGTGGTTGTGCAGAGTGCTCATTCTGCATGGAAGCAGCAGGAGGACTGGTTCCCTATTCAAACTTTGTCACTGTCTTTAAAGTTGACAGGTAGTATCTCTGCATTACCTGGTGGACACATGGATGGTTTTTCCAGTCTGATTAGCTGATAGATTTCTTTATGACACAGACTCATCTTTCTGTATCTCTATTGTTTCTCTCAGCTGTTTACAGTCTGACAAATCAGGACAAATACATATGTCAAACTGTTCCAATTTGTCTGTGTCCCTCAGTATTAGCTGGTGTTGCTTGCTAAGAAGATGATTCTAGTTAAGATTCACTGAAATTAGCTGCTATAGGGTGTAAGAAGTATTGAGAGGAAATTCGAATGTTATGAGAACAAACTTCTTGATCCTCCTCAAACGACCAGATAAAGATAATATGAAGTGTGCCCTCAACAGTTGCAAACTCAAATTTCGGGGGTTAGCAGAGTTTTCTGTTCTGAATGATATCCACAGGAATCACCTGCCATTATCTTAAGAAGGAGCATAGCTCAATAATTTAACTCTGTGAAAAAAGAACTACATTTTTCATGTTATGTAATTTAAAATGTAAATAAATGTCTATGATAGCATATCAAATCTAGTGAGGGTAGAGGAGTATGAGTGGGAATAACACATTATTCTTAATATATAATTTTCTCCACATAGCTTAACATTGTCTCTAGATGCACCCAAATTAGTTTTTTGGACTAGTTTTTATACAGCTAAGTTGCCAAATAACACACAAATCAGGACCATTTCAATTTTAGTTAATATTTCTTCTTGTCATGAAACTACTCTCATATAGATTAGTTAAAATAAACCTTATTAAGATTGTATTACACTTATTAATTAGAAACATGATTTTTTTTCTTTTTTTTTTAGGTAGTTGAGCATCTTAACTATTTAGAATTGAAAGAGGCTTCAGTGATCATTTCAGAGTAATGCCTAATGTTATGGAGAAGTCGATGTCAGGAAATTTAAAGTGATTTCTTTATTCTCACATCTAACTAACAGCAAAATCCGGCCTGGAGCCTTGATTTCTGTTTCCCAATTCAAAAGCGCTTTACGTTACCCTATATTACTTAATTTAAACGTCTTATTTTTGCACCTAGTAGAAATTAGAAAACTTCCAGAATGTAAGGAAGTAGTGGTTAAGTGAATTGGTTTTAAATTTTAAAAATAAATCTACTTTTCAGTTAGATCTCTATGCATGCTGATTATGTGACATTGGGCTACTTATTTTATCTCTTGATTTCTTTTTTATTTCATTTCTAGAACAATTATAGTAATTCATTGTAAGTTTGTTACAAGAATAAAATTATATCATGCATTACTGAGTGTATTTACCTCAGTGCCTGGCAAATAGTAAGTGCTTGATAAATGTCAGCCAATCATATAGCCCAAGTATTGAAAAACCTTTTTTCATAGAAGGAAAGATTGCAGATGTTATTATTTTTGAGCCATTGCAGGCCAAAAGCAGCAATAGAAAATACACAGTTAAATGGGTGTGGCTGTGTTTCAACAAAGCCTCATTTACAAAAACAAGAAGTGGGTTGGATTTGACCCATGGACCAATTGTCAATTTCTGATATAGTCTGTAACTGTCAGATCAGGTTTGCTATAATTAACCAAGTGGTAGAGTGGTACAATACCATACAATTCCCATATTTTTTTCTATAGAATCCACACACTTATGTGGAAAAATATACTTGACAGGATGTATATTACACGGTTGAAATCAGTTGTGTCATTACATCTCAAAGATCCATTTAATTGGATTTTATGGTTGTGATTCAACCTGTCAAGACAAATAAACAATAAACAGAAGTTCACATGTTTAACCAAATACACATGCAACCACGGACCTCACTGAAAATTCCATGCATGTTGTTGGTCACAGAGTTAGAATAGATAGATGTAATAAGTGGCACATGTTCTCTGAGTACTGTGTTGTTTTGTCTGTTTCTGTTGAAAGATGTATGATTCAAACATGTGGCCCTCTAATGTACATTGTGGTAATAAAGTTAAAGGTTAAGAAGTTAGCAATTCCACCCTTGCAACTCTCTGGACCTGGAATGCTAGCTCTATGTACTTCTTACGTATAGGTCACATGTAATAATTAACTTTCATCTTTACAATACATCATTTATACAAAACGCATAAAGAATTTTCAGGTAAATTGACTAAATTGTGCAGCATCCATTCGCCTCCACCCTTCTTACAGTAAAAAAAAAAAAAAAAAAAATTATTTTGGGAAGCCACTTCTTTCCTTCTCTTATCTTCTATGGCATGGGTAGACTTAGCCCTCCTTGGCTTAAGCCACTCAGTAGAAAACAATCTTCTAGGCCATGGCATGGGTTCAGAAAAACATGGGGCCCATGTCAGAGTGATCAAGACACAATAAGAATTTTACTGAGATGTCTGAAAGAAAAGCAGGTATCTTTCTTCCTGAAAGAATATAGAGGGTGGAATCGCTGTCATCATGCTCCTTCTACTTAATGTGGGAATTGTAAGAGCAGAGGTTGTATACTCTAGGTCTAGGCAATAGCATATGCATTGTACATAGAGACCTTTAAAACAATACTAAAAACTGCAAAAAGAGTGCCTTGTATTATCACTATTCATTGGCAATGCTAAACAATACAATGATAAAATAGTCTTCCTGTTGAGGGTGGACTGCTCCGTGGCACTTCCCCCAAACCCCCAATCAACTTCTTAGTACCCATTGCTTCCACATAGCGGCTGAAATTTCCAGACAAAGGCAACAAACAGAATAAATCTTGTCTCTGATTCTGGCCATGCCAAAACCAAGCCCTGCCTGTCAGCATTCTGTTGTGTAAGAACCAAAATTGTCTTTGTGCTTAAGCCAGTTTAGGTCCAGTTTTCTAACATTCTAATTCAAAGACTTTTTTTTTTGTTTTTATTTGGAATCAAAATGTTCAAGTGTCAAACTTATCAATACATTATACATTTTAATGATTGTCAACTGCTCATAATCCCGTTATAGGGTGTTTATACGCAGCAGTTACTGGAAATATGGCACTGGTATAGAACACATGATGATGCTTTTCATTAGAAATGTCCTGTTCAGCTACTGCCTGGCACATTAATGATTTTGTATACGAAAGTTTCTTTAGGCTTAAGATACTAAATACATGAAATAGTTATTTGTATCCGTCTTTATCTCACTAAATAACAAAGTACTCAAAACCAAGAAGATACACTAAACTAATACTGTTCTTCATATATATGTATACACATATGGGTATATGTGTATCTATACATACATTCATGCATATATGTGTGAGTATATATAAATATATAAATACACACACACAGGCGCACACACACACACACCCCTACATGGTCCTAACTTTTGATCAGAGTTCATAAACTCTTTTCAGACCGCTATATTCTTTCCTCTAGGCGAGATATCATTAAGAATATCCTTCAAACAAAATTATGTTATGTTCTTGTTTTGTCAGGCAGCAAGTATAAAAGTATGTTCCATTTGATTTTCTGCTTAAATTTTGGGGACATTACTGGAAAAAAATTCTGGTTAATAATTCTCTGTAACCTCCAAAGTGTACTCTTTGTGACCTACCCTCAGTGAAAGAGAAAGAGTGAGAGATGGTCTGCTCTTTTTTCCACATTATAGCATCAGTCTTCTGATTGTTATCTTCATCCTGAGGAAGCTTGGTTTTAAGTTTCCTTTGAATCCTGGCTGACGCATGACTATCAGCATCTGCCCTCTGCCCAATGTTTGACTTTCTCTGAAATATGTACATCAACGATTAATAACCCTCTCAAAGTGCTGTGAAATTAGCTTTCTGATTATGTGATTTAATTGCTACGGTGGTGAGACCGGGTCATTCGCACTGCATCTTCACAGGACGATCTTATATAATGTACTGAAGGAAGTAGTGAAGATAAAAGGGAAAGTGGTAACCTAAGCTAGAAAGAGATCATCTGCATTTTTACAAAGTCTTAATGAACGAAGTGATTTCAGATAATTCTAACATTTCTACTCTGTATAGTGGATATTTTTCAGATTATACAATTAAGATGGTAAAAAAAAAACTATACTTTTTTATTTAAAACTATGAGAACAACAAAGTTTATACGGATTCCCTGAGTGTCAACTACTAAGAGGAGAACTTACATACATTAACTAAGTGACCTACTGAAAATAATATACTATCATTATTATTGTTCCCTTTAAAATATGAGAAGACAAGCAGAAGGTGTTCAAACAACCTGTACATACCCTACATCTGCTAAGTAGTAGCGTTGGCATTAGAACTAAGGCATTCTGGCTCAGAAGCTAGTCTACATAAAAACCACTCTGCTGCCTCTCAGTAAATATTTAAGGATTATACAGGGATACAATTGCATTTTAAAAAGAATCTATTGTAGTTCTTGTTTTAGGTGAGATGGTGTAAGCACTTGCCATGTGGTTTATCATATGAAATGCATCCATGAAATATGTACGGCATCTATGGGATGACTATTCAATGACTCTAAAAAGTAAATAGTGCCATGTAGAAGGGGGGACCATGAAATATGAATGAGATGGCAGTGAGTTTATAATTTTATTTTTCCTCTGGTATCCTCCAATTTGATCTCAATGACACCCAAAAGTCAGAAGTGGACACAAGGCTGTGGTCACCTTGTGGTCCTTCAGGAGAAGTATTCTAGTTCTGGCTTAAGCAGGAGGAGAGGGAAGTCCTAACACTCAGAGCAGTAATAATATCCCCACTTTTTGTTTTGCTTTTTGTTTTATTTCTTACCTTTTTAAAAAAATCATCATTCTATTGTGTGCCAGCCCCACAAGCAATCCAGTAATGAAAGCAATATTAATAGCAATGGCGGCCCAGTAGTGCCACAGCTCAGGAGGCGGTTAATCTTTCCCTCTGATCAAGGAAGCTGCAATCCCAGAAAGGTGGGACAAGCCTCCGTTGCTTTCAATCTTTCTATTTGTGTGTTCTCCTTCCTGCGGGGCTCAGATGTGGGCATAGCCACAAAACAGCACAGCAGGAAAGGGCCATCAAATCCCCAGATTACAGGTCAGAGGACCAAAGAGGAATCTGAGACATAGACAGTATTAGAAAGATCGTGATGAAAGCAAAGCAATCCTACAAAGTTGTTTGTAAGTTCCTGGGATGAGCTCCAAGTTGTGCACAAGTAGTTTTATTCCAGTGAGCATAACAAAATGTGTGAGAAGTCAACTAACAGTTAGACCAGAGACCAGGTCCCAGACTGACCAGCAGATGGCTGATACTTGGGACAAATCCAAACAGATTTGAAAACTACATTGACATTGGACCCACAGCCCACAGAAGGCAGGTTGGAACTTATAACCTTAAACCAACTGTGTCAATTTCCCTTAAAAATAATCATTATTCTCCCCAGGATTTAAGCAAGGCTCAGAGACTTGAAAGATAATATATAAGTGTCAGGGTGTAATCAAAATCACTTAGCAAGTTGAGAACCAGAACAATCTCAACTCATGTGAAAAAATACAATCAACAGATGCTAATTCTGAGATAAAACAAATTGTGGAATTATCCCACAAAAGTTTTAATGAAGCTCCCATAAAAATATTTTAACAAACAAATGTAAATATCTCGAAGTCAATGGAAAAATAGGGAAACTCAGCAATAAATAAACACATGTATAAGTAGAAGGTATAAATATTAGATTGATTACAGATGAAAGTTAGTGAACTTGATGATAGATAAACAGAAATTATCTAGTGGGAACAATTGACAAAAATCTTCGGAAAATAGTTAAAGCCTCAAAGTGTCTAATATTCATGTCATCAGAGTACAGGAGAGGAAAACAAGATGTGACGATTAAAAAAATTGAAATAAACAATAGTTAAAATAGTCTAAAATTTGGTAAAAGATATAAACCTACAGATACTAGAAGCTGATCGAAACCTGACCAGGAAAAAGTCAAGTAAATATATGTACGGAAGCATCAAAATAAATCTGTTAAAAAACAAAAGTTAAAAATTTTGAATGCAGCCAATACACAGGGAATATATGGAAAACAAACAATAAAAGAGCTAATTGCAAACATATTACAAAAATAAGTCTAAATGGTCCAAGCAAATCAACTAAAAGATGTAGATTGTCAGAATGACTTAAAATACATGGGTTAATTACATGACATATACATAAAACTTAATTTAAATCTAACGATACAGGTGGCATAAACATAAAAGGATGAACATCAGTGAAAACAACAAAATAAAGACCTCTAATATTTTTTCACCATAAAAGCAATAAGAAAAGTGGCAAACTATAGTATTTAACTTTTCAGAATGCTGAAAATTAACCAAAAACTTGCAGCAATCCAGGGGATGTTCTTTTCAAGGAAAAAAAAAAATGCAAAAACTCAGCATGAACAGCAAGCTTGGTGATATTTTAATTTACCCTATTCCCACCTCTGTCCAGCTTGGTAGTTATCTTGAAAACCAATAACTTCAATCATAGTGAAAAGCAACACTGTGGCAACTACCGAAGGAAGCAGAATAGAACTAGAGCACCTTTATTCCCAAAGAAAATTATTATTTGATTTCGCTAGTGGTAACCTGGAAATCTCTACTTGCGAAGCTGTTTTTATTAGATCTGAATTGAGGGTCTCCCACTATGAACAGTCTTGTCTCCAAGGGCATTTATTGAAAGCAATTAGACACAATTCATGAAATACATGGCTAACTGGAGAAGTGGTTAATCACTGGAATGAACAATAGGCTAACCAGTTTTAAAGGTAAAACTGGAGAATGAGATGACTAGAGAGGTTTTGAAGCTCCATTATATTCCTGAGAATCTAGAAGATCACCTGCGAACATAGGAGAACATCCCCAGGACTATATGCATAGACAATACAAACCTGAAAATGTCCTAAACCTTCAACTTTGGTTAATTTTGAAGCTTGTGCAAGCAAGAAATGATTTTTGAAAGACAAAAACAAAGAGAATTTTTAAAGCACCAAGACAGAGTTGAGTCAACACTTACAAGTGATGATCAGTAAGGTTATGGACTAATTTTTTTATCAAACTGTGAATGTCAGAGGCAGTGGGGTCACATATTCAAATACATGAAAGAAAAAAGACTATGAACAAAAAATTCTATATTTAGCAAAACTGTACTTCAAAAGTGAAGGAGAAATTCAACTAGAAGAAATATGAAATAAATATAATAAAATATTGATTATGTGATTGAAATACTGATTCTTGCTATATAACATGGATGAATATTTAAAACATTAAGCTAAGAGAAAGAAGCCAGAAAAAAAGACCACATATTCTATGATACCTTTTATATGGAATTCTCAAAATAAGCAAATATCCAGAAACAGGAAGATTAGAACATGTCAAAAGCCAGGAGGTAGGGGATTAGGGCATGTCAAAAGCTGGGTGGTAGGGGGCATACTTTCTGAAGTGGTGACATCTTCTAGAACAAGACAAAGATGATGGTTGCAAAACTTTGCAAATACAGTTTTAAAAAAATACTCTTTTAAAAGATAATTTATATGGTATGTTAATTTTATTGCCAAAAATGTTAATTCACTGGAAAGGAAGGAAGGAAGGAAGGAAGGAGATGAGGGAAAACGTTGGATTTGTTATATTAATATCTAAAAAAGCAGACTTCAAAGTAATTTAAAGGGAATAAAAAGGGACATTGTATAATGATACAAATATTAATTTACTAAGAAATAACAACTCTAAATGAGTACTTATGTAACAACAGACTTTTAGAACATATTAGACAACTTTTAGAACTGAAAAAAAATCTACACTTATAGTTGGGACATCAGCATTTCCGTATTAATTTCCTAGGATTGCCATAATAAAGTACAATAAACTGAGCTGTGTAAACAACAGGAATTTATTATCTCACAGTGCTAGGAGCCTAGAAATCTGAGATCAAGGTGTTGTCAGGGTTACTTCCTTCTCTTGGTTGTGAAGGGGAGTCTTCCATCCTGCTTTCTTAGTTTCTGGGGTCTTGATGCAAGTCTTTGGCATTCCTTGGCTTCTGCTGTATCATCCCAAGTGCTGCCCTCATCTTCATAAGGCATTCTCCCCGTGAGTATGTCTGTATCCAGATATACTCTCTTTATAAGGACACTAGTCCTAGTGGATTAGGGGCCAAACTTACCCCACTATGACTTCATCCTCACTAATTACATATGCAATGACCCTATTTCCAAATCATATCACATTCTGTGGTATTGAGATTTGGGAATTCAACACAGAATTTTGGTGGAACACAATCAAACCCATAACAGCTCCTCTCTCTGAGTTCCCAGACATAACTTCAAAAACATAATACGCCAAAGAAGATATTGATAAATATCCCCATCAAAAGGAAAACTTTTGTGCTGCGAAAGACATTGTTAATTGAATGAAAATATAATCCAACAAACTAGGAGAAAATATTTACAAGTCACATATCCTCCAAAGGACTTTTATCCACAATACTAAAACTCAACAGTAGGAAAGGAAACAACCCAATTAAAAACTGGGCAAGATAGTTGAACAGGTGCTTTAGCAAAGAGGACATGTGAGTGATAAATAAACTCATGAAACGATGCTCACAATTATGAGTCATTAGGAAAATGCAAATTAAAACCACAGTGAGAGACAACACACCTATTAAAATGAACGACTGAAAAAATATTGATAATACCAAGTGCAAACAATGATGCAGAGCAACTGGAACTCATACTTTGCTAGTGAGACAACAAAATGCTGTAACACTCTAGATAATAGTTTGACGATTAAACATTCACTTATATGACCCACCAATTCTACTCCTGGGTACTTACCCTAGAGAAAAAAAAAAGTAGGTTTCCCAGAAAAACCTGTTCACAAATATACGTGGCAAATATATATGAATAAACTATTCATAATGACCAAAACCTGGAAAAGAAAAAAATGTGTTTCAATTAGTGAATGGATAAACAAACTATAGTATAGTCATGTAATATAAAGGGACATACTACTGATACATACAATAACTGGGATGATTCTGAAAGACAATATGCTGAGTGAGAAAAGCTAGCCTCAAAAGGTTACATACATAGATACATACAATTCCATTCATGGACAGACAAAACCATAGTGAAATAGAGAGAATAAATAAGTGGTTACCAGTGTAAAAGTTGGGGTTAGAATGAGACTATAGAAGAAAGAATGGTGGAGTTTGGGGGGCTGATCAAACTGCTCTGTCTCCTGATTGCGTCTGTATTTAATAGTTGCATAAATCTATCTATCTATTAAAATTCATAGAACAATACAACAAAATTCAATTTTTATGTATGATATTCACAGATATCTTAAATAATTAAGGAGGCTATAATCTATTCCCAAAGGAAAGTGGAGGCTTTGACACCAAAAACTGACACTATTTTTAACAAAGTGAAACAAAATAAAAAAGTAAGCCAGGCACGAGCAGATCACCTGAGGTCAGGAGTTCGAGACCAGCCTGGCCAATATGGTGAAACCCCGTCTTTACTAAAAATACAAAAATTAGCCAGGCATGGTGGCAAGGGCCTGTAATCCTAGCTATTCGGCAGGCTGAGGCAGGAGAATTGCTTGAACCCAGGAGGCGGAGGTTGCAGTGAGCCAACATCTTAGCATTGCGCTCCAGCCTGGGCAATAGAGTAAGACTCCGTCTCCACCCTCCATCCCCACCCACCCCCCCCACCAAAAAAAAATGTGTTCCTTGGAGATTTCACCATGATTTTCAGGTCCAGGTGATAAATAGATGTTAAGTCACAAACACATTTTGTAGTCATAACATTGAGATCTCCACCATTAAATGGAGACCCACACACATAAATAAGCGTACAGGGTCGATCATATAAAAATCCTATGGTTTTGGTCGGGCGCAGTGGCTCACATCTGTAATTCCAGCTCTTTGGGAAGCTGAAGCGGACGGATTGCTTGAGGTCAGGAGTTCAAGGCCAGTCTGGTTAACATGGTGAAACCCCGTCTCTACTGAAAATACAAAAAATTAGCCAGGCATGGTGGCACGCCTTTAGTCCCAGCTACTTGGGAGGCTGAGGCACGAGAATTGCTTGAACCCAGGAGGCAAAGTTTGCAATGAGCGGAGATCGTGACACTGCACTCCAGCATGGGCGACAGAGCAGGATTCTGTCTCAAAATTAAAATAAAATAAAATAATAAAATAAAATAAAAATCCTATGGTTCTGGATGTTGGCGTTTTCATCAGTACTAACTGAAAGAGCCATGCAACTAATATCATTATGATAGATGCATAGACCCTACCGTCTCCTCTATCTCCTCTACACACTTTTCAGCAAAGATTCTTTGCTATGGTCTCGCTGTCAATAACTTCATTCAAATCATTTATCACTTTAGGAACTTTTTTAAAGGTAAAATTAAGAGTTATGAACATAATTTCACAAGGCCTGGTAAGATTTCAAACATAGGCCCTTCATATAGTCCAGTGAAATAAATGAAGAAAAGTCTAGCTCAGTTACTGTTGTCTGATTTAGCAAATAGGAATCCTGTATATTATATGGTAAAATTCAGTGAATATATATGTATTCATTTTTTATCTGTATTCTATCATTCTATCAGAAATCTTATAATAACATTTTGAAGAGTCCATGCAGTTGCTGTAGTCTTCTTTAAAATGTCTTACTCCTAAAGAATATAGCAATTGTATTTGGTTATCAATAATTAGTAAATTCTTATACTGGGTGTCAATTTGATTACTTACGAGAGCTTCCTGTATACCACTTTGGGCCACTGAAATTCTAGCCCTAGGAAATGTATTAAAATGGTCTAATCTAACTTTCACTTAATATATGAGGAAAATGCAGTCTGTAAAAGTTAAGAATTTTTTTTAATTAGACCATGACTTCAGATTCTTTTCAAATTTAAACACTCTGACACAGAATCAAAAAATTTCAATGAATTTTTTTCTTCTTTCGTTTATTCTATAACTAATCCCAACCAATTTTCTATTAAAATACGATTATTTCCCCACCAACAGTGTAAAAGTGTTCCTATTTGTCCACATCCTCTCCAGCACCTGTTGTTTCCTGACTTTTTAATGATCGCCATTCTAACTGGTGTGAGATGGTATCTCATTGTGGTTTTACTTTGCATTTCTCTGATGGCCAGTGATGATGAACATTTTTTCAACACCGCATGTTCCCACTCATAGGTGGGAATTGAACAATGAGAACACTTGGACACAGGGCGGGGAACATCACACACCGGGGCCTGT
This sequence comes from Hylobates moloch, assembly GCF_009828535.3. Taxonomy (NCBI): domain Eukaryota; kingdom Metazoa; phylum Chordata; class Mammalia; order Primates; family Hylobatidae; genus Hylobates; species Hylobates moloch. Next base: position 6,275,457 of record NW_026652299.1, read on the forward strand.
TGTGGGGTGTGGGGAGGGGGGAGGGACAGCATTAGGAGATATACCTAATTTAAATGACTAGTTAATGGGTGCAGCACACCAACATGGAACACGTATACGTATGTAACAAACCTGCACGTTGTGCACATGTACCCTAGAACTTAAAGTATAATAATAAAGGAAAGAAGAAAAAAATAAATAAAATACTATTATTTCCCTCTAAGCTACTTCACAGACCTGATTCCTCAAAGTCTGATGAGCAAGTATGCTTACTGTTTCTTTTGATATTTGTCTTTCTTGAATTTGAAAATCTGGCACATTTGATACTAAATGTACCTAAATTTTTTCTCAAGTTTATAATTTTTTTGAAAAGAGATAGTAAGCTCCTAAAAGAGAGGAATTATACTGTATTTAATTTGGTTATCACTCTATACAACATGACCCTTAGTTATTGTGTATTGAAAATACTCAATAAATGCTTGTCAGTTTTAATCTTCCATATGAAAGATTGCAATAAATTTGCCTTCCAGAAAAGGCACTTTTAAAACACACATATGTGAAAATAAGCCATGTAGGTAATATATTGTTACATTTGTCTTAAAATAAGCCTTAGGCATTCTCCCACACTATTCTCACCATTATCTCCATCTGTAATAATAAAACATATCTTCTGATTACAGCTATTTCTGTTATCTCAAGTCTGAATCTAATTTATTTGCTATTCAACCTTACTTTTCCTTTGTTACAAGATTTGTTTTTCCTGTAATGCAATCCAAGGTTTTGATTTAAAAGGTAGAAAACATTTTTTTCCAAAGACTTGATATTTTAAAGTGAAAGAAAAAAAAACTTTAAAGTAGGTTGAGAGTATTTCACAACAAAAACATCAAACAAATTTTAATTCAAATCCAATAACTTATATTTAAATGTGTTTGGAATAGATGACCCCTTTGAGGAAATACAGCAATGTATACTCTGCCAAGAAGTAGAAATCTCAAAAATGTTTTCGTAACAATACTTTTGAAATACTTATTTACGGAGAGCAAAGGATTTCTTAGAGAGCCCGTGGTGTTTCTAAAGTTGCATTGTGTTTCCAAAGCTATGAAATATGATGCTCCTTCCATGACACCATCATTAAAATTTAAAAAGCTAGTTTGGAAACCACCAAACTATCAGGTACATTTTCTTAAAGACTTGTTCTCTGGATACTGTCATTCGCTGGTTTACTTATTAGTAGAAACATAAGTTTAATTTGTTATACCACATACATGCTAATACCACGTACATGGCAATAAATCATGCAGTTTCCCCGCTTACATTTTGCCCAGAGGGCAATTTCTCAACTTCTACTTTTCCCCAATACTTACATTGCCATTCCTTCTCTACACACAATACAACTTTGATTGCTGGCTTAAATCCTCTGGTGAAATAATTATACTATGGGGTAGATACATTACACTCTGGAATTTGAACACTGATGACTTTCTTAGAAGAAATTTTGTTATTTTCATCTTTTAAAAAGGATATATTTAGTTTAGCTATGAAAAGTTAAATAAAGTGTCATTAAGAACATTTAAAAACACAAATCAGTGTCCTAAATGAGAGATGTAGAAATGAAATATCCATGACGGATAGGTTATTTTAAAATTTGTATGAGAATGATTAATTTGATATCCAGCCGTACCCCGGACATCAAAGGAAGTGATATACTTATTTTCTATTTTGAAAAAAAAATTGAATTTGACTCATTTTTCTTTGATTTTTTAAAAAAGTACAATAGTCAGAAGCAAAGCAATATTGAAAAACTCATGGAATAATACAATTTTTTTTTTTCCATGAGCCTTTCATCTCTCAAAAAGCCTTCCCCAGCTCCTTTAAATTTCTTTATCATCATGGTTCCTTGGAATATTAAAGGTACTTTTTGGAGTGACACTGAACTACATTTGTTTATTCTGCTAAACTCTTAAACCTGCATAGGGAATCAAATCAAAAATATTAGCAAGAAAATGGATCTTTTCCTTCTGAATTACCAAGTGATCTATCTAACATGTTTTCCCTAGAGAAAGTTGGGTTGCACTTTTACCTTAAATAACTGTTCCAAAACCTCAGTACACTCACTTAAAATAACTCTGAATTAGGAAAACAGCCAAAGGCACAAGAAAGTACTTTACAGACTTAGAGAATTAATATCAGTTAGCAAAAAGAAAGCAAACCAAACTACCAAAAAATACTAAAGTGTACACATATGAGTTGTACTTTCACTAGAATTCTCCCTTTTATTTCTGTTAAATAAATTTGAAAAACAACTAAGTTCATTCCTATAATTTTCTTTCTCTCTTTTTCCGTTTTCTTATGATTTTTTTGGGGGGGATCAAAATTATACTTTCTCTTCTGGCACCATTTACTTGTCTTCATTATGACTTCAAGTATTTCCCTATATGCTGTTTTTATTCCACACCCGCTGTTGCCAGAGAGCCCCCTTTCTATCTTGAAATTCTCTAGCAATTCTTTCTCTAGAGAGTTTTCTACTAAAATGGAATTGAAATAAAACTAGTGGAAAATCTCCTTGGACTACAGCAGGCTGTTTGCTCTCTCCTTGCAATCATGTGTTTCTGTGTCTGGGTATGTTTTCTGAAGACAGGAATTTAATATTCAGATATTAAAGAAACCCAATTACAAGGGAACAATTTAAATCCCAGAATCACATGTGCCAACATCATACTTCCAATGTCAAAAGTATGTTAGCCCTCTCAGTGAGATCAACTAGTCAACTACATTCAGCCTATTGCTACTGTAATAGTGATTTTTCCAGGACAAGACACTGTAGAAAATGTGAATATTGCTCTTTATAGATCTTAAGTCAGTAGTCACATTGGGGAACTCCAAAGGCAATAGAGTATTTGAAAAACCAGTATTATTCCTCTCCTATAAGGAAACTAACTTACAATAGAATACCATTAACTAATCAAAGCTGAAGATGCCTTAAAAATAATAAAACATTCTAGGGAAGTGCTGGATGTCAAGCAATCCATCTAGGGAATTTATATAAACCTCCACGGAATTTTATATATCTCTATATAAATTAGTCAGAGTCCAGTTGTGAGACAGAAATTACATCAATTATTTTCATAATTTTGTATACAAAGAATTGTTAACTAGCCGTAAAGTTAACCAGATAATTGAAAATTCCAAAAAAAGAACACAAAGGTACGAAGATGGCAACAACTTGAGGAGCTACCACCTGCAGTCCTGGAGGAATGAAGGACAAGGAAAAAGGACGCACTTTTTAAAACTTGGGAGCTTGGAGTAGGGACTTCTTAGAACTGGCTTCAGACACCTGAGAGGAGTGGCTAGCTGCCTGGCATTTGAGTCTCTGGCCAGGAGGATGGTTCCTGTGGTCCTGGAAACTAGAATTCCGGAGGGTTCACTGTCTAGTGGCTGCTGCTGTCTCTAAGGGGATGTGGTAATGCTAATTTTGCAAGTGCCAAAAATAAAATAAACCCTGCAGATTCAGCTGCTGCTATGGGAAGAAGCTGCTGTATCATGGTGAACAAGTGTTTCTGGGGTCCTCCCATAGGAAGAAAGCAGAGGGAGAGCCAACCAGGAGCCTGCTTGAGTGTTAGTTGCCATCAACACCTCCGGCTTTTCACTCTCTCTCTCTATTGGCAGCCTCTAATGTACATCCACCCAGCAAAGCAGACATCTGATTTGCTAGCTCCCAGGATCAGAAAGCAGAATGTAGAAGGGAGATGTCATGCTGAGAGACAATAGTTTAATGATTAATGTGTAAATATCACTGGATTCAGTCTTGGAGCAGAACTGGATATGATTGTTAAAGCTAAGGTGTCTAACTGAATGGCACTTCTATTTTCATGAGGAATACAGGTAATTTAAAAGCAAACAAAGATAATATCAGACATAAATTCTATGAAGTAAGGAAAACCAAAACAGTATTAGAAGTAATCATAGAAATGCTGTGTAGATTGATGCAGAGAAAGTCCTCTTGAAACAGCAAAGTTTGGTGTAAATGAGGAGAAAAAGACAATCTTGCACAGAGAATTACAAGCCGATAAATAAAAAATGTAAAGGCTGAGATCCTGAGGTGGAAATTATCAGGTACTTTCAAAGTTCTGTGTAGAGAAGCCCATCATGACTGCTGCAGACTCAGCAAGGAAGGGGGTTCTTGGAGGAGCTGAGCATGGACAGGTGAACAAGAAACAGGCTCCGGAGGGGGCCATGTAGGGCCTTGAAAGGCAAGGTAATGAGTTTTGCTTTTGATGGAAGGGGAGGGGCAGATCATGAAAGGTTTTAAGCAAGGGAGTGATATGATCAGATTTACATTTTCAGATTTAAAATCAGCCAGTTCATCCGCACTTTTTCTGTGCTTTCTATGTTCATATATGATATAGTATGTTCATATATAATGTGTGGCATGACAGGCACATGTGTCTGGGTTTATATAACACCATTGAGTCAGAACCCGTATTTCATGGAGTTGAACCAGAAGTGGCATGTACTGTTTAAGGAAAGGTCTGTTTTCAAGAGTCACTCCAAGAAGAAAGTGGTTCTTGTTTCTAAAGTGTACTCTTTCCCAGGGTACAAAATAATTCTGGATCTGATGATAATACAAATGCAGTTGCAGGTAACTTCTTATTCTGAAAAATTGGAATTATAACATTACATGATCAATTTGAATGTCATATTAAATGGGAACAAAGCTTTTCCTGAAAGGCAGCAATAAAGCACATTTCAAGCAATTGTTAATATAAAATCTAAGCCTAGTAATGAGAGGCTCCAAAGCAAAGAGCTGACATCATAGCATGGTATCTCCAAATAGCAAAAGAATAAAATGGCACTATAAGAAAAGGATTCTGAAAATAGTTGCTATTCTTTTATAGCAATGTGGGTTAAATATCACCACCAACTATTTCTCCAATGTACAACATAAGACAGACAGGTGAATATAGGAATCATCTCTATAATCTCTTTAATTAATTTTAGTCCTTCATTCCTTATTTATTTTAAATAAATAAACAACATTTTTAAGCCACTTCTATATGCTAGGATTGTTTTGGGCACTGGGAATACAGAGATGAAAAAGATAGTAAAAATACCTGTACTGATGATGTATACAGTTTTGCATGTGTTACTTACAGCAAACTAAATTGAGTTCTCATAACAGATTGTGAGATGTCATTTTCAATAAAGCCTTTCGTGTGTGTACATATGTGTATACATATATTTACTATGTATATATTTATACGCATATATGTGAATATATATATATATAGGCTAAGTGGTCAGGGAAAACTTAATGCTAGTAGCAAAAGAGTTAAGCTTTAAAGAAAGCATAGGATTTGCATAAGGAATGGAAGGAAACATTTCAAGTTAGGGGGAACGATAAGCAGAGAGTGGGATAGATGAGACTCAGAGATGGAGCTGCATCTAGTGTTTATAAGCAAAGTGAAGCTCTTAAAAATTAATATGAGAACATTTAATTGTTATTCAAAATATATTTGAGAAGAAATACAAAGGCTGTACAGATTTAAACAAAACACTTGATAGCAATGAGCTTGACCATCATAAATAAACCATAAATGAGATAAAAATTCAATAGTTTCCAAAGCTTGTTTTTACAAGTTATTGACTTAGGAAGGAATTAAGGAAAAAAGGTAAAAAGAAAGAACCACTATGCTCATTGCCTCTTTAGTCTTCTTAGGTGTTAGTCATGTTTCATGTTGATGAGTCCTATCCTCTCCTCCTTCCCCACTAACCCTAAATACTTCCTTGCTTAGTATTCAAGCAGTGCAGCTCTATATACAAATTATAGATCTTATTTTTATCTATAAAAGCTATTAATATGCTCTAGAAAGGTATATATACTCCAGGTATGCACTTATAGCCATTTAAAAACAGGGAGATGTTTTAAGAATAGAAAGTTCACTACTTTACCAGTCTCTATGGGTGAAAGAGAACTAGTAGAGAAACTGGTAGTTCCCTAGATGTGGATTAGTTCATCATATTACCTTTGTAATTGTTATTATCTAAAATTCTAGTTACAAATTCTTTTACATTGAAAATCTGAAACAGTATTGAATCACATACATTTGCTTATCTAATATTTCAATACTAAGAGCTTCTACATATCACATACATTGAATGAGGACAGAAACTGAGTACTAATTTCATGTTGCGTAGATAGAAAAATAGAAATTAAGCCTCATTAACATCCAATGCTCATCTGATTTAGCCCATGGAAAGGATTCACTTTTCTCTTTTTAACTCATATACAAAAAACAGTCATAATGGAAGTAAGGCCTTCTTCATAATGTATTCTGAACTAAACAAAGGAGGGAATTATTAAATCAATGTTACCTGAATCTTAGCCAGTATAAAATGTTACTAACGATTTCAAAATTTAATTAATAGGTTGGGTGCTGTGTCTCATGGCTGTAATCCTAGCACTTTGGGAGGCTGAGGTGGGAGGATCACTTGAGCTCAGGAGTTCAAGGCCAGCCTGGGCAATGTAGTAAGACCTCATCTTTATTAAAAAAAAAAAAAAAGAATTAATTAATAAAGAAGCACAAGCAAAGTGAGGAGAGATCTGGGACAACCAGTGTGGCTATTTAAGCGTCTTTCTACCTACATTGGAATGCACTCTCTGTCTCAGAATGATATCTGAGGTCCCTGTACACATAACATATATATATCTCCACACACACACACACACACGCATGTGTGCACGCACACACACACACATATATATATATAGATCGTATGATGTCTGTAATAGATGCTGGATACCTTACACAGCAGGGAATACTTAAGTTATGAAACATCTTCATCTTAATTCTGTTGTGTATCTTAATATTATATAGCTTATATGACATTTAGGGAGCCATAATTACGTAGATTTAGACTGATTGTTACTGCTGTTGTTTTTGCCATACACATCTACGCAGCCCTCAACCGGGAACATCCTATTCAAAGCGTTTAATAGGTAAGGATTTTTTTTCTAGTAGATGCTGTTAGTCTGTTTGCCCATGGCTCCAGGTCACTTTCCTTCTTTTTTCTTTTAGCCTGTGAACTCTCCCTTTACCTCCATAATTGGGGATAAAATGCAACATAGGTCAGCTGCCCACACTTCTTCCTCTCCATATTTAGGTAACAATGCTTTACAAAGGAAGGAAGGGAGAACAATGTATACATATTTTGGAAACAACCATTTATCATCTTATTAAAAAATAAAGGGGAGAATTAACCTTTAAATTGTTAGCACAAGTGTCCGCTAAGTAAGTTCCTTTGACATCAGACAAATTTTGCACTTCAAATTAGATCCAGTGTTGCTATGAAAGCGTTAAATGTATTTAATGAAAAAAAAACTTTACTTTTAAAAAGGAGAAAAACAGCTTCTCAAAGAGATGTATCTATGGCTTTATGAGAGTCAACATTTTGCAAAATTTTTCTCAAATGCAGAGAAAACTTGCCATATTACAAAAGCTTTAAAAATTAAAGAGTAGTAGATCTTTTAATTTTAATAAAAAAGATTAAAGATAAAATATGCTAGTCACTATTTTAATGATGTCAAATATATATCAGTCTTATCGAGTAGATAATTTTTGCCAGATTTCACTTACATTTTTAAAAGTTCAAATCCTGAAGAAAATCTCAGGATTCCTGGGAAATTTTTTGTAATATTTTAAATATTTGAGTCATCCGAAATATAATAATTAATATTTGAACATTTGGAGTAAAAAGAACTCAGAAAATCCATGCACAAAGACATCTATGTTCAAAACAATTATAAGATTATTATCCCCCTTTTACATCTTAATTAGCTGAAGCCAAGAGAAACTAACAGATATGTCTGCCAACATAATACTGCCTATTAGAGGGAGGATGTTCTGAGTTTAGTTTTCTCTTTTCTAGTCCTACAAGAAAAAACAAATTTGCCATATTATGAAACAGGGACTGTGCTAAGTACATTTTCATAACCTTAAGCCTCCAATATTATTAATTTTATTTACAGATTAAAAGTCCCTGAGCATCAGATAAATTAAATAAAAGATCCATGATGACATAAGTATCAAAGTACAATTGCTCCTCAACTTAAAGATGGAGTTATCTCCTGATAAGGAAAACATAAGTTGAAAATATCATAAGTCAAAAATGCATTTAGTACACTTAGTCTATAGAACATCATAGCTCAGCCTACCCTACCTTAAACATTCTCAGAACACTTAAGTTAGCCCACAACTGGGCAAAATAATCTAACAAAAAGCCTAGTTTATAATAGCAGTGAATAGCTCATGTAATGTATTAAACACTACTTAAAATGAAAAACAGAAGTTTTTGTGAGTACTCAAAGTACAAATTCTACTGAATGTGATTCGTTTTGCACCATGTAAAGTCAGAAAATTGTTAAATCAAACCATCGTTAAGTCAAGGACTGTCTGTATATAGCTTTTATACACTTACACTCAGATTTGACACCAAAGTAATACTTCTTTCATCCTAGCTAACACACTTTTTTGTCCCCCTGTATACTTCATCAGCCAAACTAAAGTCCAGCCCAATTAAGTTCTTTTTTTATTTTTTATTTTTTTGAGACAGAGTCTCACTCTGTCTACCAGGCTAGAGTGCAATGGCACAATCTCGGCTCAAAGCAACCTCTGCCCCCAGGTTCAAGCGATTCTCCTGCCTCGGCTTCCAGAGTAGCTAGGATTACAGGCGCCCACTAACATGTCTGGCTAATTTTTTGTACTTTTAGTAGAGACGGGGTTTCACCATATTGGCCAGGCTGCACTTGAACTCTGACAAGTAACCTGCCCACCTCGGCCTCTCAAAGTCCTAGGATTAGAGATGTGAGGCACCATGCCTGGCCAAAACCAATAAAGTTCTAATACAACATTGTCCAATAGAAGCATGATGCAAGCCAAAAGTACTAGCTATATGCAATGTTAAATTTTCTAGTAGTTATTTTTAAAAAGTAAACAGAAACAGTTGAATTTAATTTTAAAATCATATTTTGCTGAAATAAATTTTTCATATTATCATTTCATGTGTAATCAATATAAAAGTATTAATGAGATATATTCTTTTTCTGCATGTAATCTTCTATATCAAATGTGTATTTTGCATTTACAAAACATCTCAATTCAGACCAGCCACATTTCAAGCATGGCCCGGTCACCTGTGATTAGTGGCTATTGTTGGACAGTGCAGTTCTAACACCTGCTGGGACTTTTACTTTCAATTTGTAACTATGATTTTTTTCTTTATTCTGTAGGGTGTTGGTCTTCATAAATATATTTGATGAAACTTACTGATCAGGGGACAGAGAATCTGAGTCATCAGGTGCTGTTCCAACCTCACCATGCATTTCTGCTAAAACAGAGATTTTCCATGTAAATACATGTATTTTATATCTGCCATCTATTTTTAAATCTTTTTCTTATACTATCCTACTCAACTTGATTCTCTGATATATATAGTCTCTTTTTGAGCTGTGATCATATATTTTTATGTCTTGCTTATTAAATAAAGTACTTGTGTCTGAATATTCATGGGGCTTTGCCACTGGAAAGTATTTGCTCAGATCAATTTTAATAATTTTCTCTCTTGGCTGAGAGGCCTTCTCAACAAGGCAAGACTATAAAACAAAATATCTCACAATTTTACAAATGAAAACAAACCCCAATTCCTGCTCTAGTCTCAAATTTTAAATATTTTGTTTCCCCACATACACCATGCTGTTCTCCATCTGTATGTTGCAGAGATGATAACGACAAAAGTTGACCTCTGAATATTTCTTTTTCTTTAATGAGGAGCATGTGTGACTACTAGTGTTTGTGGCCACACAAGATTATTGGGGAAAAAGGCAAATGGTATTTCCAGCAATGGTGCAAAGTCTACGTGAAATAGATGTAAGATCCACCTTTACACATAATGCTGTTGTCATATCTAGAGGTTGTGTCCTGAAGATACATATATTGTCCGTAAAATGTAACACTCAGGATTTAAAAAACTCTTCCACTCCCTTTTGATGTCTGCTACTCAGAAGTACCCAGTATCCTCAAGCAGTAAAAGGCATATAGCTTCTCACACCAGCCACTTATTCCATTTCCTGACTATCTGCATGTAGACAGTGGTAAAATCCTTTCCTTGGCTTTACAACTCCATTCATTAATTAAACATCCTACGCTACACCCCATGGATCAAAGACAAGTCAGCTAACATTATTATCTGAACAAACTCTTCTAATAACCTCTCATCACTCATAAAACATCATCCAAAGACCTCACTATGGACTCAAAACCCTAATAGTTGCTGGCTTCCAAGTACCTCCTAATTTTGTTTCCTTCTGGTTTTATCTCTACTTTTGTTTTTAACCATGCATCGTTCCTTTCGCTTCTTGCTCAGGCAACCATGCTCAACCCTCAGTGGCTTTGCACTGGCTTTTTCTACCTGTAGTGCTCTTCTGTCAGTCATTGGAATGCTTACCCTTTCACTTTTAGGTCTCTTCTCAAATACTCTATGAAGACAATGTCTTTCTCTGTTCATCATATATAAAATGGAATCTTCTATCTCTCCCCAAATTTTTTCTATTTTTTTCTTCAGAGGAAAAATTATCAGATGTATTATATACCATATATGCATTTGTTTATATTTTCCATCTAATCTTTTCAAAAGCTCACTTTTGGAATGAAGACAGCATGCATAGTAATTTCTTAAATGTAAGTAATTCTTAATAATGTTTGACTCTTTTTTCAGTGATAAACATCAAAGCTATTGCCATGTATTGAGTGACTATGATGTATAAGACATTTATTTTATATCATCTATTGGATCTTAAAATAACATATCCTTCAACAATTTTGTGAGGTAGATATCATAATCTCTATTTTACAAATGAAAACACTGAGGCTACATCCAAATCTTTGGTCTTCTCTATTCCTCTATAGCATAACCCCCTATGAAGGTATTTTAGCCTCATTCATCAAAGTTATAAAGATCCAGAAGACCTCTCGTAGCTATCACTGGGTAGTAAAGATTTCAGGCACCATGATAGGCATGCAAAAGTATTTTGGAACTGTTTTGTCTTTCATTACGCAGCAGATAGTATCATTTAGATGTCTCCTTGCTTAGTCTGGCCACCTGTAATAGCACCTCCTGATAATAGGTTGATTTTTTCTTTCATTGCTCCCTCTTGATTTAAAGAAGATGTGTTTTAAATTGATATCCTTCCATCCCTGCCTCTGAGTGTTTATTCCAAAATTAGTTTACCTTTGCCTTATTGTAGTTGTCATTCCCACTGTATGGTTTTGATGACTTTAATCTTTCAGGCTGATACCTGGATTAATCCTGTCACTTGGATTAGCCATGTCAAAGCATGTTCTTGACTCACCTAAAAAATGTTATTTTTTCCCACCCTAAAAACATGGCCCCTTGACGGCAGGCCTCATCTACAATTATATTTAAAAACGGTTAGGATGTCCAATATTTATTCCTTTCAAAAAATTTAATATGTTCTCCTGGGGCCTGATTACAAATTTCTTCAGTGGCACAGTACTAGTTTGTTTCCTAGGAAACAAATGCACTTATACTGCACTGCACACATCCTTAATCACTAAATTCTATAGTCTCTTTGTGAATGGATAACTTCTAAAGATTGTTTGTTTTTATAAGAGTTACCAGCTACAATATCACTGCAGGTAAATTTCCAAATATGTTATCAGTGAAAGATTACTTCAGTTTACCCAAAAATGTAAGAGGGAGGCTTTATGAAGTAATCTAAAGATGAAACTGTGTATTCTTTTATGGCTGAGTTACACGCATAAATATGAAGTGAATTTGAGCTATGTATGTACTTGCCTCTGTTGTCAGTCCTAGTATCATTCTCTTTTTCACAGAAAATATATAGGCTAGTTATTTCTTCATTCAAGAAAGTAGATTGATTTTAGACGTCTTTCTTTCTTAACCAAATATTAACTGAAATCCAATAGGAGCCCACAGAAGGGACAATGCATTTTTAAAGTGACATTTTAGCATTCAAGTCATTCATATTCTTCAATGCGAATATAATTTTTATCTAAATGATTTCAGAGGAAAATGGATTCATTTGACTACAGTGCTTCTAAGACCAGTGGGAAGCTCATCATCTTAATATTGAATCTGTAAATCCTTTCCACTAGGGATGATTAACAGCTTTGTCAAGTGTTTATTTTACTTTAAGTAGAATATGTAATTTCCTGGTATAACGCAGACAGATTTCAGTTGATTTCTCCCATCACATGTCGTGCTTATCCTATGGGCTCGCATGATCTAGCTTACTTCTATTAGACTTCTATTTTGCATGGTGAAGATGATCACCTGACAAGTTTTTATAGTTTAATGAGCATACGTCAGTCTGTTATATGATTCATTTATACTTGATTTTTTTAAAAAAGTTCTCAGCAGTCCTGATAAGAAGCAATAACAGTGAATTACTTCCAGATGGCACTTTTGCTGTACTACACGTGTGGTCTGAGCTACCCCGGGATAAAACTTCTATCAGTGCAGTGGTGACCTAGTCATATTAAATTTTTTTGGTTAAAGCATTGGTGAACTCTACTTAGGACAGTTCAGCCGTAGGTACATAATTAGGTAGCTGAGCAGGGTCACTTACATACTCAGTTTACACACAAATTTCCCTACTAACCAGCACACAAAAGTAAAGGTGGGAAACTTTATTGTACATAGGTCCATTATCAAAATGTGATTTAGGCGACTCCTTTGGTGTGTCAAATCACTTATGGATCCATAATCAGATGGAGTTGGCAATAACAAGCTATTGCAAAACCTCTAGTCGCCTTTCTGTTTTCCTAAGAAACTGTGAAATTAGCCACATCTCTTGTCTTTTAAAAAAGTTAAGTCAAGAATCTAGAGAGTCACTGTTTTTAACCATAATGTATTCTTTTTGGGGTTACTTATAATTTCTAATAAAACTTTAAGTGAATTCCAATCAATAGAAATCCTCCTTAAATAATAAGATTTAAAGAACAATTTTCTATACTTTTTCTGAGGAGGAAGCCAATAATCCAGGAAAACAAGCTGATTCAGGAATTTGTTCATAAGGCAGCTTTTCATGTACATTCTGAAGTTACAGCATTAATAGCCTAATATTTTCCATCTAGCTTTGAAAAATTATAATTCATGTTCAAGTTGACCCTGAGGTACAGTAAAAAAACAATAATTTACACAAAAATATTAAATTCAGTATATTAAGATAGAAAAAATGACAAACATATTTTAGAAACATTTTTACAAATTAAAATATAACCTTATCATCACCCTAATTTGATCAGAAACTCAGTTAATTGAAATACAACTCAGACACTAAGAAGTGTGTTTCCTGGGATTTTACTTCATTTCTTAAACGTCAGATAGAAGAAAATAATAAATATATGCTTAAACTGTACTCTATGTAAAAATGAGAGAAAATAGAAGCCAAAAACATAGTCAAGGAGCTATTGTTCACATCAAACAATCATATTAGAAAAGGGAAACTTGCAAAGTTTTATGCATATGTCCAAACATCACCTGGTTTCAAAATCTAGTTTATTATTCAAATCTATGTACCAGATTGCCCCAATATTTGGAAGTAGCAAATATTTACCGAATCATAATTTTCAGAATGCCATTTAATTAGTGATAAACCATGTTGAATTCTTTTTTTTTTTTTTTTTTTTGAGTCGGAGTTTCTCACTCGTTGCCCAGGCTGGAGTGCAATGGCGTGATCTCGGCTCACCACAACCTCCGCCTCCTGGGTTCAAGCGATTCTTCTGCCTCAGCCTCCTGAGTGGCTGGGATTACAGGCATGCACCACCATGCCCTGCTAATTTTGTATTTTTAGTAGAGACGGGGTTTCTCCATGTTGGTCAGGCTGGTCTTGAACTTCCGACCTCAGGTGATCCGCCCCTCTCGGCTTCCCAAAGTGCTGGGATTACCGGCGTGAGCCACTGCGCCTATCCTGAATTATCTTCTTTTATGAATAAAATAAATAAACACGAATGTCTTAATAATCCAAGTACCATGAATCTATTCCACTTTTGAAAGAGTATCAACTATTTTCAGAGAGTACTACGTGTTATTTCTTTTTAATATCTTGGTCAAAGTCTTAAATAAAAATTGCAAATTAGACAATCCTTTGAGAGTCGATTTCAGCCAGGGAACTGTTTCAAGGTGAGTTTTATACTAATTTCACTCATTTTAATGAGCCTTTGTTAGAAGTCAAGCAAGCAAATGCTCGAGACTGAGGAGCTACATGCGAGCCATCTTTTAAGAAAAACCCTCATAAATCGGAACCTCTAACTATCTGCTTATATGATCAGGTTGACACAACAAAAGTATAGACTGGTAGCTAAATGAGATAGCTTTTATTAAGATAGAAAATGAGACTTCAAATTTGAATATCAACTTAAATATGAGATTTGAAATAGGCTAGAGACACCTCTAATCAACAATGCATTTCTATTTCTATTAAAAAATTGGCACTGCTCTCTAATATATAATATAAAAATGGATGGATGAAATTTTATTTTAAATATATGTACACAAGTTGATGTGAAAACACACGCATACAGGAAAATGGTAGAAGAATATTACATTAATCAGTAAGGATTAGATGAGTCATTTTAATTCTTAGGAGGCTTGAAGGTTAAAAAAAATCTTGGATTCAAGGGACTGATTTTTTCTCAGTCCTAGCTAACCTTGGGCTGTCTGCTTATAACTACAAATTGTCCTTAGCTTAAAAAGAGCCTTTTAATATTTAAAATTATTGGTCTATGGTATCCATGTAATTTTTTCAGCCATAGGGCTTCATTTCCTTTGATGTGTATCAAGGTTCCAACTGATATTATTGCTACTCCTGCTGCCTTTTAGCCCTGAGAAAGGTTTCTGTCTCTTTAAAACTGGTACCAGTGATTGCTCTTCAGCTCTGAGAGGAAACTTTATCCACTTTTATAAGAGTGAAGCTAAGGCATATATGGGACTCTCCTCAAGGAGGGATTCTACTTTCTACATTTAAATTTGATTATGATTTTATCACCTTCAGTCTTGTTTTATTTCTCTCTCCAGGATTCAAAGTATCTCAGTAACAAGTGCCTCTATTAAACAAAATTATATTAAGTTCAGAAGGAACCTGGCAGTTTCAAGATCTCCTATATGGTTGGTTATACAGTACATTTATATACACTCATGGTGAAGTGGCAGAAAACACTTTCAAAGGAGGGGAATACTTTATTCCCTATTACTCACATATTTGTCTTCCAAAAATAAACAAAACTCATAACTCTCAAGCTTAACTGGAAAAAGAAACACGATATATGCAAAAACGTAGTAATCTGATAAAGTCACAAATACTCAATTTCAACTAGGTTTCCAGTGCTATAATAAAATCTGTTAGATTTTAGCTGGGTGCAGTGGCTAATGCCTATAATCCCAGCATTTTGGGAGACCGAGGCAGGAAGACTGCTTTAGCCCAGGAATTAAAGACCATCTTGGACAACATAATGAGACTTAACAATTTTTTTTTTAATAAAATAGCCAGGTGTGGTGGCATGTGCCTGCAGTCCCGGCTACTTCGGAGCCTAAAGTAAGAGATTTGTTTGAGCCTGGGAGATTGAGGCTGTAGTGAGTTGTGATGCGCCACTGCATTCCAGCCTGGGCAACAAAATGAGACCCCATCTCAAATAATAGTAATAATAAATTATATTTTAACATTTAGAGTTCCTTGTTTTTAAAAGATAAAGAATAAAAAAGATTTTGATATATAAGATTAAAGTAGCTATTGTTACCTTTATTTCATATAAAACATGAAATATTTTTTTAGTTTCCACTTAAAGAAATTGCAGTCACATAAAAAATACTATTTTCTATCCCATATATAGCTGACATAGTCTTTAAAAATCATTTATTCCCGATTGTTTGCTGGAAGTTGTTAAGAGTGTAACAACATATATTTTATAAAGCACTTTTATGTAGGCACTTTCCAATACACTTAACATTTATCATATTTTTTAAATGAAATATACCAACCACCTAAAAGGAAAAATCAATATAGTAAAAAGCAACCTTTAAATGATTTTAAAACAGATTTCAGATAAAATATTGAAAATAGAAAAAGATTTATTAATGGATTCTTGGAGATAGAACCATATAACAAAAGCACTTTTATTTCGCATGATCACCAGCTGAACTTTGACAACTCTAGTAATACTATGTCCCAAGAATGAAGAATCGGTAGTAATTACTTTCATGAAATACAAAGAAACAAAGCCTTCAATCTTATAATCCAAATAAAACCCCGAAGAACTAGAAGATGCCTTGAAGTCAGTCCTTCAGCTGACGAGAAATCAATGGATGGATAAGATTGCTGTGATAACTCTGGTGTGACTTTATTTTGAGTTAGAAAAGGCCTGGAACATTTTGCACCATCTAATGAGATGATTGTTGGCAGGGTAAACAGTGAAGATTTACAATAATTAGTGTTGGGGGGGGACAAAATACATAAGTCATTCTGCATATCAAGTAATGATATAATTTGACTAACATTGAAATTTCTATACTACTGCCTTTCTAAAAATGGATATAAAGGATAACGGAGATATTGTAAATAAGATTTACAGATAAAATCTATTTTTTCTTTTATACCTAGTAAATTCTCACAAATAGGTGTAATGAAAAAATATTAACACCTGCACATGTAATGAAAATACCCCTATAATAAAAACTTCTAATGCTATTTTAGTAATTTGCCATCATTTAGTATCAATCTCATCATTAATCTTGGCCTATGAATCGGTCAATAAATTTTCACTGTCAGCCACTCTTTTAAGAAAATAAATCTTAAATATTATTTATTTACATTTCACTTGGAAAGTTACTATTTGTGGTTTGCTAGTAAATATTTAGCAACTGAGATGATGGGGTTTTCTAAATATACAATCATGTCATCTGCAAACAGGGACAATTTGACTTCCACTTTTCCTATTTGAATACCCTTTATTTCTTTCTCTTGCCTGATTGCCCTCGCCAGAACTTCCAACACTATGTTGAATAGGAGTGGTGAGAGAGGGTATCCTTGTCTTGTGCCAGTTTTCAAAGGGAATGCTTCCAGCTTTCGCCCATTCGGTATGATATTGGCTGTGGGTTTGTCATAAATAGCTCTTATTATTTTGAGATACATTCCATCAATACCTAGTTTATTGAGAGTTTTTAGCATGAAGTGCTGCTGAATTTTGTCAAAGGCCTTTTCTGCATCTACTGAGATAATCATGTGGTTTTTGTCGCTGGTTCTGTTTATGTGATTGATTATGTTTATCGATTTGTGTATGTTGAACCAGCCTTGCATCCCAGGGATGAAGCCTACTTGATCATGGTGGATAAGCTTTTTGATGTGCTGTTGGATTCGGTTTGCCAGTATTTTATTGAGGATTTTTGCATCGATGTTCGTCAGGGATATTGGCCTAAAATTCTCTTTTTTCTTGTGTCTCTGCCAGGCTTTGGTATCCAGATGATGCTGGCCTCATACAATGAGTTAAGGAGGATTCCCTCTTTTTCTATTGATTGGAATAGTTTCAGAAGCAATGGTACGAGCTCCTCTTTGTACCTCTGGTAGAATTCGGCTGTGAATCCGTCTGGTCGTGGACTTTTTTGGTTGGTAGGCTATTAATTATTGCCTCAATTTCAGAGCCTGTTATTGGTCTATTCAGAGATTCAACTTCTTCCTGGTTTAGTCTTCGGAGGGTATATGTGTCCAGGAATTTATCCATCTCTTCTAGATTTTCGAGTTTATTTGCGTAGAGGTGTTTATAGTTTTCTCTGATGGTAGTTTGTATTTCTATGGGATTGGTGATGATATCCCCTTTATCATTTTTTATTGCATCTATTTGATTCTTCTCTCTTTTCTTCTTTATTAGTCTTGCTAGCGGTCTATCAATTTTGTTGGTCTTTTCAGAAAACCAGCTCCTGGATACATTGATTTTTTGAAGGGTTTTTTTGTGTCTCTATCTCTTTTAGTTCTGCTCTGATCTTAGTTATTTCTTGTCTTCTGCTAGCTTTTGAATTTGTTTGCTCTTGCTTCTCTAGTTCTGTTAATTGTGATGTTAGGGTGTTGATTATAGATTTTTCCTGCTTTCTTTTGTGGGCATTTAGTGCTATAAATTTCCCTCTACACACTGCTTTAAATGTGTCCCAGAGATTCTGGAACTTTGTGTCTTTGTTCTCATTGTTTTCGAAGAACATCTTTATTTCTCCCTTCATTACGTTATTTACCCAGTAGTCATTCAGGAGCAAGTTGTTCAGTTCCCATGTAATTGTGCATTTTTGAGTGAGTTTCTTAATCCTGAGTTCTGATAAGCAACTTCAGCAAAATCTCAGGATACAAAATCAATGTGCAAAAGTCACAAGCATTCCTATACAGCAATAACAGACAAACAGAGAGCCAAATCATGAGTGAACTCCCATTCAAAATTGCTTCAAAGAGAATAAAATACCTAGGAATCCAACTTACAAGGGATGTGAAGGAGCTCTTCAAGGAGAACTACAAACCACTGCTCAACGAGATAAAAGAGGACACAAATAAATGGAAGAACATTCCATGCTCATGGATAGGAAGAATCAATATTGTGAAAATGGCCATACTGCCCAAGGTAATTTATAGATTCGATGCCATCCCCATCAAGCTACCAATGACTTTCTTCTCAGAATTGGGAAAAACTACTTTAAAGTTCATATGGGACCAAAAAAGAGCCTACATTGCCAAGACAATCTTAAGCAAAAAGAACAAAGCTGGAGGCATCACACTACCTGACTTCAAACTATACTACCAGGCTACAGTAACCAAAACAGCATGGTACTTGTTCAAGTTTCAAGTAGTTTTTTCCAATTCTGTGAAGAAAGTCATTGGTAGCTTGATGGGGATGGCATGGGATCTATAAATTACCTTGGGCAGTATGGCCATTTTCACAATATTGATTCTTCCTACCCATGAGCATGGAATGTTCTTCCATTTGTTTGTATCCTCTTTTATTTCACCGAGCAGCAGTTTGTAGTTCTCCTTGAAGAGGTCCTTCACATCCCTTGTAAGTTGGATTCCTAGGTATTTGATTCTCTTTGAAGCAATTTTGAATGGGAGTTCACTCATGATTTGGCTCTCTTGTTTGTCTGTTATTGGTGTATAGGAATGCTTGTGATTTTTGCAAGTTGATTTTGTATACTGAGACTTTGCTGAAGTTGCTTATCAGCTTAAGGAGATTTGGGGCTGAGACGATGGGGTTTTCTAGATATACAATCATGTCATCTGCAAACAGGGACAATTTGACATCCTCTTTTCCTAATTGAATGCCCTTTATTTCCTTCTCCTGCCTGATTGCCCTGGACAGAACTTCCAACACTATGTTGAATAGGAGTGGTGAGGGAGGGCATCCCTGTCTTGTGCCAGTTTTCAAAGGGAATGCTTCTAGTTTTTGTCCATTCAGTATGATATTGGCTGTGGGTTTGTCATAGATAGCTCTTATTATTTTGAGATATGTCCCATCAATACCTAATTTATTGAGAGTTTTTAGCATGAAGGGTGTTGGATTTTGTCAAAGGCCTTTTCTGCATCTATTGAGATAATCATGTGGTTTTTAGCACATTGTGACATTTCACAAGTGCTTCACATGTTAAGAAATGACTTATACTAATGTTTAAGAATCATTCCTATTTCCATTAAAAGTTGGACTATATATATATATTTGTGTGTGTGTGTGAGTGTGTGTATATATATATATTTTAGGGGTTTTATAATTCTTTTTATATATTCTGGAAATTTTATGATTCTTCATGTTCTACCTCGGAGACAGAAAATATATTTTTTTATTCATGGCCCTTTTATTTGCGCATATAATCTTGCATCAGGGATTCATGCACACTTAGGTGCCCAATAAATACCAAATGTTCAGTTTTGAAATTAAAATAATGGCAAGTTTTCTCCTCTTCCTAGAAATTTCTAGCAACTAGAAATTGAATATGAAAGAAAAAAATTATTGTCATGTATCCCCTAAAAGGCATCCTTTGGTCTTCAAAATATTCCTATCCCAAATTATATAATATATATTTAAAATATTATAAAAAATTACTATTCTAATAGAAATAGTCATTATCCAGACCTTCTTCTTTACCACTAAGAAATGCTACCAAGATTTTGCTTACTTTTCAAAATGAATTCCGTACAAAATACTTCTAGCAGTTTGAATACTGTAAAAATGTTGATTTGATATTTACAAACTTTGTCATTTGAAATTTTATATTAAATAAACCATGCATATATATAAATAATCCACAAATAAATAATGTCATGTCACTTTGCAATGGTAGAAATGCAGTTACACATATCACTTCATGTTGCTGCAAGTGGTCTGGAGGTGACAAGAACAAATTGATGGATATAGAAGTAGGAGAATCCCACCCTGACAGAAGATGAATAAGCTGGACTTGCCTCACGTGAGCCATGGCTGACACAAGCAAGGTGGAATCAAAGAGTGAGCAACTTTTGACAACCCACACTTCCCAGCCCTGACCACTGTGGATGGCCGTGATTATCTCCAGACAAAATGACCGTGAGTAAAAGGCTTACATACACTTAAATTAAACACAGCAGGGTTTTGGTAATCTCTGTTTGCATTTTACTTTCTGTTAAGAAGGAAATTGCTTGGACTTGGAACATTTCATTTAACGGCATTTTTAGTTACCTTTTGTACTTCTAATGCCATAGTCTAAATTCACTCCAAATTACCCAGTAAGACATAAGAAAACTTTTGTCCTTTTTGTTTATTTTTTTAATTGCAGTAGCTTCCTTACCAATTTTACTAAATTAAATGTGTTTTAAAGCATCTCAGTTCTTGAAGCTTAATTATTCCAATCTCTGGGTGAAGTACAGCAAACAATACAAACCCCATTTATGTAATTTATTTTGCAAAAGAAAATAATGGAATGCAGTTGTGCTAATGATACACACACTTCTGTATTCTTTTCTCCTTTTCGACAACAACTTAGCAAAACCATGTCATTTTGAAACAAAAGCTTTAAGGGTATTTTGAGGTTTTGGTTTGTCTATAGTCAGCTTTGAGGAGAAGAAGGTAAAGTGCATAACATTACACGCCTTTCAAATATCATGACAGATTTTGTTTTGTTTTCTTCATATTATCCTTCCATCAATGAGTATTGTTGATACCCATAATAAACTGTGAATAAAGATCATGGCTTGTAATTGTAATGTGTAAATAAGAAGAAAAATATGCAGGTATGTACTTAAGTAGTTGAAACACCATTGATTATATCCCAGCAGAGTAAAATCTAATTGTTAGACGGCATAGGTTCTAGAAAACTTTGGTATAAACTTCAGTTTAATTTAAAAAAAACTATCACTGTTTTTGTGTTTTAAAATAGAAGAATTTTGAAATCCTGAGGTGCATGATTATATATCATTACAATTAATACTCACTAATGCAATAAATTAATTGTTCTAATTTGCTGAATTTCACCTGCTGCATCATTTAAATTAAAGGTTAATTAATTGGTTTATGCTGTACTCTTGGGAAGTGGGTAACAAGACCCTCGTCCCAAGATTGTATCGCAAGATTAGACACGGAGTGATAGAGAGATGCAGCCATTCAGAGGAGGCGAGCACAAAAAGAACAAATAAAAACCACTCCCTCCACAAAACAAACCCACAAACAAAGAAAAAAAAAACACTTCAAGTAAAACAGCTTAGTATAGGTAAGTATGCAGATGTATTCGCTACATATGCACACCTTTAGCCTGCATATATATATATATATATATATACAGGCTTGTATATGTATATGTATATGTATATATATATATATATATACACATATCGACCTACAAATAGATATGTACACAGGTGTAGATGAGTAGGTAGAATGTGAGAGTTTTGAATTATTCAAAGGCAGCCATCTAACTGGCTTAGAGATTGAACTTACGATAGCAGCAGGAGCAAGCTGACTGCCTCCCTCCCAGAAGAAAGTCTTAGGAAAGCACCCATTGAGGTTTGGATTGCCATATCTCCATGGGGCACAGGTGTGATCCCAGGTCTCCATCCTCCTCATGATTTGCCAGTGGGAGCCCCGGGTCCCATCCCCCATGTCTGTCTCTTCCTGACAGCCTGCCCCCAACCTTAGTGACCCAGCATGGTGGGGTGGCTGCTTGGCTCCAACTCTGAGGGTGCAGTGATCATGTCCTCATCCTTAACTGCCTGTTGTGGAGCATCCATCATCCTGATATTTCAAGTGTCAGATATTTCAAGTTCCTTACTGCTTCCTAACCATAGTTAATTCATTTTTGATAATCAAAGTTTGACAGTAGAATTATTTTGTTTTGTTTTGTTTTTGTGTATGTGCTTTTGTGTTTTTGAGACCAGGGTCTGGCCCTGTCTCCCAGGCTGGACTGTGGTGGCGTGATCACGGCTCACTGCAGCCTAGACCTTCCAGGCTCCAGTGATCCTCCCACCTCAGGCTCCTAAGTAGCTGGGACGACAGGCGTATACCACTAACTCATCTAATATTTTACTTTTTGTAGAGAGGAGGTGTCCTTATGTTGTCCAGGCTGCTCTCAGACTCCTAGACTCAAGTGATCCTCCCACCTCAGCCTCCCAAAGTGTTGGGATTACAGGTCTGAGCCAACAGCCACCATGCCCAGTCAATAGAATTGTTTTAATATTGATTTAAATACACTCTTTCTTCCCTGACCCGCCCTCAATTTTTAAATCCTAATTAGTCAAGAGTTAATTTTACATGTTACCATCCCACTGGTATTTTCCTTATTACCAGGGCAGTGGAGATGCTCCACGCACTGCACATATGAAGCAGGTTTCTGATTCTTCATTGCTGATTTCACAGGGATGAAGTGCTTGCTGGTGATAGAAAGCATAATGCTTTGTACCCCAAGCTTCCTGTTTTCTTAGGGATAGACTTCTTTGCAATAACTTTATCAAAAATAGAAATAATATGTCTGTTCTTTAAACATTTATTATAATTCCCTTCCATGATTATAAATGTGGTAATATTCAACATATCAGATATATATTTGTTCATTTGATTTTTCCTCTAGTTTTTGAGGAAGGAAGTTTGACTAACAAAAACCTGAGACCTCTCCAGCATATCCTGCTGAGTGGATGCCCAGGGTACCCAAGATGATTTACATCACAGCGAGTCTTCTTGGTAATGGTCTCTCCTTTGACATACTCATGTACTGTTGTCATATAGTGGGATTTCGCCTATTATTTCACTCTTACCTGGTTTTGTAACTAAAACCACAATTGAATAATAAGATTTAAAATATATAATTGTATGGACTGGCTAAACAAAGTAAGAATAGTGCAGATATGAAGGTTGAAATATCATTATGCTTATGCTCTCAAATGAAAAGAACAATATATATAATTGTGAGTATAAATATGCATATCCAATTTGTATATTCATTTATATATATGTATCTCTGAATTAAAGATTATACCTAGTGTAATAAATTAAAAGTAGTTTTCCCATTAGCTAGCATATGTTTATTTATGCAGAACTCAGAAAATCTGAATTTCAACTTATCCTCTCAGGTTTACAGACATTTAAGCACATTATTAGGAACTGTGATTATTCTGCACACCAACACTCAGGTATCACCCAACTTCATTACTACCTGATTAATTAACCTGTTTAAAGTGTGAAAGTTGGCACCTTGTCATTAGAATCCATGGGAATAACTAATGAGAAACTATGAAATAATTTGTTCCTCAATTAAAAAACCTGAAAGAAGAGGTTTTATCTCATTATTCTTGTTTCCTGTTATCACCTATACAAAGCCAAGAAGATTTTGCAAAACTTACTGTCTAAAGAGAACAGGCTATATAACATCTCAGGGAACATTTCACAGATCTTTAATAAAATGTGGTGTTATTCAACAGCAAAAGGTAAGCCAAGAGGATTCCTGGAATAATATATTCATTATAGAGCATCAATGAGGAAACTAGGCACTTTCATCTCATACCTGGTTCAAGTTTAAATGAGGTTTCCTTACAAGAAAAGAGAGAAAAGGAAGTAATCTAGTTTAATTTAGGTCTGTGTAAAGAGACTTCAGGAAAAAAAATATCACCAGAGGTAATTAGTATTAGAATACTATTAAATTATGACATTTCCATACATTAAAAAATACAGCCCCAAGCCCAAATTTCTCTCAATGTGATTCAGTGGCTACATCACAGCATCACTCAGATAAGAAAAAAGGCAGTGAGGTTACTAATTTCAATTGTTTCCTTTTGCCTCACATTCATGAGATCACACATATCATATGGCAACACTGAAGTATCAAAGGTTCTTTCCTAATCTAGAATATTTTACAGTGTTTATAGATTTGCCCTCATCCCCTTAAGTTATGTATGGACTTTACAAGTGCCAATTAAATAAATGTCTATTGTTCAACATTTAAAAAGCCAAAAGTTTTTTTTGGAGGTAAAGTGAAGAATCTTTCTTGCACTGATTATTTTACATACATTTCTCTAGTTAGAGTTTCATGCTCTGAACCATGGCAGGATATAGACTATAGAATCTAACCAATGTAAAGCTAGGCATAAATGAATACAGATGTTAATTAATTGGATATCCCTATTTAAATTCCTTGATATATATTCTGGATCATGTCTCCCGCTTCCGTGTATAAATCTTTAAGCTGAGGCCACCCGCATTTAGTGAAGGAAATAATCAAATATTTAAAAACCACATGCATATTTTTCCAAAATCAAGATTTTGTGAAGATAACCACAAAGTTTGAAATAACAAAATTTAATTAATCCATTTTAGACAAAACTCCATACCTGTTTTAAACTCTAAAATTTATAATTTTATTAAGTTGTAAAATATCTTAGAAAAAAACTAAAGAACAAGTTGTTAGTGATACATTATAAACATCTTTGCTTTTATTTCCTGAAAAGCCTTCTATTGGCAAATAATAAAAAATGTAGAGTCAAGTCCAGCATATATTTAATGATAATAGCTAGTATTTCTTGAATATCCATGGTATACCAAACCATATCTTAGGCAATTTACATGCAATATTCATTTATGTCTTACAACTCTCAAGAGTTTATACAGTTATGTCCATTCAGAGATAAGAAACTGAGGTCCAATAGTATTTAGTGTCTTGTCAGAATTTACATTTTGATATCAAATTCTATAATCTCGCTCTACTCTATGTTGCCTCAAATCATGTTATATTTAACATGGAAAAGTATTCTCATATAATATAACCTATTAAATAACAAATGCCTAACTACACTAGAGCATGGGTTTATTTATTTGTTTTTAAAGCTGTAAAACAGAATGTAGGGGTAAAAACAGTTTCCTAGAGTCAATTCTAAAACATAGACAATAGGTAAATTTAAAATAAAATCTTAGGCTTTCTTCAGAAATTGTATCAATCATAACTTAGCATTACTGACAGACAATATAGCTAATATTTAAGTTAGCCATTAAAATCTGCCAAAAATAGAGAAGAAAATAATTTGCTATATATAGAGATACTAGAGAAAAAGTGTATAATTGTTTTAATAAAGTAAATCCTGCTAAGAAGAAAGAAAAAAAAAAGAAAGAAAGAAAGAAAGAAAGAAAGAAAGAAAGAAAGAAAGAAAAAGGAAGAAAGAAAGAAAGAAAAAAGAACAAAAAAAAAAAGAAAGAAAAGAAAAAGAAAAAATGAAGTAAAAGAGGTTCCTGTCAGGGCAGCCTCTTTATCTTACTTGTGTAAGATAAGCTATCTAAACATGAATAGCATTCTGAAGTGAAGGGAAAAAATGACTTAAAATTTTAAAAGCATCACGGCCGGGCACGGTGGCTCACGCTTGTAATCCCAGCACTTTGGGAGGCCGAGGCGGGCGGATCACGAGGTCAGGACATCGAGACCACGGTGAAACCCCGTCTCTACTAAAAAAATACAAAAAATTAGCTGGGCGTGGTGGCGGGCACCTGTAGTCCCAGCTACTCGGAGAGGCTGAGGCAGGAGAATGGCGTGAACCCGGGAGGCGGAGCTTGCAGTGAGCCGAGACTGCGCCACTGCACTCCAGCCTGGGCGACAGAGCGAGACTCCGTCTCAAAAGAAAAAACAACAACAACAACAACAACAACAACAACAAAAAAAAAATTTTAAAAGCATCAATACCATTTCAAAGTAAACAACAGGTCCTTTTAAAATGATTAGAGGATTATTTGTGCATTCTTTTATGGGTCAAAATTAAAGCTTTTAAAAGAATAAAGTGATGTTTGAAAGAAAATATATCAAGAACAAATAATTAGAGTAGTGGAAGACGACCAAAAAAGAAAGGTTTGAAATTAGAAGATGGTCTTTAAGCCCAGTAATATGTCATAGGAAAATAATAAATAATAAACACAAATAAAACTGAATAGACTCTAAAAGAAAACCAAGATAAAGGTGTTATCTTAAAGAAAGTAGTACAAACTCAGTAATAAAAATGAAGAGTGTGTACCTAATAGTAAGGTGCTCATAATCCCTGCATATATTTAATACTAATGTTTGTATTTTCTATATGCTATATGTTGATACATTTTGTGGACAGCCTCTCAAAGTTATATGACCTTTCTCCTATT
Source organism: Hylobates moloch (assembly GCF_009828535.3). Lineage (NCBI taxonomy): Eukaryota > Metazoa > Chordata > Mammalia > Primates > Hylobatidae > Hylobates > Hylobates moloch. The sequence continues at coordinate 6,302,123 of NW_026652299.1, forward strand.
GTGTTCAGTGTGTATTTAGCATATAATCATACTCATATATATTGAGAACCATTATTAATATAAAACATTAAAATAGGAAAAAATTATAGATTTTAAATGTTTCTAATTTCCCAATATCATCAATAATTTTTATGTATAAATTGATATTCTGCTAGCTTTTCCTCCACCTACAACTCATTCTATAGGAATAATAGTTATATCCTTGTATGTTGACCCTTTCATTCAAAAGTCTCCATTGTACCAGGAAGCAGTCGTCTCTATAGGGAGTGTGATTGGGAAGCTCTGAATTGATGGCATTCCTCGTAATGTTTTTAATTTATTTTTATGTCAGTAGTGAGAAGCGTTACTATTGTGTAATCTTATCTCCACTCCAGAATTAAAGGGAGTGTATTATTTGACTTCCTTCCTTTGTTGTCCTCCAATAGCAGGGGTCAAGTTCTACTTTATTCAGCATACGCTGGAAAGGAATACAAACAAGAGTAAATCAAGCTGAAAATACTCATTGCCTCCTCACTTCACTGCTTCCAGTTCAACCAGGCTTCTCCCACTTCACTTCACTTATATGCTAATAAAGACCAGAGACTTTACGTGACCATCCCAGGGTTCCTATATGCTCACCTTCACCAACCACAAATGCTGGTGGAAAATCACTGTCTCCACTATCAATTCACATAGAGAACCAAGGAGCTGTCCAATTTATGTAGGGAACATCTGCCACCTGTTAAGATATTGTGCAAAGAGCACACTGAATACTACCAAGAACACAACCCAGGAAAATGGATCATGATTCTAGGCCTTCAAATCAAACACATAGGAAATCCTTATAAATGGGATCCTTTAAAAGAGGATTTTACTCTATCAAGCAAATGATAATCATATTTAAATGAGACAGGGAATGTATTTTAGAAGTATTTTAAAATTTAAAATGATCAATAGATTTTAAATGATGAGAAATAGAAGCTTATAAAACCCTTACTTATATTCAGCTAGCCCAAGTCAACTTTTAATTTTATATAGAAATAGCATGTTTTCCTACTGGAAAATGTATTGTTCCTCTTAAGAAAATACAGATAATGCTCAAGAGTTGGTGGCACCCAAGGTTGGATTAATGAAAACAGGTAAGACATAGCAAATATCTAAATCACTAGTATTCAATTACTATGTATGGTTACAAAGGGTGGGGACAAAGTTGGACCATATTAAGTGGCTTAATGTGTGCTGGATATTTTATGCACTTCATTAATTTCTCAAAGCTCTCTAAAGGGTAAAAAGTATCATTCCATTACTGGTGAAGATTCAAACTAGAGAGACAGTAAGCATCTAATTCAGGAACATAGGGATATTCATCCATGGAGCTGGTACATGAACTCTCCATTATTGTCAGTTCTAGATACCACGTCTGGTTGATTGGTGGCTTGGGTGTTTGTTTTCTCTCTAAGCCATGCGTTTTCCTATCAGGGTTATGTGAATAACAGGTTACCTTAAGGAGAACTCTCCCAATCAGACCTAGTGGGTGGAAATGGACAAGTGTGACCTGATGGAGTAAAAGTGCTTTGTGGCCATCAGCGCTCTTCCAGGTGCTGCACAGGAACACAAGGGTCTGGAAATGCAATTAACTACTCCAAAAAGCTTTCTGCCCATTGCTACTCTGACATTTAAGATTTGTGACAACTTGTTACCTTTCTTGTCTCCCCTGGAAATGCTGTTTGCCAAAGGAACATAATCCTAAAGTCTCATTCATACTCTATTTACTAAGCAAGCAATCATGGACGTGTCACTATGATATTAATTTGAGTTTAGAAACAAGTTAAGCTATCTAGCTCTTGATGTCAGTGACTTCACCCATGAACAGAAAACTCAACTCTTATTTATTGATAAGAAAGTATTTCCAAAGCCTCAAAAGTATTTTTTTAGTGTAATGTTTGACTCTCCTACAGTATTTATATTGTTTGTATATCAAATCATGGAGATTACTTGTCTTTTTTTATTCCCACTTGTATGTTTCCTTCTGGTGCAATGGGATACCTTTCATTTTAAGTAGTGGAATTTCAAAATAAATTGCAAAACAAATCAATCTCCAATAGATAAATGAAAAATGTGCAATGAAGCTAAAAATATCCTCCACAAAGGTGCTAGTTGGCTGTGTTGCTTAGCTACCCATGACCACACAGGCTGACAGCACCATGAACTCCCAGGCTGAGCTGAGTATAATTACCAACCAGATTTCCATTTCATTAAGTTCCTCTTACGAATCTTGAGAATTTCAAAATGTGTATATTTAGATGATTTCACTACTGTAAATTAGGACAAAATTTGCTTCCTTGAAAAAAATAACATTCCACAGTGTGTTTCTGAGTAACGTAACTTGCAAAGGTTGAAATAGCGACACTTTGAAGGCAAAATTTTAATTTTAAAAGAAATAACTAGATTCAAAGAGTTAGAGCCAGATATTATTTTTTTCTTTTTTAAAATCATGAAATTGCTTTTCCAGTTTTACTTTAAGTGCAAATAAAATGAGGAATGAAAAACTTAGGACTGCTTTATTTTCTTGAAAATCATAAAACATTGATTTTTCTTTGCCAGCAGAGGTAATCTTTTCATGCTCTTTCCCCAATTCTAATGTTTAAATGGAGGTTAATTTCACAAATGTCTTGGACCATTTAGCAGAGTCCTGTGCAGAGAACACAGTAATTCAGTTCATCAGACAACAAAGCCCATTAGCAGATATTACTAAGTCACTACTAAAAGGCAAGGATAAAGGAAACGCAGAGATTCATATCCCTTCATAATTAACACACAAAGCTTTGAGTGCAGATTATAGTAGGATTATGGTGAATTAAAGAAGTACATTTGATGCTCATTTTATAGATTTCTTATTATGATACTTATCTGAAATATATATGCATTCATTTAATTCCATAAGCATATAATTGAAACAAATAGCTGAAATCCATTTATATCTTCTGAAAGTAAAAAGATTATCTTGTAAGCATATTTGCATCCATTTACAATCTAATAAACTGGACAACATTTTATTGTTTCATTTCCTCTATTCTCTTAAGAAAGAAAACTTTATCCCCCTGATCTGGGCTGGATTTGTATTATTTAAAACATTTTTTTTAAATTATCAAAATAATGCATGCGTAAGATAACATTCCATAGTATAAATAAAAACATGGTGAAAATCAACAGTCTCTGGCTTCTTTGCTTACCTCCTCAGTCCTACACTCATTTTTTTTAGTAGTTAGAATTTTTTTTTTGAGGTGAAATTCATATAACATAAAACTCACCATTTTCAAATGAACAAGTTAGTGGCATTTAGTGCCTTCTCAGTGTTGTGCAATCACCACCTCCCTCTAGTTCCCCCCAAAATTTCATCATTCCTAAATGAAGCCCCACACCCATTAAACTGCTACTCACACTGTCCCTTACTCCAGCCCTGGCAACCACCAAATCACATTCTGTCTCTATAGATTTACCTATCCTGGGTATTTTATATAAATGGAATCATACAATATTTGGCATTCTGTGCCTGGCTTCTTTCACTTGGTATAATCTAATACTTATAACTTTCATTTTTCTGAAAGGAATTCTTATAATTTTTGATAATATATTTACACCTCTTCCAGAAAACTATCTATTGACTTCTTGATATGGAATAAGAGTATTCACTCTATATTAACAATTTCCCCTTTACATTCTATTGTTTGAGTGACTTTATTATTCTTAGTTTTTCATTAGTTGCTATTGTAATTTAAATGATATATTAAAAGCCATATTTTTTGTTCCTCTTTCAATATTTTCTGACTCCACATTTTGTAAATTGAGGGTATTCAAACTACATTTTCCTCTTCCTTTCTTCTGTTTTGTTACATCTAATCTTCTCTCAGTTGTACTTTTCCACCGTTGACGTTTATATATTTACTTATTTTTCAAATATTAATGAGGAGTCACATTTATTATGGACTCTGTATTAGGTACAGAAGGTATAAGTTGAAACATATTATTTTTATCTTGCAATCACAACCTAGTCTCCCATACCTTGACAGTAGATTGACTCTATTACCAATAAATAGCACTTTCAATAATAGGAAGTAGTAAATATTGTTAAACGAGGGGCCAAGTTCTCTATTAAGATACTTCTCATTTGTTACGTGTACAGGGTTACTTTCTTGAGCCAATTGAATATAAATGAACCCACATTTAAAATTAAAACGTGTTCTTCTTATTTTAGCTCCCGATTGTTTTAAAGCATACTTCCTTTTAATTTGCTTTATATTTGCACCATGACTTTCTTATGTATTTTTATTGCATGTTGTTTACCTGGGCATTTCTAATTTTCTTTTTATCTGTCATCTGACATTTTCGTATTCACAAATTATCCTAACCTTTCAATCACAATTTCTCCTTCTTCAAGGCTCTCTTTTCCTTAGCAACCTTTTCACTGAAGGCTATAAGCCTTCTCTAATTGGGAACAATTGCCTTCTAACGTGTTATAGAGGCTTCTTTCAGGCTATTCTTCAAAGTTTGCAGACTTGTAGTCATTGTTTCCTGGATTACTTCCCTTCCTCTTTTGGGATTTACTCTCTCCTTTGACTGTATTCCAGAATACCTTCCAGTATTCCTCTAAGAGAAATGCATGAACGATAAATGTTATGTGGCCTTGCATGTTGAAAATCTTCCTGATTTTATTTTACTTGAATGACAGTTTTTCTGGGTATAAAATTTTAAAAGCATTGCACCTTCTTCACTGAGCATCCATTGGCTTTGAAAAAATTTATTATGCCAGAATAATTTTATTTTTTATATGTATTTTGTTTTTTATAACTTTTTTCTTCTCTACAACTTTTTAAGGTATTCTGTTTATCGTTAATGTTTTGACATTTTGCCATAATATGTATATTCATTAATCCTTTCATCCTCATTGAGCAGAGTAATCAGGGAGACCTTTTATGTTGCTGAACATGTCTTCTCACATCCCTTTTTTCATTTGTGGAACAAATAAACATCTAGTTTCATGTGTTTGTGTTTCATATTTTCTAATTCTTTTGCTTTTGAATTATTTTTCTATTTATAATCATGTTGAATTTTTAACAGCCCTTTTAAAACAATCTCTAAGAGGTTTTATTTGTCTAATAACATTTCTTTCTACAATTACATTTGTGTTTTCTGGATGCAGTATAGCCCCAATACTCTGTTAATGCATTTGATTTTTGCTAGGTCTCTTCTCTTGGTAGTGATTCTGAGTGGAAGCCATGAATGGATTCACTCTTCCTTTTTTGCTTTGTGTTGAGCAGTGGTCTTTTGTGCAGGCTTTGGGGCTGCAATCCAACGTGTCAAAATAAAAGGGGCTTTATTTTAAGGCATCGAAATGGAGTAGAGAATTTTTTGGCTATCCTTGGAATTCTTGTCTAATTTGTTTCAAAGATAAATATTTAGTTGTTTGCCTGAATATATATTATAGCCTGTGACACTTTCACTCTCTCTGTGTGTGTTTGTGAATGTGTGTGTGCATATTAAGGAGAAAGTGTTATTGTGGGGATATTGCCAAGTAGAGTTTACCATGTATATTTAACCCCCATGTATGACTTGTAAGCCCCCCAGCAGTCCCATTAATTTGGGGCCCAGAGATGCTTAGAGATTTTGTTCAGAAGAACCTTCCCCAATATCAATATAGTTCAGTCCCTTACTTCCTTCTAGTTCTTACTCAGATGTTAGCTTTTCAATCAAGATGATACTCTACCCTCTTTAAAACTGCAACCCATATCCCTTCCCAGTACTCCATATTCCTCTTGTTCTGCTTAAATGTTATATTTTATGCACCATCTTTTGCCAAATGAATATGATTTTTTACATTTTTGAATTAATACACATTTTAACGGACTGACAAATGTCTTAGCTATCAATTTTACTATTAGAATAATTTTAATGAAAAACTAACAGGTTATTAACCCACAATTTTGTGAAGCAAGAAAACTTGTTAGGACCTTTGCACAGTAGCACACTGTAAGGAGGGAATAAGTGGATCACCTTGGAATTTAGCTACTAGGAGAACTGTACCTCTTGTTCCTATTAATTGCACATCCTTCAGCTTCCTGTTGGCTCATGACTTTGCCATAATGATTTTTTAAATTGAACCTTTCTGGTTAATATTTCCTTTGGATGCTAGTTTTCTTGTTTAAATAAATTGCTGAAATGTATCCCAAAAAGAAATATTGGAATTACATCAGTTCAGCAATTAAAAAAAATTATGTGAAGAGAAATTGGATAATATCCTAATGGGATTACATGAAAAAACCCAAAGTATTCATATTTTTAAGTCAGAAATAAAGAAATCTCAACCTATCAGCTAAAATCACCTAGCTGGGACAGTAAGGCCAGGTTCTATACATTTCTGTCCCCCATGGGAAGAATGAATTAATTACAATTTCTCACTTAAAGTCAAAGATTGAATTTCTGTTAAAATATTGGAAGAGGTTAACAAAATGTGCAGGCTATCAGTTATTTCCAATGGTTACTTTCTTTTCAAAAAATACATTAGCTACTTTGTAGAGAATCCAGTTTGAATGGGCACATGATGGAGGTTTTAATAAAGATCATTTGTTTCAATGGGTATATATTAAATGGCTTCTAAATCTTTAAAATCTTCTTTTCTGAGGAATAAGAAGTCTCAATATTGTGTGTTTATGTGTCTTTATATAAGTGGGTGCCTATCAATGCTTTCAGGAATTTTTTTATTAAATTTTTTTTTTTACTTAGGGAAATATACATATTTTCCCACATGAAACAGTTGATAGTAAATCTTGAAATGCATTTCTGAAAACACAGCTCCATCTAGTAATTTGTAATTTGCTTCAAAGAATATCAACTAACACAAATAAATGTGACTCAAGTGATTTCTGTACCATTTATTCATTCATCTCAGAACTTCTTTGTGTAAAAAGATTTATTTCGTATGTATTGTGTATGCTTTAAGCAACATGAATTAATTTGGTAACTATCCCATTAGGCTTTCTTTGAATGCATATGTGCATATAGGGTTAAGGGGAGGAAGGAGGAAAATTAGTTGAGGGGAAGTTGGTTAAAAAAATGAAATTATTCTGGGATGCTTTCCCAAATGAGAAATTAAGGGAAAGAATAATAATCATGATAATGATAATAAAGAAGAATTGATAAAACTTTATTTAAGTTCAATAGAAACTGTTAAGAAAATAATGGGGTGAAATTGCTCATATCTCAAGAGAGCAATTGCAATGAATATGAGAAAGTGGTAGGGAAGCAATTCTTTTCCAATCTTCATATCTTAATCACATGATCCTCTTAGGATGCCAAAGTCCAGTCTTTTTAAATATTGAATAAGTACTTTTTGTGGGCAAATCTATTAGCTGTAGTATTTGGACTTAACTTTTTCTTCAAAATTAAATAGTGTCAAGAAGCTAAGAAAATAGTAAGTTGATAATACTCTATCTTGGAAGAGATTTATGTTACACAATTGTACGCATTTCATAGAGCCTATTGACTTATATGTTTATGACTTGGGTATTTCACTGTATATAAATTTTTTATCAAAAGAAGTATAAACAAATATTGAATTCTAGCAAATGATGTGAATGCCAAACTATCCAGGAGGAAGTATAATAGTATCTGCTATTGACTTTGACATGTAAAAAAATCTTAAGATGGATGAATGGGAAAGGGATGATTAGACATGTGATTAAACAAGTACAGTAACATGTTAATCGTACAAACTACACAACGAATATATGAAATATATTGAAATACATGAAAAAATATTTCAACTTTTCAGTATGTTTGACATTTTGTCATAAAGTTTCAAAAAATCATAATAAAAACCCAATAGTAAATAAATCAAAACATTCCATGTTCACATATTTTCATATTAACAAATATTTTTTAGTTAAAAATATTTAGATACGAAAATTCAAATCTCTGTGTAATAATTTAATATTTTGAATTGAAGGCTGTTGGCTTAACATATAAATATTTTACAAATATATTCCTTTGGTTCATTATTATCTTCTTCCACAATCAATTCAATAATTTGATAAGTTATTGATACTGGGTGGGATGATGGGGTTAAGCAGGAGTGCTAGGGACAGAGCATGGCGCATTCCCTGGGGAGAAGCCCCACGTTAAGCTGAAGCCCAGAGTCAGCAGGGCTAAGCAGTCACACGGTGGCATCCTCACAGACAAGTTGTAACTTCACAGAAACTGAGTTGGTTTCAGTTCGAAGTAGCTAGAAAAAGATTTTCAGATGCATTTTAAAAAATAAGGTTTATTTTAAGGCAGGAGCAACCTCACTATTCTGAGCTAGTAAGTTTTTGGATGTTTGTTCATTTGCTTGTTTATATTTTTTTAAGTGGGAATTCTAGAATCAGAATTGACATTCACATATCACAATAAATATATCTGTGGTAGATACTACATCCTAAAGTAGATTTCAAATCGCACAGAACATATTTAAGAAATACACTTGCTCAGGTTTCTGTAAGACAGATGTATAAGACATAATGTACTAAAACTTTGTATTTGCCTAAATGTATAAATACATTTACCTTCCCAGGGAAATTTCTTTGTGTTACATAAAGAGTAGGCAATACAGTGCCCTAATAGTTGTGGAGAAATTCATGAGTGTGATCAATGAACTCAATTATGGCCCCATTCCAAGGATTTCCAGCTTTCCTTTACAATGATACATAGTTGCCTATGAACCTGACACTGCTCTCCAGATCTTTTCAATAAATAAGAAGGATACTCTAGAGCATGTGTGCACATTCACTCTGCCTTTCTCTCTCTGTTTCTCTCTCACACACACACACTGGGTCCCCAGCTGATTTTCTTCCCAAGGTTAGTTGCTAATACATTCCTAGCACCCATGCATTATTAATGCTCCCCGCTCTCCAAGGTGGCAGTGACAAATAGGAAGCAAAATCTACTGACTAGTGGGGAATGTACTTTTTAGTCATGCTTGAATTTTTCAATCCATTCTGCTTGTTGAGGATTTTTCTGTAGAGATTCTGTGACTGAATGTGCCTTTATATTCCCCTTCTCCTTTCACCCTTTCCCCACTTTTTGTTTTTCCAATCTAAGAGGCATTCAAGTAGACAGAGGAATTATGTATCAGGGCTTTGAGGGGGAGTAGAGCAAAAAGTAATTTTAAATAAAAATTTTGTTAAATACCTTTGAGAATTCCCAAAGCAGGAAGGTCATTGTTTCTCTTCACATGTAGGAAGCAGCAGTTTTTACTCCAAAAGGACTTGCATGTAGTTAAATAAATTGTACTATTTTAACTAGGTTATGCCAGCTTTAGTATTCCCAGAAATAATACCAAGTGTGTATCATGAGAAACATTGATTGCTTAATGTGCAGATTTGTTTCTTCAGATATAAAATCGTATTCATTCTGTAATATACGGAAGCAATCTGTGAAGTACATTCTGAGATGATTCTTGGGTACTATAAATCCAACTAACAGCTCTATTCATTTGTTTAATTCAAAATTACTCCATTTAAGGTATTATACCTTTGCACATGTGATGAGAAGATTTTAGAAAATACCTTTTTGATGTATAAAGATTTAATTGGTAGAGAACAAAGTAATTGGAATTCCCCCAGCAACTAGAGTTGGGAGCAAATCCTTTTTCCTATGTTTCCCCAGTTTGAAGTTGGAAATCACAATCCTTTTTATTTTATTTTATTACTATTTAATTTCAATAGCTTTAGGGGTACAAGTTGTTTTTGATTACATGGATGAATTGCATTATGGTACCCATCACCTGAGTAGTGTACATTGTACCTACTAGGTAGTTTTTCATCGCTCACCCCCTTCCCACTCTCCCCGCTTCTACATGCCCAATGTCCATTATAGTACTCTGTATGCCTTTATGCGCCCAATTTAGCTGCCACTTATAAGAGAAGATGCAATATCTGCTGTTTGATTCCAGAGTTACTTCATTTAGAATAACGGCCTCCAGTTCCATCCAAGTTGCTGCAAAAAAAAAAAAAAGTTACTTTGTTTTCTGAGGCTGAATAGTATTCCATGGTGTACATATACCACAGTTTCTTTATCCACTCATTGGTTAATGTGCACTTAGGTTGATTATATATCTTTGCATTTGTGAACTGTGCTGTGATAAACATATGCACGCAGGTGTTTTTTGATATCGTGACTTTTTTTGCTTTGAGAAGATACCAGTATTCAGATTGCTAGATTGAATAGTAGATCTACTTTTAGTTCTCTGAGAAATCTCCATGCTGTTTCCCATAGAGGTTGCACTAATTTACATTCCCACTAGCAGTGTACACCATAGCCACACCAATATCTACTGTTTTTGACCTTTCAATCATGGCCATTCTGGCAGAGGTAGGGTGGTATCTCACTGCAGTTTTAATTAGCATTTCCCTGATGATTGGTGATGTTGAGCATTTTTCCATATATTTATTGGCCATTGTATATCTTCTTTTTAGAAATGTCTATTCATGTCCTCTGCCCACTTTTTAATGTTTTTTTATTAGTTTGAGTTCCTTGTAGATATTGGATATCATGTGCATAATTTGTCACAATTACAATCCTTAACATCAAATAGTCAATTACCACAATATTCTTGTTTGTGAATTATTAATAAACCACTTAAAACATGGTGATCACTTATTCTCATATCAGAGAAATTAATAATTCTATAAATTAAAAGATAGTAAGAACTAGAAAGTGATGGCAGAACCATGGTCTTTTATGCAGTTACAATTTCTCCAAGGGGGAAGATACAAAAAAATTTTGAATGTATATTTTCTACCTAATAATTTGCTAAGTGCTTTCAATATATTATCTCATTTAAATATAACAAAGATTCTGTGAGGCAGGTATTATTATGCCTGCTTTACAATTAAAATTAAAAACTGAGACAGAATAACTAATTTCAACGGGCTTAATAAGTGGCAAATCTAAAATGAAATGATTCAATTTGATGTCAAAGTTCACGTTCTGTCTGCCACACAGTGGTTGCCTTCTTAGACCGTGAATTTCTGCATTACAATGTTATTATAGTTGGTTCTTATAGTTGCTTAGTAATGGTGATGGCACATGACCCAGTGGAGTTATTTTTCAGTAGGTATCATTGGCTTAAACCCACTTAGAGGAGTTTTCTAACACAGATAATTGGCTCAAATGCATGACTTTCATGTCCAAAATCTATTAGAGTACATTTTGTGCTGGGATCTAACACGTGTATTGAGCCATGAAAAAATTAGCTGAAATAATTAGTGCCCTCTTGAAGGTGATTGTTAAATTAATACCTGTGTAGAAGTATAGAATCAGGTATTCTGCAAATAAAGGGAGAAAACTAAGGAAATCTTCTGGATTTCCAAGCATGTGAAATAGTCAAGTTAGGTATTCTAAAGTGAATATGAAATAAATAATAGGATAGTCCCTAACATGGCTCTAAAAGTTACTGTACTGCTGCTCTTCATGATGATTGAATCCAAGTAACTGCACACACAGCCACAAATCTTCCAAAAAGAATACCGTTTAATAAGGGTATCAAATAAATCCACCTATAACCCACAAATACAACATAGCAGGGAAAACAATACAAAAACTTCTATTTGTATGTAAGTGCAAGAATAAACACCTGAAATGAGCAGTAATCTCTGACACCCTGGCAGAAAGCTGAGTCAGTCTTAGCTTGCACAAAAAAAGAGGATACTATCAGCAGGTCATGCAACTCAGTAAACCTAACCCTCAGAATTATTCAATCCCATCCTGATGGGAGAAAATACGGAAAGCAGGAACAGGTTTGACACCTTGTGGATTAGAACTCTAACGGCTTCAAAAGGAATTGGCTCGAAAGTGCATGGGATTCGAGGTGGCAATTCTGAGAAGGTAAAACTCTAGAGCAGATTGAAGCAATTTGGAAGGAAATGGAATAGTTTGAAGATTTGGGAAGAAGAGAAAAGAAGAAAGCAAGCAATCCTTTAGTGGTCCATAAAACAAAACAAAACAAAAATAGATGATTGTAGAATCAGAAGATGCACCAACCCATTCCCAATATGTAGAGTTAGTTAAAGAAATCAAACTGCTCTATATCAATAAAAGAGAATTCTACTAAACTGAGAAGTCTAGTAACTACTCAAGCCTGTTATTTCCTTCCGTATTTCACCTTTTATTGCTTGCCCTGAAAACTCTACCACATTTTAAAATGAATAACAACAAAATGGCAGGAACGACTCATGCAAAGTGACACACAAAAAACTAAACAAAACAGAAGGTGGCAATCAAAATTATTCAATTGATTAAGGTGTTAACAGAAACCTAAACTGGAAAACAGAATAAAACTGCAACTCAATACTACAATATAAATTAAACAAACATTATTTGGAAGATATGAAAGTCCGTGCCAAATCAGAAGAGAATTAATGATAAAACTAAATGTATAACATAAAAGTTGACTAAAATCATGAAAAATTCCAAGAAAAAGACACAATTATCTCAGAAACATGGATCAGATTATTAGGTGCCCATGGAAAATTAGATTCGACTGAAAATATAGTTATGGCAAGAGACTTTGAAAAACAAAAACAATCAAGAGAATGAAAACAAAATAAATTAGAAATGTGTAAAAGAAAGTAATACATATAGAGGAAAGGCAAAGAAATTACTTCTAGTCTTTCTAGTCCCATCAACTTGCACATTCCAATGGAGATTTTCTCCAAGTCCCACTAGTTAGTGAACAGAGAGTCCTAGTGTCACCAGACCAGGCTTTGCTGAATTCTAAGGCTGGGCAAGGTTGAGTTTGAAAATGGCACAATTATTCAGGTTAGCTGAGTTGGGACTTGGATAGGTAAAGATGATCATCTAAGTACCAATTGCACTGGACCAAGAAAGATAAATAATGCAAAAAGCATGATTCCACTCTCAATAGTTTCCAGTGTTGCCAGGAAGACAATATGAGCGTGCTTGTAAGACACCACACCCAAGTGATTCATTTCTTATGGGAGATAAAGGTTAAATTGTACTGGAAGCTCAGAGGTGAGAAAAACCATCACCATCTGGGGGCAGAAGAGATCACCTATTCCAAAGATGTTGCAATTGCTTAAAACATTTTTTCAACTTGAACTTTGAAAATGTTTTTACAATAAAAACAAAATGTTAGTCATGTTCTGACCAAAGTACACATCACCCTTTTTATTAACCCATGCTGTTCACTAGATGAGACTCCAAATGTTTTTATTCTGTTCTTAAAAATCAGATTCACTAATCAAAGTTACAAAACACGCTGTCATTCTAGGTAAAGGTACAGGCTCTGAACTCCTCCCAAAAGTATGTTTAAATCTGCTATTTTCAAAAATGATATTGTTAGAGTTATAAAAATATATTCTTAGGGTTGTGATTCACAACACCACGCATCTTTGAATATATACATTTCACATATGTTTTTTAAAAATCTGTCAAATTATAGTCATATCTCAAGTGAAATAAGTAAACCATTATGATTGAATTCTTCCTTTAAGAAACCTTTGCCTCTACACAGTCTCTCTCCAGTTGACAGCTAGAGTATTCTTTTAAACTATAGATGAGTTTTCTTGTCATTGTGCTAATAAAATCCTCTAATGGCTTCCAGTGAGGTGTCACAGCTTTAAGATGCTACACGAGAAAGCCCCTGTTCAACATTTGTCTCCATTCCCTCCATGGCCCCGAAGTGACAATCTTCCAGTCACACAACATCCTTGCACTTTCTTGAACAGACCAAGCTTCATCCAGTCTAAGTGCCATCACCTCAGTTCTCCCTGCTTCCCAGAAGGCATTTTTTCCAAATCTTTATGTAGCCACCACCTGCTCTTTCTTTATCAAGCATTAACTCAAAGCCACCTCCACAAAGTGTGCTTTCCCAGTCATCTTATCTAAAGTAACGCCAATTCTGCCTGCCTCTGCCCTGCTGGTCCACAAATCTTTGTTCTAATAGTACCTACCCCAGGAATATTCGTTTGTTTATTGTCTGTCACCCCAAATGGTAAGTCCCATGTCTCTTTTTCAGTGCATTACATAACATTGAACGCTAGACAATTTAGTCTATCATAATTTTTTAAACTAATTTTTTCAAAAATTAGTCTAGGGCCGGGCTCAGTGGCTCAAGCCTGTAATCCTAGCACTTTGGGAGGCCGAGACTGAAGGATCACGAGGTCGGGAGATCGAGACCATCCTGGCTAACACGTCTCTACTAAAAATACAAAAAATTAGCCGGGCGTGGCGCCCTGTAGTCCCAGCTACTCGGGAGGCTGAGGCAGGAGAATGGCGTGAACCCGGGAGGCAGAGCTTGCAGTGAGCTGAGACCGCACCACCGCACTCCGGCCTGGGTGACAGAGCGAGACTCTGTCTCAAAAATAAATAAAAAATAAATAAAATTAAAAAAATAAAAATAAAAATTAGTCTACTATGGTTAGAACATATTTATTAAATAAATATGTGATTCAGTGAATGAGGGATTAAAATAATAAATACATAAATGAAGATAGTGGAATTCGATTCATCTCATTCAGCTTTTCTCCTTTCTGATGGTTATAAGGGAATTGTTGCTTCCCTGTGGGAAGGAAAAGAAAGGTATGTTTTATTCCTCCACTTCTTAGGGCTTTATTACAAATAAGTGCGGGACTAAGGAAACTTAGTTTAAAATATAATGATGAACTAAATCTAGTGTTCGATGTTATGTTACCTGACTGCCATGTTCTTCAATCCTTCTCCAACTAAACACTCACATAGAGTTTGTTAACTGATATTAAAAATGAAAGGGGAAAAATATGCAGACATCATGTGCATCCGGTTTCACATTTATTGATAAGTAAAAATACAGGCTACTGTATTTTTCTCCTACTGGCAAACAGACAGAAGAGCAAGGAGGAAATAGAGGTATTTCAGAGGAAAATGACATCTGATGGATAGCTCCCCAAGATGAATGATTTTGAACTATTTTCAAAGCTATGCTACCTTTTCCATTCTAAATTATGGAGACTTGAATTTTCTTTGACTCAAAGCAGAGTCTAGAGACAAGTGACAGTTACCAAATACAAGGGCACCATGCAGTTCAAATTTATAAAATAGCAAATATGACAATGCATATTTTTATATTTCCTTGTGTGAGTGGATTTTATTATTTCTGATAGTGACTCAGCCATTAGGTAAGATGGGTAAGTATCACTGGACAGGCATTGATAGAAATGGAAAAACAAAGCAAAGATCAGGAACAGAATGAAACTCTATTCTTTTCAGTCCTTGACAGTTTATTTTATTTAAAGTTTCCAAGTATTATCTATGAATGTCACTTTTTAAACCATTGTGGTGAAAAGCTCATTATCAAGGCCATCACAAACAAAAGGAAAATTATTTTGTGTGTTTTAAAAAGTAAGGAGTAATTATTATGGCTGAGAAAAAAATCAATTCATTCTTTTTCTTGTTGTTCAGTTCTTATTTTTTCTTTACCTTTAGCTTTAAATGATATCTAGTCCAGAGGCACGAGGCCATGAAGTCCCTTCGTGGTGCTTCTCCTTGGAAAAGCAAAAATAAATAGAGAAAAAGCTTGGAATGAAAACAGCAAAGATAAAGTCTTTATTCAAAAGCATTAGAGAAGCTAAAATATTGATATGCTACCCTACCTATAGGCTATGAATATAGGCATATTTTTCTGAACGCCAAAGCCATGCATTTTATGATGAAGGTTTTGTGTGAAAGCATGCCATGTTACAGTGCCACATTTCATTATTATAGGATATAAATCCTCACATAGGCTATTATTCCTCACAGAGAATCTGTAGCTATATCTTACTCTGGCACTGTGAGTTTTGTTCCTGAATAGATTCACTTAAAATCTGGAGGAGAGGAAGGAAAGACAGGGAGAGAGGGGAGAGAGAGAGCAAAAGATAGGGGGAGAGAGAAAAAAGAGGAAGGAAGGAAGGAAGGAAGGAAGGAAGGAAGGAAGGAAGGAAGGCAGAAAGGACGGAAGGGAGGGAGGGACGGAGGGAGGAAGGGAGGGAGGGAGGTTGGTTTAAAAATTAGCAACCATAAAAGCCATGAGTTCATGAAGGAAACTAGTCAAACAAACTTTCTGGCAAAATATGATAGTTTAATGAAGAAGTAGCATCATATGTTTTTATCCAGGGAATCTTATTCTATAATGGAATCCACTGCATGAGTCTTTGGAAATGTTATAAAGCCTGGTAGCTCTTTCAGAGCCCTGTATGTACAGACTTTCATTTTATTAAAAAATAAGATATCATGATATTACTTGGAAGGCTGATGGGTGCATCAGCTAAATATTGTAAAGTCTGACTTTTTAAATTTTATTTTAAGGAAATTTTACTAATCATTCTATAACTAAAATAGCAACATGGGTTATATTACTTTAGGCAAGAAACGACCTATAGAAATATATATTTAAAAATAAACTCAACACACATTATGTGACTGCACTTCATTTATTCTTTTGCCTTTAGTATGAACCACTGGGACTCACAATTACTATCACAGGACAGAATTAAATAGCTTATTCCCAGAGCCCAACTCCATTAAAACACATAGACTCTTTGTCACTCTAGGTCAGCTGTGAAAGGGAAGAAGGCACAAGTGTAGAAAGGCTAAGGAAGTCTCCTCTCCCTAGGTGAAAGGTTCAGTGCCATTTTTATCATTCATTTTAACCCAATAACTTTGTCATAATCTCTGGGGAATCTTCCCATTTACTTAATAAATTATTTATTGGTTATGGTAACTACAACACAAAAGAATTTGTTTATACACAAGCCATTAGCTGGTGACCTTTAGTTGAGGTGTACTTTCTAGTTCTGTCTGATGTCTGCAACGCAAAAATGTTGAATAGCAGTGAAAAAATGGTACAGTAAGGTTAGGTAACTTGGTGCAGTTGAAATAGTTATGTATACTCACAGTACGATAGGCATTTTTAAACTTCAGGCTACCATTGGCATTGCATTCAAAGCATGAACTGTATTTAGGGTAATCATATAATTTATGGTCCTGGCCACAACAATTTTGGAAGTAGAAGAAGGCATTATTAATACACCAAAAAAGCAAGCACTAAACTGGGTATGTCTCAGGCAAATTGGGTGTATGGTTACTTAATTATCTCATGATTCTACCAAAGAAAGTTCCATGGTTTCAACTAAAAGCTAGTTTAATTACTGAAAAATATGCACAGTTCAGGGGAAAATCTAGGTGGGTCAACATAAGTTCACCAGGCCTTAGGGAAGAGACATAGATGAGAAAATAGGTTACATTTGCGCTTTTTCTCTTTTAAAATGTTGCGTTTGAATTAAATAAAACAATAAAATCTTAAAATTTCTAGTGAAACAGGTGAGTTCATTCCTTGACTTTAAATTTGATTCCTTATTTAGAAGTATCTATTAAGCTTGAGAACATTCATTTATTCAATCATTCATGCAATCATTAAGAATTATTAATATCTAGGCACAGTTCCCAGTGCAAGGGTTACAAATATGAGTAAGATAAAGTCACTGCCCTCAAAATGTTGCAGAAGAGCAATAGAGTCTATAACAGTGAAACAGATGTGTGATAATAATGTTAAAAATTCACACAGCATATTATGGAAGTTTTTTGAAGGCAATAGCTCATGACACATATGTATTCTGTTAATCATGTAATGAGAACTACACAGATATGGTCTTTCCCTCATGGAAGTGACATTTAACTTATATAAGGGTTGAAGGGAGAGAACAGAAACCACAATGAAATGAATACATAAAAAAATTTTAGGGAGCAACTATTAAAAATATTTATTTTTAAAATGTACAAATATTTTTCAAATGTATTCATTTTAGAAAATGGACAGTTTCTTCCTTTTCCCCTGTATTTTTCCACTCACTGAATTTGAATTAGCCTAGCGACTCTATGACAAACATAATGTTGGGGAACCAAAGTTGTACAAGTTTTAAGTCTGAGCTTTAAGAAACCTTACATGCTTCCTCCTGCTCTGGGGACCCCTAATATTGCAACTAAGTGAACAAGCCAGGGATAACCTCCTGTCTGATAAAAGAGGAGAGACACGTTGCCCAAGCTGACAGTCATCCAACTTGCAGCCTTATGGCAGAGGCATGAGTGAGCCCCGAAGAGACTAGAAAAATATCCAGCAAAACTCAACATAAAAGCACCATCACAAGAACCAAAAATCAGGCGAGTGATCACAGTGCCTGGCTTTAACTTTATATTGCTGAAAGAAGCATTGAAGAGGGTAGGAGAGACAGTCTTGAATTGCCGATGCTACCCCTCCCCTATCCCCTGGCAGCAGCCATATGGCATGGAGAGACTGTGCACATAGGAGAGGGAGAGTGCCGTGACTAAGGGTCTTTACATTGTACTCAGTTCTGTCCTGTCACAGCGAAGATCAAAGCCATGCTGAGTTCAGCTAGCACTCATGCATGGAGAGAGCATTTGGACCAGACCTAGCCAGAAGGGAATCACCCATCCCCATGGCTGGAACTCGAGTTTCTCAGCAAGCCTTGCCTCCGTGGGCCAATGTGCCCTGGGGTCCTATGTAAACTTGAAAGGCAGTCTAAGACACAAAGACTGCAATTCCTGGGCAACTCCTAGGGCAGGGCTAGGCTCAGAGCCAGTGGACTAGCGTAGCCTGTGACCTAGGGAGATACCAGATAGGGTGGCTAAGGGAGTGCTTGTGCCACTCCCACCCCAACTACAGGCAGTGCAGCTCACAGAAACCAAAGTGAATCCTTCCTTCTACTTAGGAGAGGAAAGTGAAAAGCAAAGAGGTCTTTGTCTTGCATCTTTGATACCAGCTCAGCCACAGTAGTGTAGGGCAGAGTCATGAGGCCCCCATTCCAGGCCCTAGCTCATGGATGACATTTCTAGACACACTCTGGGCCATAGAGAACCCACTGCCTTAAAGGGAAGGACCCTGTCCTGGCCGGATGCATCACCTCCTGACTGAAGAGCTCTTGGGCCCTGAATAACCAGCAGCGATACCCAGGTAGTATGCCACAGGCCTTGGGCTCTGAGACATGCTAACTGCAGGTGTGATCCAGGTCATTCCTAGCTATGGTGGCTATGGTGAAAGAAATCTTCTGTTTCAGAAAAACAGAGGTAAAAGTAAAGGGGATTTGTCTTGCACCTTAGGTGTTAGCTTAGCCATAGTGGTGTAGAGAAACAAGTAGGCTCTTCTGGCCCCTGAGTCCAGGCCTAGGCTCTTGGACAGCATTTCTGGACCCGCTCTGGGACAGAGGAGAGCCCATTTCCCTGAAGGTTGAGTCTCAGGCCTGGCAGGATTCAACACAAGCTGACTGACAGCCCTTGGGCTCTTCGTAAACACTGGTGGTGGTCGGGCAGAATCCTGGCATGTGATAGTAATGGTGAGCCCCAGTGGTTCATACTAAAGGTAAAAAAACAAGCGAAGTGCAGTCACATACTGTATGCTGAATTTATGTTTAAATATATATTTCCATAGGTAGTTTATTGCCTAAAGTAATATAGCCCATGTTGATATTTTGTTTATTAGGATAATTGATAAAGTTTCCTTAAAATAAAATTTAAAAAGTCAGACTGTACAATATTTAGCTGATCTACCCACCAGCCTTCCAAGTAATGACATCTTATTTTGTAATAAAATGAAAGTCTATACATACAGGGCTCTGAAAGAGCTACCAGGCCAATGTTTTAAAACATTTCCAAAGACTTAAACAGTGGTTTCCATTATAGAATAAGATTGTCTGGATAAATACATATGATGCTACTTCTTCATTAAACTATCACATTTTGCCAAAAAGTTTGTTTGACTAGTTTCCTTCATGAACTCATGGGCTGGCCATGGTGGTGGCCACAGGGAGAGGCTCCACTGCCTGTGAAAAGGGGAGATACAAGTGGAAAGGACTTCAGATTGTGGTTTGAGTGCCAACTTAGCCACAGTAGAATAGAACATCAGTTAAACTTCTAAGAATTTTGACTCTAATCTCTGACTTCCAGACAGCATCTCCAGATCAACCCAGGGCCTGAGAGAACTCGTTGCCCTAAAAAGAAGGACACAAACCAGGTTGGCTTCACCACTTGTTGACTGTAGAGCCCTAGGGACTTGAGTTAACATAGGTGGTAGCCAAGTAGTGATGACAGCAGTCCTTGGGTGGGACCCAGTACTGAGCTGGTTTCAGGTCCGACCCAGTGCAGTCCCAGTGGTGGTGTTCACAGAGGTGCTTGCATTACCATGCCCCTAGTTCCAGGCAGCTTAGCACAGAGTGAGAGATTCCATTTGCTTGGGAGAAAGTAAGTGAAAAGAACAAGTCTCTGCCTTGTAATTCAGAGAATTCTTCCAGATCTTATACAAGACCACCACAGTAGTACCTCCATGAGTCTGCAAAGACTACAGCATTTTTGGGCTTGAGGCCCAAGTCCCTTGGAATATGTGGAAAACCTTCACAAAAAGGATGGGCACAATAAGCTACGACTGTGAAGACTACAATAAAAATTTAATTCTTCAATGCCCCATCACCGACAAATGTAAACAATCATCAAGATCATCTGAGAAAACATGACCTCACCAAATAAACTAAATAAGACACAAGGAACAAGTCCTGAAGAAACAGATCTGTGACCTTTCAGACAGAGAACTGAAAATAGCTGTTCTGAGAAAACGCAAAGAAATTCAAGGTAACGCAGAGAAGGAATTCAGAATTATATCAGAGAACTGTAACAAAGAGATTAAAATAATTAAAAAGAATCAAGAAGAAATTCTACAGTTGAAAAATACAATTTATGTACTCAAGAATGCATCAGAGTCCCTTAATAACAGAATTTATCAACCAGTAGAAAGAATTAGTAAGCCTGAAGACAAGCTATTTGAAAATACACAGTCAGAGGAGACAAAAGAAAAAAGAATAAAAAAGTAATGAAGCATGCCTACAAGATCTGGAAAATAGCCCCAAAAGGGCAAAGAGTGAGTTATTGGCCTTGAAGAAGAGTCAGAGAAAGAGATAGGGATAAAAAGTTTATTCAAAAGAATAATATCAGAGAACTTCCCAAACCTAGAGAATGATATCAACATTCAAGTACAAGAAGGTGATAGAACACTAAGCAGATTTAACTCAAAGAAGACTACCTAAGGTATTTAATAATCAAACTCCCAAAGGACAAGGATAAAGAAAGGATCCAAAAAAAACAGCAAGAGGAAAGAAACAAATAACATACGATGGAGCTCCAATGTGTCTGGCAATAGACTTTTCAGTGGAAATCTTATAGGCCAAGAGAAAGTGGCATGACATGGTTTAAGTGCTGAAGGAAAAAACTTCTACCCTAAAATACTGTATCCAACCAAAATTTCCTTTGAAGTATGAAGAAGAAATAAAGACCTTTTCAGAAAATAAAAGCTGAGGGATTTCATTAACACCAGACCTGTCCTATAAGAAATGCTACAAGGATATCTTCAGTCTGAAAGAAAAGGATGTTAATAAGCAAGAATAAATCATCTGATGGTAAAAAAAAAAAAAGAAAAAAGAAAATCACTGGTAATGTAAGCACGCAGAAATCCCAGAATAGCATAACACTGTAATTGTAGTGTGTAAACTACTGTTGTCTTAAGTAGAAAGACTTAGTGATGAACCAAGCAAAAATAACAACTACAAGAACTTTTCAAGACATAGACAGAATAAGACATGAAGAGGAACAACAAAAAGTTAAAAAGCTGGGGGACAGGCCGGGTGCAGTGGCCCATGCCTCTAATCCCAGCACTTTGGGAGGCTGAGGGGAGTGGATCACCTGAAGTCAGGAGTTCAAGACCAGCCTGACCAACATGGAGAAACCCCATCTCTACTAAAAATGCAAAATCAGCCGGGTGTGGTGGCACATGCTTGTAATTCCAGCTACTCTGGAGGCTGAGGCAGGAGAATTGCTTGGACCCGGGAGGTAGAGGTTGTGGTGAGCCAAGATTGTGCCATTTTACTCCAGCCTGGGCAACAAGAGTGAAACTCCATCTCAAAAAAAAAAGTGGGGGGACAAAGTTAAAGTGTAGAGTTTTTATTAGTTTTGTTTTTGTGTGTTTGTTTATGCAATCAGTATTAAGTTGACTTCAGTTTAAAATAATGGGTTATAAGGTAGTACTTTCAAGCCTTATGGTAACCCCAAAGCAAAAAACATACAACAAATACACAAAAATTAAAAATCAAGAAATTAAAGCATACCACCAGAAAAAAAAAAAAAAAAAAAAAAAAAAAAAAAAAAAAAAAAAAAAAAAACAAAAAAAAAAAAAAAAAAAAAAAAAAAAAAAAAAAAAAAAAAACACCTTCACTGAGAGGAAGACAGGAAGGAAGAGAAGATCAAAAACAACCAGAAAACAAATAACAAAATGGCAGTAACTCCCTACTTATCATTAATAACATTTAATGTAAACAAACAAAACTCTTCAATCAAAAGACATAGACTGTCCAAATGGACATAAAAAAGCAAGATCCAATGATCTGTTGCCTACAATAAATCAACTTCACCTATAAATACTGAAAATATTGGGATAGAAAAAGATATTCCATGCCAGAGGAAATTAAAAAAAAGAGCAAGAATAGCAATACTTATATCAGACAAAATATATTTCAAAGCAAAAACTCTAAGAAGAGACAAAGAAGGTCATTATCTAATGAGAAAAAGGTCAATTCAGCAAAAGAATATAATGATCATAAATATATATGCACCCAACACTGGAGCACTCAGATATATAAAGCAAATATTATTAGAGCTAAAAAGAGAGATAGATCCCAATACAATAATGGCTGGAGACTTCAACACTGCACTTTCGGCACTGGACAGATCTCTCAGAGGAAAAAATCAACAAAGAAACATAAGACTTAATCTGTATAATAGACCAAATAAACCCAATAGATATGTACAGAACATTTCATGCAACAGTTAGAGGAAGAAAAGAGAGAAGACCCAAATAAATAAAATCAAAGATATAAAGGAGATATTACAACTGATACCACAGAAACTCAAGGTCCCTAGTGGCTACTGAGAGCAACTATATGCCAGTAAATAGGAAAATCTAGAAGAAATGAATAAATTCCTAGACACATAAACTTACCAAGATTGAACCATGAAGAAATCCGAAACTTGAACAAGCCCAATAACAAGTAACGAGTTTGAAGCCATAATAAAAAAGTCTGTCAGTCCAAGAAAGACTGGTACATGATGGCTTCACTGCTGAATTCTACCAAATGTTTAAAGAAGAACTAACACCAATCTTATTCAAACTATTCTGAAAAATAGAGGAAGAGGGAATATTTCCAAATTCATTCTATAAACCACTGTTACACCAATACCAAAACCAGACAAAGACACATCAAAAAATGAAAACTACAGGTCAGTATCACTGATAAATATTGATGCAAGAGTCCTCAACAAAATACTAGCAAACCAAATTCAACAATACATTACAAAGATCATTCATGTTTATCAAGTGGCATTTACCCTGGGAAGCAAGGCTGGTTCAATGTATGCAAATCAATCAATGTGATATATCATATCAACAGAATGACAGACAAAATTTGTGTGATTTTTTCAACTGATGCTGAAAAAGCATTTGATGAAATTCAACATCGCTTCATGACAAAAACTCTCAAAAAACTGGGTATAGAAGGAACATATCTCAACATAACAAAAAGCTATATATAACAGACACACAACTAGTATCTCACTGAATGGGGAAAAACTGAAAGCCTTTCCTCTAAGGCCTGGAACATGACAAGGATGCCCACTGTCACCACTATTACTCAACATAGTACTAAAGTCCTAACTAGAGCAACTAGACAAAAGAAAAAAATAAAGGGCATCCAAATTGGAAAGGAAGATGCCAAATTATCATTATTTGCAGGTGATAAGATCTCATATTTGGAAAAACCTAGAATTTATAAATTCAGTAAAGCTGCAGGATACAAAATTAACATACAAAATTTAATAGCATTGTTATATACCAATAGTAACCATTCTGAGAAAAAAATTTTTAAGTAACCTAATTTACAATGGCCACAAATAAAATTAAATACCTAGGGATTAACCAAAAAAGTGAAAGATCTCTATAATGAAAAGTATAAAACACTGATGAAAGAAATTGAAGATGACACAAAAATGAAAGATATTTCATATTCATTGAATCAATATTGTTAATCCATACAATCCAAAGCAATCTACAGATTCAATGCAGTCTCTGTCAAAATACCAATGACATTCTTCACAGAAATAGAAAAAAAAACCCTAAAATATATATGGAACCACAAAAGACCCATAGTAGCCAAAGTTATCCTAAGCAGAAAGAACAAAACAGGAGGAATAATACTATCTAATTTCAAATTATATTACAGAGCTATAATAACCAAAAAAGCATGGTACTGGCATAAAAATAGACACATAAACCAACGGAACAGAATAGAGAACCCAGAAATACATTCACATACCTACAGTAAATTCATTTTTGACAAGGGTGCCAAGAACATCCATTGAGGAAAAAATAGTCTTTCCAATCAATAGTGCTGGGAAAACTGGATATTCATATGCAGAACAATGAAACTAGACCCTTATCTCTTGCCATATACAAAAATTGAATCAAAAATCGATTAAAGTCTTAAATCTAAGACCTCAAGCTATGAAAATACTACAAGAAAACACTGGGGAAATTATCCAGAACATTTTTCTGGGCATAAAATTTTTTAGGAATACACCACAAGCACAGGTAACCAAAGCAAAAATGGATAAATCAGATCACATCAAGTTAGAAAGCTTCTGCACAACAAAGGAAACAATAAAAAAAGTGAAGAGACAACCCACAGAAATGGATAAAATATTTGCCAATTACCCATCTGACAAAGAATTAATAACCAGAATATATCAGAAGCTCAAACAACTCTATAGAAAAAACCATAATAATCCAATTTAAAAATGGGCAAAAGATTTGAACAGACATTTCTCAAAAGAAAACATACAAATGGTAAATAGGCATATGAAAATATGCACATCACTGATTATCAGAGAAATGCAAATGAAAACTACAAGGAGATATCATCTCACCTTAGCTAAAATGGCTTTTATCCACAAGACAGGCAATAACAAATGCTGGTGAGGATGTGGAGGAAAGGGAATCCTTGTTCACTGTTGGTAGGAATGTAAGTTAATTCAGCCACTATGGAGAACAGTTTGGAGGTTCCTCAAAAAACTGAAAATAGAGCTTCCATATGATTCAGCTATCCCCCTTCTAGATATATATCCAAAAGAGAGGAAATCAGCACATTGAAGAAATATCTTCACTCCTATGTTTGTTGCAGCACTGTTCACAATAGTCAAGATTTAGAAGCAACCTAAAAGTCCATTGACAAATGGATGGATAAAGAAAATGCGGTACATATACACAATGGAGTACTATTCACCCATAAGAAAGAATGAGATTCTGTCATTTGTAACAATATGGATGAAACAGGAGATCATTATATGAAATGAAATAAGCCAGGCAAAGAAAGACAACACATGTTCTCACACACTTGTGGGATCTGAAAATCAAAACAATTGAACTCATGGAGATAGAGAGTAGACGAATGGTTCCCAGAGGCTGGGTAGGGTAGTGAGTGGGAGGAGGAGGTTGGGATAGTTAATGGGCACCAAAAAAATAGAAAAATGAATAAGACCTAGTATTTGATAGCACCATAGTATGATTATGGTCAATAATAAATTAATTGGACATTTAAAAATGACTGAAAAAGTATAATTGGATTGTTTATAATACCAAAGGTAAATGCTTCAGGGGACGGATATTCCAATCTCCGTGATGTGATTATTACACACTGCCTGCTTGTATTGAAATATCTCACGTAGTCCATAAATATATATACCTACTATGTCCCTACAAAAATTAAAAATAAAACATTTCTTTAAAAAATGAACTGGATACTATATAAATCCATACACATACAGGTATGTATATACATATATAATTATATTTTTATTGAAATATATATGCTCATGTGGGCCCATTATAGGTTTTATATATTCATTATCTTATATGTACATACATGTATATAGACATATAGGCCTTTTTTTTTTTCTTTTTTTTTTGAAACTGAGTCTTGCTCTGTTGCCAGGCTGGAGTGCAGTGGCATGACCTCGGCTCACTGTAACCTCTGCCTCACGGGTTCAAGTGATTCTCTTGTCTCAGCCTCCCGTGTAGCTGGGATTACAGGCACCTGCCACCACACCCAGCCAATTTTTGTATTTTTGTAGAGATGGGGTTTCACCATGTTGGTCAGGCTGGTGTTGAACTCCTGACCTCAGGTGAGCTGCCCGCCTGGGCCTCCCAAAGTGCTGGGATTACAGACTTGAGCCACTGTGCCCGGCCGTGAATTTTAACATGAGCCCAGAGTTCTCTATTTACTTTCTTATAGCAACTTACCAGGAAAAGTTTCTTCCAAACACCCCCACTCCCAAAATGGAAGAGATAAATGACTAGTATTTCTTATGCTGATTATGTGAAACTGCTATTGGATGTGTTGGTACATGGAGAATGGGCTGTTTAAAGGAGGTCCTCAGGTGTTGGTCACTGTTGCTCTCAGAGCTCCAGATGATGCACAATGTGCTAAATGGCTACAAAAGGAATAACACAGTGGGGAAAAATGTTGGGGTGGTGGGAGGAGCAGGGCTCTTAGAGATGCTCAGGTTGATATTTCTCCTAGATGAGTTAGTGGGAAGATTTGCTTCCATGTATTAAAATAGCTTCAGATGTACTTGGCTTAAGTATTTTTTGAAAAAAAAAAAACTTTGCTACATCTCTCTCTCTAAATTTCTTTAATCAAAATTGCTAAATTCTGCAATTTGAGAAATAGAAATTTTGACTAGAAGTTTAGGGAGAAGACAGCAGAGACAAATATGTGGAAACATTGTATCTACATAAGTAAAGATACCCTAGGTTAGACACTTCCTATATGTTCCTACTTAGGAGTAAATGAGTCATAGCAAATAGAACCCATAAAACTGGATATTTGAAATGTATCATCTAAGATAAATTGAGATGAGCTGGAGATTACAGATATAAAACATGAAGTCAATACTGAAAATAAATAAAACATTGGAATTATGGATGGCTCAGTTCTAGGCCCTCTTTTCTTCTTACTCTCTTCTCTCACTCCATGAAACCACTTCCTTGCCCATGTTTAATTGACATGCCACAAACCCTCAGGTTTATATTCTTAGCCGGAAATCTTTTTATTTCTGTACCTGTATATTCACTTGACTATGTCACTTTTAAATGTCACAAAGACACTGAATTCTCACTGAGTCCATAATTGAAACGATGATTTTCTCAGCAAGATTCGATTCCCTTCCACTTTCCTTTATTGGCAAATGTCCCAGCCATCCATCCAGTTCTGTGACTGAGAAATCCAGGAGTTATTTGTGACACTTGGCATTTCCTCACTCTAGATCTGATATTTATAAGGTCCTATCTGTTTTACGCACTAAAACCTCTGCAAATATCCACTTATCTCCCTCTCCATTGCCATTTTCCTAGTGCAGTGTATTATCAAGGGTTTCTAGAAGGACAGAACTAATAGGATCTTTGTATATAGGAGAGGGAGTTTATTAAGAATTGACTCACATAATCACAAGGTAAAGTCCCACATCAGGTCGTCTGCGAGTTGAGGAGCAAGGAAGCCAGTGGTGGATAAGTCCAAGTCCCAAAGCCTCGAAAGTAGGGAAGCTGACAGTGTAAACTTCACTCTGTGGCCAAAGGCCCAAGAGACCCTGGTAAACCACTGGTGTAAGTCCAAGAGTCCAAAAGCTCAACAACTTGGAGTCTGATGTTCGAGGGCAGGAAGCATCCAGCATGGGAGAAAGAGGAAGGCCAGAAGACTCAGCAATTCTGCTCTTTCATCTTACCCTGCCTGCTTTATTCTTTCCTACCTGGCAGCTGATTCAATGGCACCCACCCAGGTTGAGGGTGGGTCTGCCACCCCCAGTCCACTGACTCAAATGTTAATCTCCTTTGGCAACACTCTCACAGACACACCCAGGAATGATATTTTGCATTCTTTAATCTGATCAAGTTGACACTCAATATTAACCACCACATGCAGCTACTATCAATCCTGGTTGGACTGCTTCCACAGCCTTCAGATTTTCCTCTCCATATCCACCCTTATCCTCTAATCTTCTCTAATCCTCTCTCACCACTGCAGCTAGCATGATCTTGCAAAAATGCAAGTATGATCATTTTTCTATTCAAAACTCTTCAATAGCTTTTTATTTTTTTAATTACCAAGACAAAAATATTTATCATGGTCCAGAAGGTTCTCATGAACTTAACTGTGCCTATTTTTCGCTGATTCCTCTCTCTTTTGAGTTCAGATGTCCAGGTGATTCAGGCAAAGTAATACCTTTGTTTCCTGGTGGAGAATACTCCCCTTTCCTCATTGTTGGGTGTAAGTTGCTCCCTTCGCTTCCACTCCACCCTCATCTTCCTCCTCCAGTAATTCCTACCCACTTTTCAGATCTTAGCTGAGGTATGACTTCCTCAGGAGACTCGTTTCTGACTATTATGTCTCAGGCTAGTAAGGTCCCCCAGCTCAGCTTTATCATTCACATTATTTTTCTTTCAGAACAGTTGTAGTTAGTAGTTAAACACTTTCTTGGTTGTTAGATTGGCTGTCAGGATTTATGCTGGTCAATAAAGTAGCCAGTAGTCACGTAAGGCTATATAAATTTACTTAGACATTTAAAAAAATTTGTTCTTCAATCAATCTATCCACTTTTCAAGTGTTCATTAGCCACATTGACTACTTATGACTGTATCAGACACTGCAAATACAAAGCATTTCGTCACTGCAGAAAGTTCTATTGGGTAGTGTAGGCCTTGATTCTATGCTGTGTGAAAGTAGAGCCAATACCCATTTGCTCAGCATTAAAAGCCACTTTCTAGTAGATGCTTATATAGCCATATATATATATATATATATATATAGTTTGCTTGCTATTGAAGGGAAATCTCCCCAGTCCTTAGATCAAGCCTTTTCATTCTATATTATGAAATGATTTGATTAAAATTCTTCATACTGGATTTGTTTACTTCCTAAAAGATTAATGAATTTGCTCATATGCTCATGTCATCATGGTTTAATATAGCACACATTGATGGTCCCATTTTTAATTCAGTATTGTCCTATAACTTATAGCTAAAATTTTCCTAAATCTGATTCTAGGTACTGATGATTTAGTAACATCTCAAGATTAAGAACCTCTGTGGTTTAAGGGCAAACAATTCTCTTCAAGTGTTCCTAAATCACATCTGCCTCTCCTTTTAAATTGCAATATCACCTTTTTCCCGTGTAGATTGATCATGGGCCAGTTGGCTCTCATCCATATCTTTAAATCAAACACGCACTGGTAGAGCAGGCAGGTTGCAGAAGGAATGAGAAACAAAGACAGCAAAGCTCATCTTAAGTCATTCTATCACAACCTTGAGTCAGGATACCTTCTAGTCTGTCACCTCTGCAGGAGTGACTAGAGAATGGCCTCACCTGGAACTCTTATTTTTCCTTGTCTTTCCACTAAAATATTGAGGACTTTAAAAAACTGAAAAGAAAGACAATTATTTGTATGAATGTGGGATCCAAATTCCTGACCACTTTGAAATGAAATGAACTGCCAAAGAGGCCCTGGGGCATTTATATCTGAGCCACCACCTAAGGCCAAACACAGTCTGGCATCTTCCACGGATTGATGTTAGGGCCTCCGTAAACTTTTTGAAAGAACCTCAGAGATTCTCTGAGATGACAGAATTCTCTAACTGTTCTCTAAACAATTAGAGAGTACAAGATTCCATTCAAAAACAGATTGACTTTAGTGAATAAAGATTTAACTTTGTCGTAAATAAAGGAGCATCTGCACTTAAGAAAATAAATTCCTTTGGACAATCACAATTCAGTGAATATGTAATTCTTTTCAATTAACACGGACTATCTTGATTTTAAAAACTTAGCATCATAGTATAGACAAGATCAGGATTCTTCCAGTGTGTCAGATTAGCGGAATATAGGTCACAAAACTTCAGAACGCTGAGTCTAGGCAGAGATAATGGTTTGGATTTTTAGTTTTATTTTATCATTTGCTGTATCCATGGTTGGAAGGATTGAAAGTTAACATGAAAAGACAACTCTCTGGCACTTCTAGATTCTTTGTTCATAATTATGCATATCATAAGTGTATAAGTATTCTATATAGTTTTTTTTTTTTTTTTTTTTTTCTGAGATGCAGTCTTGCTCTGTTGCCCAGGCTGGAGTGCAGTGGGGTGATCTTGGCTCACTGCAATCTCCACCTCCCGGGTTCAAGCGATTCTCATGCCTCAGCCTCCCAAGTAGCTGGGATTACAGGCATGCACCACCATGCCCAGCAATTTGTTTTGTATTTTTAGTAGAGACGGAGTTCCACCATGTTGGCCATGCTGGTCTCGAACTCCTAACCTCAGGCGATCTGCCTGCCTCGGCCTTCCAAAGTGTTGGGATAACAGGCATGAGCCACTGTGCCTAGCCCTATGTGGATGTTATTCTATAGTGTTAGATCATTTATTCTCAGTTAACTTTATAAAGTTCAAATTAACCAATACTGATAACAAAATAAAATGTAGACAATCTTAAGTATTAGATATATTAACTATTGTCCAAATCATGCAGGGATAAGCGAAAGAGGAGGGCAAACCAATGAAACATGTAGTAGAAAGTCTAGTACCAGTCACATAGCCACCAGTTTTGCTACATGTTTCCATAAGAAGTATATTTCTTTATTAGTATTTTAATAAAATCGCAAAATAGTATACAAAATGAGTAATGTAGACTTTAGAATCAGCAGGTGCTAAATTTAAATTTTTATTCTACAGCTAAGTAAAAAATTATTTAACCTTTTCCACTCTTCATTTCTATAGTACGAGGATGCTCATTTCCCAGGGTAATCGTCAAGCCTTGGTGATGCACATAACAGCACTTATCACATTGCAGGTTCCTAATAGTCATCCACTAAATGAAAACATTGTGCTTAAAAAATAAAATTATGTTTTTATTTGTAATTTATTAAATAACATGAGCATAACTTATGATCAGATGGCTACTGAAAAAAATGCAGTTAACATAGTTTAAAAAATACTTTAAGATCAGAAGAAATATCTCCTAGAATACCATATTCACCAGGCCCCTCACATCTAACTAATTTAGTCAATATCTGGATATTTCTAAAAGTGTAGAATAAATATGCACTTCTATAAAATTCATTTTATTCTTGGTGCTATCTAGACATTTGACATTTTTGAGAAATTATTTAATGGCTTAGATATGATATATCAAATACAAATGGTACAATTTTAAGACTAAAGGGTATTTGCCAACTTTAATGAAAACATTTCTGGATGCAGTTTACATTTTTACAGCCTGCAATCATTGTTCCTTGTTAAAACTCATGTATTTGGGAAGGACTGGAAGTAAATGAAGTAAAATATTTTGTAAGGAATATCTTCATTAGCTTTTTGGGTTTTATTTATTTATTTATTTATTTGATGGAGTCTTGCTCTGTCACCCAGGCTGGAGTGCAGCGGAGCAATCTTGGCTCAGTGCAACCTCCTCCTCCTGGGCTCAAGTGATTCTCCTGCCTCATTCTTCTGAATAGCTGGGATTACAGGTGTGTGCCACCATGCCCAGCTAATGTTTTTGTATTTTTAGTAGAGATGGGGTTTCACCATATTGACCAGGCTGGTCTCAAACTCCTGACGTCAAATGATCCTCCCTCCTTGGCCTCCCAATGTGCTGGGATTACGAGCGTGAGCCACCATGCCCAGCCCTTCATTAGCTTTTTAAAATTACTAAAGAGCATTATGTTTGTCATGTTTCTGGACTGCCCATCTTTTTATATGTACTGAGAGCAACTACAATAATGAAATGTTTAGCAATGAATTGAGAATAGCTTCAAAGGAGAATTTCCATATATGTGGTTAAACTGTTTTTGAGAAAATGTATTATAAATCCAGCAAATCTTTGCTACAATCCTGGTATATTGGCTCAAACTGTATTTGGAAAGTTTCTTGGTTGAGGCGTATTATATCCCTAATAGTATAGAACTCAACATTCGCATTTTATAAAAAGTGAATTGCAATGGGCCTTATCAATTCTAAAATGTACATCACACCCATTATCTGATTTCACATGGAAAGCATTGTGTGCTATACTGTTGGAAATATGATTTTACATGAAGCACACAAATGAATATAGGTACCCAAAAATGCTCTTGAAGAATTCCCCCCTTACTGAGGCCCCAACTCAGTAGGATGAGGTTTTGGCAGAATAATCATTTGTATTTTCTAAATGAAGCCACTTTGTGCCAATCGAGTTTTCCTTCTTTCTTCTTCTTTTCTTGGTAACTGAAGAAGGCCAAATGCATTTCATGGTTTGAAAAATAAACATTGCTACTGGCTTGAGGCCTAGCCCACCAAGTATTGGCTTGTAGTTAGTTCATTTTGTCAGTCATTGGTATACCCAGAAAATGAAAGAATGTTCTGTAATAGGAATGCCAACAGACAGCTAGTGTGATACAACTCTAATGCAACTGTCTTGACTATTTTCTTTTTTTATCTAGTCGTCTTAAGATGATCTAAATCTATCTACTTCTGGCTGTCAGTCTCCACATATTCACCTTTGCTGCCAATGTAGTGTCACCCATCTATGACTGTATTTTTTGGTTTCTTGCTCTCGGTCTCTAATTTGTAGAGCCAATTTTCCACTTCTGCAAAGACTCCCACACCAAGTACTCTGCCATTAACTGCTGATGTGGAACTCTGTCAAAAATTCTTTCAAAATGCAAGTGTTTTGTGAAAAAAAAAAAAAATGTGTAGTTTGCTACAGAAATGTTTTTATATTTTATCAACAATATAATTACTTTTGTATTTTCACTTAGAGCCATACATTTTAAAGGTTAACAGAGTAAGGATGCACTCCATCTTAAAGATGAATAAAAATAGAGGCTAGAGGATAGATCCTCAAAGAAAAAGGATAACCAGTAAATATCTCTATAGCTGAGATGAATAAATAGCCAATATCATTAGAAAACCTGTTAAAGGTTGTAACATTTGATCAATTCATAAAACAGTAGAACTGGAAAGACTTAGCATTTAATCAGGTTTCCTACATAGAGGAAAAATATCAAATCACTTATTTTTTAAGGTAAAAGTTTTCTATATGGTAAATGCTCAAACAACATTAGAAACATAACCTTGTACTTTCAAGAAGAGGTCCTTATAAAATAGTTAATCTAAACAGAAATTAAAGGTTATTTTAAATTAAGGTGACTTATTGTGAAGCACAATAAAATATTTGATGTGACAAGATCCAGACAGGACAATGAAGACAAGCATTTAGGGACCCACACAATTAATAAAAAAGCCTTTAGATAATCTTGTTTCTTTCCTCAAAGCAATAACTGGAACAAAATGTCCTAAAACATTAGTAAGTTAAACAAAAGCATTAGACAAAAAAAGCAATTCAGGTATAAGATGGATAGGATTTTAAAAAACAAGAGAAAACAAAGATAGTTCTAATCTTGCAGTTTTTACTTCTGCATTACCTATTATTACCTGAAAAAAAAGTTTCACAATTTTGTTCCACAGAACAACCAAGGATGTCATACAATAGAAAAAGCTACTACATTTAAGTAAGTTTTGGAAATTCTGCAAGATATATCCCTTTTTTAGACTTTCAGATTAGAATATTAACATAAACATATTTAACTATATTAAGAGTGAAATTTCCTTCATGTATTTGACCATGGAAGGCTTTTAACAGAGTTACTTGTGGCAGACTCTCTTCTGCAGAATGCACACCGAGAAATGTTGGCTAAACCTAAAGCTCCTCCATTTAGGATGTAATTTGTTCTTAATTTGAACTTCGAGAGAATTTTCTTTCCAATCTTTTTTATGTTATATAACAAATCTTATCCAATATTTTTTTTTTGTTTGAACAGGTGAAAATACAGAATACAGAGAGTGGACATGAAAGTGCATTAAATTATAGTTTTTTTTTTCATGAAAACCATATAGGCTTTTTCTTATTGTCTTTCCATAGACATTTTCTGAACCAATATTTTCTATAATTGTTTATAATATGTGATTCAATCACATTACAGAAAGACAAAGCAGAAATACTGAGCCTGTACAGGCAATATATTGTTCAAATTAAATAAAACTTGCAATAGCGCTAATTTGAAATTTAAGTAATAATAATTATTCTTCAGAATTCAGCATAAATTATACACAATTTGAATCAATTAAAATTAACATTACATTATCCTACAAATTCTAAAGCTTTCTTTTCTCCTTATTATCCATTACTTATAAAAATGTTACTAGTAGATTTTCCTAACCATTATTAACATTTAACTGTTTATATTTGTAAATTTTCTCACACTTGTGCAAAGTAAATCTATTAGCATTCATTTATTTCCCTAGGATACTGCATACATAGTGAGTCCTGCAAGACTACCCATCCTAATAATCTCCACATGAAGGATTGACTGAGGAACTAAACTATTGTTTAGACACCAGGGAGGATGGAACTTATTATTAAAAGCCTGTGATGGATAGAGATATTGACTGCTTTTCATTTTTAATAAAGATGATATTTATTTTTAATAGATAGTAAAACCCTCTTATACAACCTAATACAATCGCCCATACAGAGTGCCTCTTCTTCACAGAGCTCTATGCTAGAAACTTACAATTCAAAGTGCTCTAAGAAATCTCTAAATGCCCTTCAGTGATAGACTGGATAAAGGAAATGTGGTACATATACACCATGGAACACTATGCAGCCATAAAAAGGAACAAGATCGTGTCCTTTGCAGGGACATGGATGGAGCTGGAAGCCATTATCCTCAGCAAACTACAACAGGAACAGAAAATCAAAAACTGCACATTCTCACTTATAAGTGGGAGCTAAACAATGAGAACACATGGACACATGGAAGGGAACAACACACACTGGGACCTGTTGGGGGGCCCGGGGGAGGAACAGCATCAGGATCAATAGCTAATGCATGTGGGACTTAATACCTATGTGATGGTTTGATAGGTGCAGCAAACCACCATGGCACATGTATACTTATGTAACAAACCTGTGCATCCTGCACATGTGTCCCAGAACTTAATATTAAATAAATTTTTTTTAATCCCATTTTTCCCCAATTCCAGGCTATGTCCCCGTCCTTTTGATACCTTATCAGGGCTATGATTCACCTGAGATTACTTTCCTCTCGTGAGAGTCCAACATCTAAGTGTGGACCTTCTGAGTGTCTACATTCTGTACAACCTACATTTGACAGAAACCACTGCATTTTCCTTAATGAGGGAGTGAGAAATAAAATATAAGAGTATATGGGAATGCATGGCTGATGGAAACAGGGACCAGATCCAGCGTCTCTTCTCTGCTGTCACAAAGTTTTCCCCCATTAGATAAAGAACAGAGACTGAAAACAATATTTTTAAAGGAGATTTCAAAAATCAAAGAAACCTCTAAAAGCAACAATAGTTTCATAAAGTGATGGCAAGGCAGAGAAAGATCAGGCAGGAATGATCAGCCAATCTATGAAATATTGATACTATCAATTAAAAAAAAGTGAATGAAATAAGTTCTTTCGCTTACTTTATTACTTCTTAGCTAATTTTAATCTAGTGAATCTCTTAGAAACACGATCTAAATTTAACATTTTGTTCCCGCACCATTATTTAAATAAAGGGTTCTGAGTCTTTAATCTTGCTGGCTGGAAAACGAAGTTATTTTGTAGAAGCTTTAAAAGCAGGAGCACTGTAACTCTCTTTCATGAAAAAACATGATGTAGCAGAAAAGATCAAAGATGTATAGGGAAGTTCTCTTTCCTTTTTTTGAAAGCTGATGCCCATGGCTTTCACTAATTGAAAATTTTCTTTACAAAAACAGACCTGTAGGCAGTCTATTTGCAGCCGCCAGCATTAACTGCACATCACTGTAACTTCCTGCTTTTAGAAACTAAGAGATCAATGGAGCTGGATGCTGACAATTTGAGGTGGACTTCACTAATTTGTAATGACATGGGCGTGCAGAAAAACAAGTAATTACCTAGCCATTATCTTTCATAATTTCAAGTGATACAACTGACACTATCATTATCCATGAGCAAGGATGAGAAGAAAAAAAAAGAAAAAACTCGGTGGTCATTAACATTGAAAACATTTATGGTTCGTTTTTACTGAGAAGCTCTTTTCGATGTACTAAATTTCACAAATTAACTGTGTGTGTGCACACATGTGTATGTAATCATTGTTATTGATGTTCCATTGCTGAACCCTACAAAGTACCTTGTTAGAAATATCAAATATGTCATTAGATTAAATGTTTAATAATATTACTTCAAAATACTGAATCTATGATAGTCTTCATGAGTCTCCATGAGACATTAGCAAAAGGATAAAAAGGCTGGACTACTGTTCTTGAGAAAGGATATTGTTTTATTTTTATTTTTA
Organism: Hylobates moloch; assembly: GCF_009828535.3. Lineage (NCBI taxonomy): Eukaryota > Metazoa > Chordata > Mammalia > Primates > Hylobatidae > Hylobates > Hylobates moloch. Next base: position 6,338,703 of record NW_026652299.1, read on the forward strand.
ATCTGAATTAGAACTTTAGAATTTGTGAATGTCCACAGTAGAGAAGAGTCGAATCTGTTATTTGTCCAGGTCTATGTAATTTTAATCTCAGCATTACTGACATATTTCTAAACCTTTGAAGTAAAACTATATAGCTACCATTTCTTTGCTGATATAGGCAAATTGATTTTTGTTGCTTTTACATCTAAATTGTCCTTTTTCATTATATTCAGATGAATGGACTTTGAATTCCAGATCAAAGTCTGGAGTTTGGCCTCTTAGGAAAAGTGTGTGGGTAAGGGAGGGTGGTTTTGAACTTTATTCAGTTGGCTTAAGTGAATTATAAACTTTGATGAAAAGTCCCATTTTATTAGACATATTTAATTAAAATAAAGTGTGTTCATTTATTATCTTTTTCTATCTTCATATTATATTACAAAACTTACTTTTAAATAAAAGACTTGTTTAAAACAGTAATGCATGACAGTAAAAAATATTCATTCAAAAAAGTAATATTTAAAAACAAAGAAAACAAGTCTCACCATTCAAAAATAGCCATAGAAATGTTTTGGTACAGTTCCTCCCAATCTGTTGTCTAGGAAGAAGTGGGCACCTCTATTCTCTTCATGACAGCTGGAAAAATTCTTGGTACCATATGGAAACACATGAGTCACTCCCCATTGAAAAACCCTCGCTGGGGGCCAATCACTTGAATCAAACTCCAATATTCTTTCCTCATCCCACAAGGTCCTACATAATATAACTGCCTGCTCACCCTCTGACCCTAGAACTTCAACAGGAAATTCTGCTCTTATCTATTGATTGTCTTATAAATTATCTCATCAGTTCTTTACACCATGATCTTCAAATTCCTACTTTGGCATTATCTAGAATGACCAAAATTGTCCCACTTTTAAACCAGAAAAGTCCAACATCCCAGCAACATCTTCAGCTCTCAGAAAACAGGATACTCCTAGAATAAGGATATTAATTACACTCTTAACATGATAGTCATGTTAAGTCATTTTAAATGATACTCTGAATAATAATTGTTCTTTTTTTTCTTTTTTTTAATTATTATTATACTTCAAGTTTTAGGGTACATGTGCACAACGTGCAGGTTTGTTACATATGTATCCATGTGCCATGTCGGTGTGCTGCACCCATTAACTCATCATTTAGCATTAGGTATATCTCCTAATGCTGTCCCTCCCCCTGCCCCCCCCCCCCCAACAGTCTCCGGAGTATGATGTTCCCCTTCCTGTGTCCATGTGTTCTCATTGTTCAATTCCCACCTATGAGTGAGAACATGCGGTGTTTGGTTTTTTTTGTCTTTGCGATAGTTTACTGAGAATGATGGTTTCCAGTTTCATCCATGTCCCTACAAAGGATATGAACTCATCATTTTTTATGGCTGCATAGTATTCCATGGTATATATGTACCACATTTGCTTAATCCAGTCTATCGTTGTTGGACATTTGGGTTGGTTCCAAGTCTTTGCTATTGTGAATAGTGCCACAATAAACATACGTGTGCATGTGTCTTTATAGCAGCATGATTTATAGTCCTTTGGGTATATACCCAGTAATGGGATGGCTGGGTCAAATGGTATTTCTAGTTCTAGATCCCTGAGGAATCGCCACACTGACTTCCACAATGGTTGAACTAGATTACAGTCCCACCAACAGTGTAAAAGTGTTCCTATTTCTCCACATCCTCTCCAGCACCTGTTGTTTCCTGACTTTTTAATGATCGCCATTTTAACTGGTGACCAAGATAGTAATGTAATTCAAAACATATTGCATTCTCAGTGTAGACAGGTAGGAGATGGCAGAAATTAGAGTCACCATTGAAGACCCAGAGGATGAAGATGTGGTGGACCTATCATATTTCCACTTAGGTCACTGTTCTGGTCCCTGTAGAAACTGGAGAAAAAGTACTTATGGTCTCAGGACTAACCATGTAGGAGTCCTTTCCATCTACTGAACTGGATGTGGTATCATTACTAAACCAGATAAATAAAGCTTCAAGTATCTGACATAAGGCCTTTGAGCTAGAAAATGTGTTCTTTTCAATCCCAATGAAAAAGAAGGATCAGAAACAACAAAAATATCCATTTGCAATTTTACGTTAGGAATGCATAATAGAATCTAAAAAAATCTGGCCATCTTGATCATCCCTTTGACTGATGACTTACACTGACCTGTTACGTTAGTGGCATCATGTTGATTGGACAAGGCAAGCAAGAGGTAACTAGCAGATGACCAGGATGATTTGGTAAGAACACCATCACTCCAGAGAGTAGGAGACAAATCCTAAGAGGACTTAGGAACCTGTTGGTTCAGGAACGGTTTTAAGGTCCTTATGGGCAAAGGATGTGCTTGGATATTCCTCCTAGAGTGAAAGAAAATTTGATGCATCTTGTGTCCTCAACTACGAAGAAGGCACAGTGCCTGGCAGCCTTTTTGAGATTCTTGTGTTAGCATATTTCATCCAGAACTTATCAATATGTGAAATTATCTCTTTATTTAATAATTTGCTTACTTATCATATAAGTCTTTCACTTAAATGTAAGCTTCAAGAGAGAAGAAAATTGCTGTATCTCCAGTATCTAAAATTATGTCTGGCTCAATGGCATATGAAGGGTAGGGTGGTAGAAATCGTGAGCCCAGGATGCAAGAAAAGAAGGGAAATCATAAGAGAATTTTAAACAAAAAATAAACTACCTACAATTTGATTTGCTTTTCACCATATACCAGCAATAGTAAGTGATTTGAATAATAAAATAGCCTCTAAAATCACCCTCTAAAAACTATTTTGGTGTAAGTTCTAAAGAATTGTTGCTATTAAGTATTTCACATAGCTAAAAGTTTGTTTTTTTACATCATTATTTTATTTTTTCTTTAATACATATAGTATTATTTAACTTAAATATGATATAACTTATATAATCGAAGATAATTCTCAGAATTCCTGGTTCCAGTTGGCTCATGACTCGAAAAACAAAAATGAGGACCAGCTACATGTGTTTAATTAAGACAGCAAGCTTACTAAGGTTTAGAATTAGTGAAGTTTCCTTCAGATTCAGTTTCTGTCACCAAATTCAGGGCTACTTTATATTCCTGTATTTGAACAGTGACTATTAAAAAAAAAAATGAAATAGAACCTAAGTTACTTTACTTCTGCTATTGTATGTGGCCACTTGGGATTTTTATGTGTGTTTAGTATTTAAGACAGAAAAAAATGTGAACTGTGGGATGCAATATTTTCATTTCATAAGTGCAAATTTTAATTTATTCATGAAATATATTACTGAATTTAGAGATCATTCATATGACATTTCTCCTTTTTAAAATAAATTTTTAGTTTCTTTTATTACGAACATCTTACATTATAATGGTACATTTATTACAATTAATTAACCAATACCAATACATTATTATTATTAACTAAACCTATAGTTTATTCAGATTTTCTTAATTTTTACCTAAGGTCCTTTTTTGTTCTAGGGTCCCATCCAAAACAGAGCATTACCTTTAGTCGTCCTGTATCCTCGCCTATGACAGTCAGGAAAAGATACTTTCAATAAATTATCACAAATGTGCTGTGTGGACTAATGGTGGCCTGCTGACCAAGAGATATTTCAAGCACTTCCTAAGGGTATTGAAAAAACCTTTTACAGCAAATTCTTTATTTAAAAAAATCTTTTGAATATTGGAAGTTTAAATATAAACAGAAGTATATAATAGTATAATGAAATTCCATGTGCTCATCACAGGCAAATTCTTTTTAATTTTCATAAATATAAAAATAAATATATTAACTATAGCATATTTGATAGAAGTCTGTAGAAAAATCAAATTATAAGATTTCATAGCTTTTAGACAATAAAATTCCCTGGACTTTGTTACCTCCTGCCTTAAGGAAGTTTAGGTCTTTAACGTATTTTTCTTATCTAATTTATTTATGTTACTATTCTGTTAGGCCATTCTCGCATTGCTATAAAGAATTATCTGAGACTTGGTAGTTTTTAAAGAAAGGAGGTTTAATTGGCTCATGGTTCTGCAGGGTGTACAAGCATGACACTGGCATCTACTTGGCTTCTGGGGAGGCCTCAGAGAGCTTTTACTCATGGCAGAAGGCAAAGCCAAAGCAGGCACCTCACGTGGCAAAAGCAGGAGCAACAGAGAGAGTCGTGGGGGGAGGTTGGTGGGGAGAAGACTCCATACACTTTTGAACAACCAGATTGTGAGAGAACTCATTCACGATCGCTAGGACAGTACCAAGCTATTAAGGGATCCACCTCATGACCCAAATACTTTCCACCACGTACCAACTCCAACATTGGGGATTGTATTTCAATATGAGATTTAGAGGAGACAACATCCAAACTATATCAATTATCATTCAAATTCTACTCTAGAATGAAAGGTGGACTTTTTGATTTCAAAAAAGGGTAATTATGGCCTATCAGCATGACTGTGCACTCATCAATAATAATTACTATTATTAGGACTATGTAATATGGAAAATAGGTCATTTATTAATGATAAAAAAGTAAACAGTGTAAAATTGTACACAATGATGGCAAATGTGTAAACATATACTGTATATGGTTATGTATACGAATGAGAGGGAAATAGAAAAAAACATGAAGTCAATGCTTGTGCCACATATGTTTGCAGTTTATATATTTTTTAATTAAAAAATATTATTTCGTGATTATTGTAGGTTCACATGCCATAAGAAACAATACACAGAGATACTGTGTATATCTTACCAAGTTCCCTCAACGATAATACCTTGCAAAACCCTATACTATCACAACTAGGATGACATTGTTATGGTCAATATCCATCTTCTTTTAAATGTCAATTGTCTCAAACCTAAAGATGAATAAAGGAAATAATGATTATTACCTATTGTTCCATTAGTATTACTGAAATCAATTTTATTACAGAGAAGAGGGAGTTGTAACCACCTGGGTATCAGATATGCCAAGTATGCAGTGGCCTGGCCTTTTTGGACAGTTGTAGAAACACAGAAAGTAGGATATTATGTTAGAAGTCAAAATGCATATTTATCACATTTCTCTTTTCAAATTGAGTTATATTTCTTAACTTCTCATGAAAAACAGTAACCTGATGTTCATTCTGTCTTAAGTGGCGTGCTTTCTAATTCTCTACCTCAATGGTAAATGTTCTGCTTCATTCATAGTGTTCTGCATGGGCAATAGAGCAACTGAACTCTGTCTCTGCCTCTCTTCATCTCTATTTCATTCCATTTCTCTCTAACCTTAAACAAAAAAGTAAAACTGATCAGTTCTCCAAATGAAACCAAAAGACAACCTGTCCCTTTTGTACATTTAAGGAATCATATGAAGATTCAATTAATTGGATTCTTGACAATCTGCAAACAGATGGTCACTAAATAAAAACAGGATATTGCTATATTGTCAATCATATCAATGGAACTTGAAGTTGTTGATTTGCTTCCCACTTAAAAAATGAATATAAATTAAAATGCAAATGAATGATAAATGCAAGCCGATTTGTAACTTAGAATACGACTCTTTTAAAAAAAAAGTAAGTCAATGAGCCAATCATGAGGAAGGTAAGATGTCAATAGGTACTTACTTTTAGCTCACTTTGTCCTCAAACTAATGATCAGGATAATAAGGCTTGAGTGCACCAGTTGAAAACCGTGACTTTTTTTTTTTTTTTTTTACTGTATCTCAGAAGAAAACAGCATAATAGATCTTGCACGTTGGGTGAGCTACATGCAAATTAGTCAACAATTTTGGTTGACTAAGAATTATATTCAACAATTGAATGTCATTTCATACATGAATTATCATAAGGCAATTGAAAAGTAGTATCATAAGGCAATTGAAAAGTAGTACTTAAAGTAGTCACGTTTAGAGAGGTCAATTCTAAAAATACAAGTTTCAAGTTGAAGTGGATTACTTGTTAAATTAGAAAGAGTGTCAAAATCCTTTCTGTTCCTAGGATGGAGATACAGGAGCCAATATATCATGGATGAACTTTGGAGAAAAAGGGCTAAAGAGGAGAAATACAAAATACTAAGGGCTTAAAATACTTAACTATGGTTTCTTAAAAACATCATAAACTTTTTTTTTAAATAAAACTCTAAAAGTACAATTTGGATATACAGTAGTATATTGTCAAGTTTTGTCTCTTAGCCAAGTGACCTAGAGGTAATTTCAGATTTGTAAGTTTTTATCTCTGCTCTTTTATGTGCAAATACATCGTTACTGCTCTCCTATCACCTCTAACTTCTTATATTTCTAATCAGACTACACTTTGGAAAGGAAACTCCTGTCATTTGGAACATCTGCCTGAAGTTTTCTGCTTTTCAATAAGTGGAATTTGGAGGAGTTATTTTCTTTTTCTTCTTGATATATTGCATAGCTAATAACAAGAGAAACATTTTAAAGCTTCTAGCTTTAAAAAAACTCTTTCAAACTTTTTAACCCTATAATTAATCCATGTTTGAACTGAAGGTTTGTCCTGGATATTGTCAGAAATGCTAGTCTCTAAAGAGATCTAATTGTTAATAACACAGACAACACAGATTTTATATGATCACTGATTTATTATACACAAATTATAAACATCTCTATTTACTGAAAGAAGTTTCAATATATAAATGCATATCTTCAGCTATGCTTGAAAAGTCTCACTGCTCTCATCTACTAAAAAGTGCCTTAACAAATAGCTTATCTGTGAGTCCAAACCCCCAGCATTATTTGTTCTTCTGATTTATAGCTTACCAAAAACTACACAGATTCAATCATTTCCACTGATACTTTTCCATGTGTAGGTTCATCATATTAGCTAGCCTTCATCAAGTTAAAATCAAAAACCAAGTGAATGAGACCCAGACCTGGAATCTTTTGCTACTGGAAGGAGTACAGATTACTAGGAATATAGAGGCCGCCTGGAGATATCAACGAGTGGACCTTGGTATTCAAAGAAAACCATAAGGGCCTTGCAATCATAGCCTTGGGGTCAGCTGAAAAAAAGTTACTGTAAAGTGGATGTTGAAAGACTCTAAACTTTTGTCTGCTTCATGACTCTGTCTAAGGCCAGCCCTAATTGTGAACTTGTTTCACAAAAGAAAGAAAGGCTGCTATGCCATCAAAGAGAATGACTCCCTGCTCCCCAAATAAGACTGGTCTGAGTCAGGTAAGAAAATGTAACCACTAACCCAGCCCAATCTCCTGGCAATTTCTTTCAGGCAGGGGCTGTTTTTTCTTTATATTTATATTCCCAATATTCAGTATGCTGTCAAAGAGTAGATATCTGATCATATTTTGTAATGAATTAATAATGGATAATAGAGGACTTTTTACTTAATTATGGTGAGAGTCAAAAATTTGAAGACTAGCTCAGGAATACAGTAGCTATGCTGAGATTTTCCCTTGGGTTAAAAGTTACAGATACCGAATTTGAAGTATCTAAAATGAAAAGGCAATTTATCATAAGGATCTTGAGATGTCTCAAAAAATAAAATAAAGTAGGACAGAAGTTTTTGTGAATTCAGTCATGACTTGAACAGAGCTTCCCTTTATAGTCTGTGCTCAACTTGCTACTTTTTCAGGTGGCAGAGGAAGGGCATGGACCAATTTTGCATGATATATGTTTCAGCATCAGAGAGATACTGCTCTTTCTCTCTCTCAAATTCCTTGGAAGGAGGTGTGCTGACTAGCCTTGGAGCAAATATTCAGCCCTGCACCTAGAAGGCAAGGGCCCACCGTAGAAACAGAACACGGAGATCACGTTCACTGAAGCCCTGAAGGGCAATTCACAGAGAATCAGGTGCTGGGGGGGACAAGCTAAAGATGGTCACGACTTTGTTGTTTTAAACACTTACATTTTTTCAAGTAAGAAAATCAAACAAAAGTGAACAGAAAACTACTTGGAATCATTGAGTTGGAATGTGAAGAATAACTAATAGAGAACTGGCTTGCTAAGATTTCCGATTCTGGGAGCTTAGAGAGAGGTTTCCAGATCAATATTCAACCTCTTCCAGATTGTGAAACTTGAGTAAGTAACTTGATTCTCTCTTTTAGATCTTAGTTACCTCATACATTAAACAAGGATACAAATCATATATACACCTAAGTGAGAATTTAATAAAATGAGGCATATGCCGGATATGTAAAAAAAATTTATAAACAGTAACTGTGATATTCATAATCATTATTGTCATCAGTGTAATACCCTGTGAAAAAGCTACAAGACACAGCTTCCATGTTCTCACCCCTTTATCAAAGAACTACCCTCTTAGAGCAGGGCTTGCTTTCTGTACTCAGTGTTTCCTCTGATTATGTTAGATTTCAAGAAGAAAGATTTGTTTATTTTTTGTTGCTATAAGAAAATTAGATAGAGGATAACACTTTTTGTGCCTTCGATTGGCTAAGACATACATATATACACAAGTCTCTCTATATAAAACATATATATATAACATTTAGAAATACTTTGTCACACTATTGAGAAATGCACATTTTTATATCTACAAACATGAATACGGAGACAAAATGGACTAATATGAAGGTTAGTTCAAATACAAGAAAGTATGTAACCTTTCTTCTCTTCTCTTACTATGTGTCACTGTGCTTCAGATATCCTATTCCAGACCTGTTAAATGGGGCAGGGATGAATAGAGGGAAGGAGACAGCAGAGAAAATTCAATTTAGATTGCAATAAAGTTGCCAGATCATGCCTATAATATATCTTCAAAATGTAATCTGTAAAGTCGCTTCAAATATACATCACTATGTAATTGTGATTGTCATTTTATATTAAATTATAATTAATAAAATACCCAGTAACAGTCATCAATTCATTCCTCTTTATGCTTCTTAAAATATATCTATTTTATTCTCCTTTATTTTTCTGTACGTATTTGTTGACTTGATCTGTAAACAATTATAGATAAGGTGTAACTGCTGTGGTTCAGTCATGCTCAAGCCAGAGTGTACAGAAGTCACTAACCCTAGGGGAAAACCATAACTAAAGTCAGAGGCTGTAGACTTATCTTTACCATCAGGAAGAAACACCAGAGGAGACAAGTACAGAAGCAGAATAGTCATCATACAAGAAGAGGCTCTACATTTTCTAAATATTTAAAACTAAACAAATTAATTAAGATCCCAGGGCATCCATTACTTTGTTTAGAAAGAACAGGTTTAGCCCAAAGAATCTCTTAGACTTCATCCATATTCAGTAATTTGAATGTGTGTATCTTTGCTTTAGAAGAGTAGCTTCTTTATATAAACTATAAAAGAAGTGTATGCATCCATTCATTATTATTGAGCCCCTACTATATGCTAGGTGCAAGTAAAAGGAAGAAGCATAAAATATAAGTCTTTCAAAGTTAACAAACTTCATAAGCAATAAGTTATGGATAAGTCTTTGTGGTAGTCACAGGGTACACGGAAGAAACATTTAAATTTGCTCTATTGAAATCAAGGAAAATTTTATGTAGATGACATTTAAGCTGGGGCCACGTAATAAGTATTTGCCTCAGTGAATGGATCTACCAGCTGCCCAAGTCCAAAACCCTGAAGTAGTCCTTGAGTCCGTCTTCTTCATCTTATCTTGCCTGTTTCTTCCCAATTATCTTATAATTCTGCTCTCTTTTCTCTATTTCTACTACTCCATCAATGTTCAAGTCACTGTCCTCTCTCACTGGACTAGGGAAACAACCTCTCACTGCTTGTCTTGCTTCCACCATGATGCTTCTCCAGTTTTCTGATGGTAGACAAAGTGATAAAGTGGAAACCTGATCACCTCACCTTTCTTCCTTCCACAGATAATAGCTTTACACGGGTATTTGGATAAAGCCAAAGTTTCCTCCCCAGAGTTCACGATGTTTTGCATGATCTCGTATCTGTTTATCTCTTCTCTTCATTTAATTCTTGCACATCTTCCCTTTTAGCTGTCTCTGGTCCATTGTTTACTCTTCTTCTCAAATGTGTCATGTTCTTGTCTGCTACAAAGTTTTTGCCTGTGTATTCTCTCTACTTGATATGTTTTTCTTTTCTCTTCCCATTCTAGCCAAGTTATCTCCTTCCCATCTTCATATCTTAGCTTAAGAATCATTTTCTCAGAAGAGATTTCTTGTGTGGACCACTCTAACTATCAGCATTAGTCAAGGTCAGATGGCCTTGCTAAGTCCTCCCTCATGGGACATTTTTTTTTTCTTCAAAACAATATTTATCTTTGTAATCACAGTGATGAGGTTTGTTTAATAAATATCTATCACCATCAACTAGACCAAACCTCATGCTGACAAGGGCTGTCTGGCTCTGTTCGCCATTGAATCTCCAGCTCCTAGAAGATTCCCTGATCAAAATTAGGGGTTAATTAATAATTAAATTGGGGGAATGAATGAATTAATCAGAGACTGAATGGATTAATAGATGAATAGAAAGACAGATGGAGAAGGAAATGGATAAATAGATGGATGGGTGGATGGATGGATGTATAAATGGATAGATGGGTGAATGGAGTTTGTCAAAGGGATTAGGGAAAAGAAGAGACCTCAAGGCATGTTATAGACAAAGCTGGAAGGAAATAATAGCCTATGACCTTGCTTTGGATGGGCATAGAGTGTGTGGGACACAATGCTGGAGAAAATGAGGCCAGAGAAGTGAGTTTGAAAATGACTGCAAATTAGTTGTTCGCCAAGTTAAGAAACTTACACATTTTATCCTGTGGGCATTTGAGAGTCAGAGTAGGCTATTAGGAGGACAGTGTAATCATATTTGCTTTTTATTGAGATAACCCTGTCAGCAGTGGGGGGTAGGCAGTACTAAATATAGGGAGACTATTTACAGGAAAACTAGTTGGAAAGCAGCTCTGACTATGCAGAATAGGCATTCAAACTGGAGCAACGAGGGTGCAAAAGCACAGAATACACATCCCTGGCCTCTGTGCAGGAGGAACTAAAGCTGGCTCACACATAGGATGGTGAAGAATCCTAAAGGACGAGGGTGAAAGGAAAGTCTAGAGTGTGAATACAAAGAGTTGGGAATGACAGGTTAAGTCATTCAGTGATTGTTCCTTATCTTTATGTAGTTTAATCATTGTTTATCCATAGCTTAAGAGAGGCCAATAAGTAAATTAACACCATGAGAACATATTATAATACGATCAATTGAGAGAACATTGTAAGTTACTAGTTTATGAAAAAATAAAGAAATAAGTTTCCAAGCACATATTTTAATGCGTGAATTAGGGTTAGTCATTAGTTATATAGTTATAGTTCAAAATTATTTGTACTTTTTAAACACATTTTATACATAATAAAACTAAAGTCCCCAGGAACATGTTAAGTTAAACCCTGTTTAAAGGAAATATTATATAATATATGCTTAGTTCATTTCAAGAAGAAATTTAAAAAACTGCAAAACTGAGGTGCATGCACATGAAAATACTTTATTTTTTAATAGGGTTTGTCAGATATTTTATGGGGATATTGCATTTTCTTTGCAAGGTGAATTATCTCCCAGAAATGCACCACAGCAGGCAAAGGCTGAACCTCCATTTGAAAGCTGGGACATTCTTGCTATGCAGAGAGCCAATTGGTTAGTGTATATATTTGTTTGTCACCCCTGCCACCTGCCCCCATTCTTGCTCTTCCTTTCTTTGCCCTATTTTGAGATCTAAAATACTGGTTCTGGAAATTGTGTCACCCAGGCTTCTTTGTGGGCTGGCTTCTATCAGGGTGCAGCCCATGGGGAACGCAGGCAGGAGGAGGTGAGAGGGTGGAGAAAGAAAGAGGTCTAGGTGCCAGGCCTTTGTCTCTGAAGTAGATCTTTCTGGATGCTTCTTCTAGCTCCAGCTCTTACTACTCTCCAATAACTATGATCTTTGATCCTCTTACCCACTTAGCCCCAGGGATGTTAATGATATGCATTCTTGATCATCTCTACACACCTCCACATCTTTGTGGTTCTCTTAAACTTGACCACAGGTATATAGGTGGTTCCTTTATCAAAATCTTTATTTGAGGTGAATCCTGTTTCCTTATGGGACCCTATATGTTTTGAAGTCAGATAGAGTTCATTTCAATAGTTGCTTTACCCCTGTTACCTATGGAGCTTGAATAAGTTATGAATTCAAGTATCTCCACCTATAAAATATATATCATAATGAGATGTACTTTATAGAGGACTTATGAAGACTAGATGAACAAATGCATCAAAATTCTTTGCACAGAGCTTAGCACTTAATTGTCATTGCAATAAATGTTAGGAAGAAAATTAATTTCCATGAAGTCTGCCAAGTAAAATGCTTATATTCTCTTTTGTTGTCCCAAGTGGGTACAGATTGAGTGCTAATACTATTATCCACTACTAAACCAATGTTGTTTTTAATTGAAGAAAGAAATTTCAGGCAAAGATAATCCAATTCTCTGGAATTTCAGGCAGGGTGTAGCCACCTTCCCCTATCAAAAAGAGCATGCAGTATAATATTTCTACCAGGAATTTTATATATCACGTTTTGAAAAATCTACTCCTTGGCCGGGCGCAGTGGCTCACGCCTGTAATCCCAGCACTTTGGGAGGCTGAGGCGGGTGGATCACAAAGTCAGGAGATGGAGACCATCCTGGCTAACATGGTGAAATCCCGTCTCTACTAAAAATACAAAATAAAAAAAAAAAAATTAGCCAGTCATGGTGGCAGGCACCTGTAGTCCCAGCTACTCGGGAGGCTGAGGCAGGAGAATGGCATGAACCCGGGCAGTAGAAGTTGCAGTGAGCATAGATCATACCACTGCACTCCAGCTGGACAACAGAGAGAGACTCCATCTCAAAAAAAAAAAAAAATCTACTTCTTGATACCCATTTAGGGTTATTTTCAGATTTTTTAGTTGCTGTTTTAAATAGTAGCTTAAATTTTTTAAATTTTTATTGGTATATTAGCATATTGCACTTGAGAGAAATATTATACATTCTTCTAAAATGACTAGGAAGCACACTGAAAATATCACTTAGTCTTGATGCCTAGATTTTCTACAGCAAGTTGTAAAAGAGACCAAGAATAACTAACTCATAAGTTAATAGACAATTCATCTGAAATGAAATGGAGCATTACCACAGGAAGACAAGCTTATAGTGAAGAAAATGGTGTAAAAGGAGAATATATACGTGATACTAGAATCAAAGTTTGTAGATGACAACAGACTCTGAGAAAGACTATGTTATGCAGCAGCCAGAGAGGTAAGGGAAAAAGAAAGTGCTGTAAGGAATGTATCAGTTCCCCTTGAGCCGTCCATCTACATCGGATCAATAGCTCTTCCAACCATGGGACATTCAAGCTTTCAGCTTGAGAAATTGAAGTTCTCAAAATAAGTCAGGGTTGCAACACAAGTCCATCATGGTGTGTCACAGAAATGAAATGAGTTGTCTCCTGCTCGATTGATGACTGACATCAAACCAGGAGGAAAAAAAGACGAAAATAAACGAGACACGGGTTTTGAAAAGTTGTTTCAGAGACTCCCGTCAAAAAGTTTACACTAAGGGTTCTGTTCTCTGCTTGAAGCACGTGCATAACTCCCTTCACAATAATGAGTGTTCCACAGCATGCCCAAGAAGCAGTGAGAGGAGAGTTCCCAGGAGAACTGTTTACTGCTATGATGTTTTTATAGTAGCTCTGCACATGAAACTCAGAACTTCTAAGACTGGTGTTGGGAAAAACCAGCAAACACCCAAGGATTGGCAGAAGATGAGATAAACGAGAGGGTAGGGACACGTGATTTTTAAATACGAAGTGATAATATAGATCTTATATAATGACTGGAGCAACACATGCTGGCAATGGCCTATCCTGTAAAACAAACTTCTAAGAAAAAAAAAATCAAAGGCTGTTCAGCATATGTCTGTGTTGTACAGCTAAAAAGACTCCTGTAGTGCCAACAAACAGGCCAGTGAAATCAATGCTTGGTGCAATTGCTAACTGAGCTTCATGTTGATCAAAGAAAACAACAACAACAAACTTTGTTGTCAATGCTACAAGTCCTCCTGCTCTTCTATAATCCAGGCTTTCAAAGTGATTGAACTGAAAATACTTTCCATCACCGTATACAGATGCCCAGATATGTTAGAGACCCGTGAACAGCTCTTTTTTCTTTAGCCATTGCCTGGAGCAAAGAAAATAGAGTGGGAAGAAATGAGCATCTCTGGTATCAAAGGTGAAGGCTAGGATGCTCAGAGGTGAGATGGCTGTATTGCCTCATACCGGCTTAGTCATTGCCGCCTAGTTAGCAGTCATTTTCTCTAGCGGGCTCTATACCTTTGACACTCACTGGGAGGCCTGGGTTGAAGCTACTACAATCAATAAGCTGCGATTTGTCTTCCCTTCCTCTTCATGCTCTTGATTTGATGTTATTTTAATAAATCATTTCTATTTATCATTACCTCAATCAGTTCGTCTCTAAAATGGGCCTTTCTCCCCATACCCATGATAGTAAGGGATGCTGGAGCTTCTCCAATTAGGATGTGAGATGATTGACAGGGTATTCAAGGATTTGACTTCAAAATATTAATGTATACAAATTCCCCTCCTCTGTGTGCCTGCTATGCAAAAATCATGGGGCACCACGATGAATACAATGCAGCTATGCAATGTTTACTGAGCTAGCAGTCACTCTGCTATCAAATATATAATTTTGTACAGAATTCCTGAAATATATATAGTATTTACATCAGTGTAACTAGAGGAAGCTTGAAGTACAGTTGTAAATTAGTGTTCAGAAAATTGCAGTAGGAATATAATGGAACACGCTTGGAAACATATGCTAGTAACTCTATCCCCCTAATATGTTCACAGATGTGATTACGTACATGAAAACATGATTTTTAAAAAAAGCATACAGCAAATTCTTCTGATACTTTGCTTATTAGTAGAAATTAGAGCCACGCAGCCTGTAATATTTCTTTCATTGACATAAAATGGATGGGTGGCTATCTTTTTCTTAGCAATGACTCTCCCACTCTGTCCGTCTCTCTCATCATCTCTCTCTCTCCATGTCCCTTTCATCCTTTCATTTCTCTCTCTCTCTTTCTCCCTCTCTCTCTCTCCTTTCTTACCAACAGAAGGAAATTATATTATCCTCAAATTTCTCTGCAAGTTAGTATAACATTAAAGTAACAGAGAATTTGAGGTGATATTTCAGATACTGAGTTCGTACTTCTAAGTTCACAAATTTTGGCATTCTACTTAAAAATAAGTTGTTTATGTGGATATATTTGAGCTCCTTCTGTTGGCAAAGTTTTTAATTGATTTATTCATTCATATCATGTATTTATTTATACATTTCTTGCTAATATTTAAAATATTAATTAAAAATATTACTTTATGATATGCAATAACTTTAATCATTTAATTGCTTGATTGGCTAAAATATTGAGCATGCCGTTAACCCCTAGGACATAATCCCAAATTGTCTCTAGGCTCTGGCTAATTACAAGATACAAATTCCGTCTTCAGTTCATGAAGAAAATCCAGGACTGTGTTCTGACTTCAGTGGTTCTCTTCATTTTCTTTTCCTACTTCAGAATTGAAAAAAAGTAGCTAGGACAGAGTCCCATCGGAATAAATTTGAATATTTCTAATTTGATGAGTTTGGAGGGGGTGGTCACCTGCTATGTGTGGTATATTAGATGTGTCCCCTAAACAAGGGTAACTAGCCTTAAAACAGAGAAATCAATTTTAGGCAACTAAGTAAATTCTTGTTATCTTAGTTTATTTAATCAAAGTGGATACAAGCACACCTTGTTTTATTGCACTTTGCTTCATTTTACTTTGCAGATTTTTTTTTTTTATTATTATACTTTAAGTTCTAGGGTACATGTGCACAACATGCAGGTTTGTTACATATGTATACATGTGTCATTTTGGTGTGCTGCACCCATTAACTTGTCATTTACATTGGGTATATCTCCTAATGCTTTCCCTTCCCCCTTCCCCCACCCCACAACAGGCCCCAGTGTGTGATGTTCCCCTTCCTGTGTCCATGTGTTCTCATTGTTCAATTCCCACCTATGACTGAGAATATGAGGTGTTTGATTTTTTGTTCTTGCAATAGTTTGCTGGGAATGATGGTTTCCAGCTTCATCCATGTCCCTGCAAAGGACATGAACTCATCATTTTTCATGGCTGCATAGTATTCCATGGTGTATATGTGCCACATTTTCTTAATCCAGTCTATCATTGTTGGACATTTGGGTTGGTTCCAAGTCTTTGCTATTGTGAATAGTGCCACAATAAACATACTTGTGCATGTGCCTTTATAGCAGCATGATTTATAATCCTTTGGGTATATACACACTAATGGGATGGCTGGGTCAAATGGTATTTCTGGTTCTAGATCCTTGAGGAATCACCACACTGTCTTCCACAATGGTTGAACTAGTTTACAGTCCCACCAACAGTGTAAAAGTGTTCCTATTTCTCCACATCCTCTCCAGCACCTGCTGTTTCCTGACTTTTTAATGATCACCATTCTAACTGGTGTAAGATGGTATCTCATTGTGGCTTTGATTTGCATTTCTCTGATGGCCAGTGATGATGAGCATTTTTTCATGTGTTTTTTGGCTGCATAAATGTCTTCTTCTGAGAAGTGTCTGTTCATATCCTTTGCCCACTTGTTGATGGGGTTGTTTGTTTTTTTCTTGTAAATTTGTTTGAGTTCATTGTAGATTCTGGATATTAGCCCTTTGTCAGATGGGTAGATTGCAAACATTTTCTCCCATTCTGTAGGTTGCCTGTTCACTCTGATGGTAGTTTCTTTTGCTGTGCTGAAGCTCTTTAGTTTAATTAGATCCCATTTGTCAATTTTGGCTTTTGTTGCCATTGCTTTTGGTGTTTTAGACATGAAGTCCTTGCCCATGCCTATGTCCTGAATGGTACTGCCTAGGTTTTCTTCTAGGGTTTTTATGGTTTTAGGTCTAACATTTAAGTCTTTAATCCATCTTGAATTAATTTTTGTATAAGGTGTAAGGAAGGGATCCAGTTTCAGCTTTCTACCTATGGCTAGCCAGTTTTCCTAGCACCATTTATTAAATAGGGAATCCTTTCCCCGTTGCTTGTTTTTGTCAGGTTTGTCAAAGATCAGATGGCTATAGATGTGTGGTATTATTTCTGAGGGCTCTGTTCTGTTCCATTGGTCTAAATCTCTGTTTTGGTACCAATACCATGCTGTTTTGGTTACTGTAGCCTTGTAGTATAGTTTAAAGTCAGGTAGTGTGATGCCTCCAGCTTTGTTCTTTTTGCTTAAGATTGTCTTGGCAATATGGGCTCTTTTTTGGTTCCATATGAACTTTAAAGTAGTTTTTTCCAATTCTGTGAAGAAAGTCAGTGGTAGCTTGATGGGGATGGCAATGAATCTATAAATTACCTTGGGCAATATGGCCATTTTCATGACATTGATTCTTCCTATCCATGAGCATGGGATGTTCTTCCATTTGTTTGTGTCTTTCATTTCATTGAGTAGTGGTTTGTAGTTCTCCTTGAAGAGGTCCTTCATATCCCTTGTAAGTTGGATTCCTAGGTATTTTATTCTCTTTGAAGCAACTGTGAATGGGAGTTCACTCATGATTTGGCTCTCTGTTTGTCTGTTATTGGTGTATAAGAATGCTTGTGATTTTTGCATATTGATTTTGTATCCTGAGATTTTGCTGAAGTTGCTTATCAGCTTAAGGAGATTTTGGGGTGAGAAGATGGGGTTTTCTAGATATACAATCATGTCATCTGCAGACAGGGACAATTTGACTTCCTCTTTTCCTATTTGAATATCCTTTATTTCTTTCTCTTGCCTGATTGCCCTGGCCAGAACTTCCAACACTATGTTGAATAGGAGTGGTGAGACAGGGCATCCCTGCCTAGTGCCAGTTTTCAAAGGGAATGTTTCCAGTTTTTGCCCATTAAGTATGATATTTGCTATAGGTTTGTCATAAATAGTTCTTATTATTTTGAGATACGTCCCTTCAATATCTAATTTATTGAGAGTTTTTAGCATGAAGGGGCGTTGAATTTTGTCAAAGGCCTTTTCTGCATCTATTGAGATAATCATGTGGTTTTTGTCTTTGGTTCTGTTTATCTGCTGGATTATGTTTATCAATTTTGTATGTTGAACCAGCCTTGCATCCCAGGGATGAAGCCCACTTGATCACGGTGGATAAGCTTTTTGATGTGCTGCTGGATTCGGTTTGCCAGTATTTTATTGAGGATTTTTGCATCTATGTTCATCAGGGATATTGGTCTAAAATTCTCTTTTTTTGTTGTGTCTCTGCCAGGCTTTGGTATCCAGATGATGCTGGCCTCATAAAATGAGTTAGGGAGGATTCCCTCTTTTTCTATTGATTGGAAAACTTTCAGAAGGAATGGTACCAGCTCCTCCTTGTACCTCTGGTAGAATTCGGCTGTGAATCCGTCTGGTCGTCGACTTTTTTGGTTGGTAGGCTATTAATTATTGCCTCAATTTCAGAGCCTATAATTGGTCTATTCAGGGATTCAACTTCTTCCTGGTTTAGTCTTGGCAGTGTGTATGTTTCCAGGAATTTACTCATTTCTTCTAGATTTTCTAGCTTATTTGTGTAGAGGTGTTTATAGTATTCTCTGATGGTAGTTTGTATTTCTGTGGGATCAGTGGTGATATCCCCTTTATCATTTTTATTGCATCTATTTGATTCTTCTCTCTTTTCTTCTTTGTTAGTCTTGCTAGAGGTCTATCAATTTTGTTGATCTGTATGTAGAGGGAAATTTATAGCACTAAATGCCCACAAGAGAAAGCAGGAAAGATCTAAAATTGACACCCTAACATCACAATTAAAAGAACTAGAGAAGCAAGAACAAACACATTCAAAAGCTAGGAGAAGGCAAGAAATAATGAAGATCAAAGAAGAACTGAAGGAGATAGAGACACAAAAAACCCTTCAAAAAATCAATGAATCCAGGAGCTGGTTTTTTGAAGAGATATTTTATTTTTTTACAAATGGTAGATTTCTAGCAGCCCTGCATCAAGCAAATCTATTAGTGTCATTTTTTTCCAACAGCATGAGCTTACTTTGTGTCTCTGTGTCACATTTTGGTAGTTTTCAAAATATTTCAAATTTTGTCATTAATATTATATTTTCATTGTGATCTGTGATCAGTAATCTTTGATGTTACTTTGCAACTATTTTAGGGCACCACAAACTGCACCCACATGGTGAATTTAATCAATAAATATTGTATGTTCTGACTTCTCCACCGTCTGTCCATTCCCCTCCTTCCCTCTCCTCCGGTCTCTCTATTCCCTGAAATAGAACAATGTTAAAATTATGACAATTAATAATATTAATACGGCTTCTAAGTGTTCAAGTGAAAGGAAGAGTTGCAAGTCTCTCATTTTAAATCAAAAGTTAGAAAAGATTAAGTTTAGTGAGGAAGGTGTGTTGAAAGCTGAGACAGGCCAAAAGCTAGGCCTCTTGCACCAGGTAGCCAAGTTGTAGAGGCAAAGGAAAAGTTATTGAACAATTTTAAAAGTGTTACTCCAGTGAACACATAAATGATAAGAAGGTCAAACAGCCTTATTGCTGAAAGTTTTAATGATCTGGATAGAAGATCAGATTAGCCACAAGGTACCCATTAGCCAAAGCCTAATCCAAAGCAAAGCCCTAACTCTTTCTGATTCTATGAAGACTGAGAGAGGTGAGGAAGCTGCAGAAGAGTTTGCAGCTGTCAGAGATGGGTTCATGAGGATGAAGGAAAGAAGTCATCTCCATAACATAAAAGTGCAAGGTGAAACCACAAATACTGATGGAGAAGCTGCAGCATGTTATCCAGAGGATCTAGCTGAGATCATTGATAAAGGTGGCTAACAGATTTTTACTGTAGAAAAAAAAAAATCCTTATACTGGAAAAAGATGCCATCTAGGACACTCACAGCTAGAAAGGAGGACTCAATGCCTGGCTTCAAAGCTCAAACAACAGTCTGATTTTTCTGGTTAGGGGCTAATGCAGCTAGTGGTTTTAAGTTGAAGGTAATGTTTGTCTACCATTCCAAAGATGTTAGGACCCTTAAGAATTATGATAAATCTACTCTGCCTGTGCTCTATAAATGAATGAACAAATCCTGGAGAACAGCACTTCTGTATAAAACATGGTTTTCTGAGTATTTTAAGCCCACTGTTGAAATCTATTACTCAAAAAAAGAGATTTCTTTCAAATATTAGTGCTCATCGTCAATGCACCTGATCACCCAAGAGCTCTGATTGTGATGTACAATGAGGTTAATGTTTTCATGCCTGCTAAAGCAACATCCATTCTGCAGCCCAGGAATCAAACCGTAATTTCTAATTTCAAGTCTTATTGTTTAAGAAAAACATTTTGTAAAGGTCTGGCTGCAATAGATAGTGGTTCCTCTCATGAATCTGGGCAGTCACCTGAAAAGCTTCTGGAAAGAATTCATCATTCTAAATGCCATGAAGAACATTCATGATTATGAGAGGAGGTCACAATATCAATGTTAACAGGAGTTTGGAAGAAGTTGATTCCAATCCTCATGGATGACTTAGGGTATTCAAGACTGCAGTAGAGAATGTAACTGCAGATGTGGTAGAAATAGCAAGGGAACTGGAAGTCAAAGTCGAGCCTGAACACGAATGGATTGTTGCAGTCTCATGATTGAATGAAGAAGTGAGGAGGTACAAAGAAAAGTGATTTCTTGAAATGGAATCTACTCCTGGTGAAGATGCTATGAACATTGTTGAAGTGGCAACAAAGGATTTAGAATATTTCATAAACTTAGTTGATAAAGGAGCAACAGGGTTTGAGAGGATTCATTCCAATTTTGAAAGAAGTTCTATTTAGTGGGTAAAATGCTATCAAATAGCATCATATACTACAGATAAATCTTTAGTGAAAACACGAGTCAGTTATGTGGCAAACTTCATAGTTGTCTTATTTCAAGAAATTGCTGCAGCCACTTCAACCTTCAGCAACCACTAACCTGATCAGTCAGCAGCCATCAACATTGAAGTAAAACCTTCCACCAGTGATAAAATTAGGACTCCGAAGGCTCAGATGATTGTTGGCATTTTTTAGCAATAAAGTTTTTTTTTCTTTTTTTTTTCTTTTTGAGATGGAGTCTTGTTCTGTCGCCCAGGCTGGAGTGCGGTGGCATAGTGGCATGGTCTGGGCTCACTGCAGCCTCTGCCTCCTGGGTTCAAGTGATTCTCCTGCCTCAGACTCCCTAGTAGCTGGGATTACAGGCATGTGCCACCACGTCTGGCTAATTTTTGTATTTTTGGTAGAGATGGGGTTTCACCATGTTGGCCAGGCTGGTCTCAAACTCCTGAGCTCGGGTGATCTTCCTGCCTCGGCTTCCCAAAGTTCTGGGATTACAGGTGTGAGCCACCACACATGGCTGCAATAAAGTATTTTTAATTAAGACATGTACATTGTGAATTTAAACATAGTGCTATTGCGCACTTAATAGACTACAGTATAGTGCAAGCATAACTTTTGTATCCACTGGGAAGCCAAATAATTTGGGCAACTTATTTTATTGCTATATTCACCTTATTGTGGCGGTTTGGAACTGAACCCGTGGTATTGCCAATGTATGTCTGTATTCTCTTGTAAGTGCAGCCTATGAAATACTAGCAGTTTGTCATCACAGTGAGCAACTAACACACATTTAATAGAATCTGTACTGTCTGAAGAGGAAACTCTGCATCTTCTTGGATGTATCTTTGGATCTACTAGGAATCCATGTTTGTAAAACTTAGAGGATTCATTCTTTGAACTGTTCTTTCAATTCCCTTGGCATATTTGATTCCATACAGGTGACCCTCAACATCCAACAACAATTAGCACCTGAAAAATGTTACTTACAGTGGATTCATTTCCAAATGAAAAGTAAAGTTGTATCAGTAATATTCACAATTTGACTTTAAGAAACTGTCTGAAAAATTGTACTTCCCAGTATGGGTCTATTTAAAACCTTACCACTATGATTTTTTAGATGCAGTGGAACATTTACATTTCTAATAGTTTGTGGAGAAACTTTCCGCAAGTTGTCCAGCTCACGTTTATTTCTTTTTAAAGTCATCTCAATTACCACAGTGTGATGCTAGATCTTAACCTTCCTTAAGACAGGGGGTGATTTCATTAGTTTGTTGTTATTAATTTTATATAATTTCCATGCTGCCAACTTCCAGTAGGGGTATCAGTTGGTTATACTACTCTTTCATGTGCTCCCCTTCACCACCCTTAGTTGCTATTGTTTATTTGTGCTTGTTTGTAGCAATGCCAAACGATTTCTACATTCCTGAACATGCCCTGTTGATGCATTATATGTGCCACTGCTTTCTCTGAATATTTTCCCCTTACCTCATCCTCCCTTCTTAACTCTGTCTTTTCCCTCCTTAACCCTGTCAGCTCCTACTTTCTCATTTTACGATCTTTAGATCTTTAGAAAACCTTCTGTGATCTCCTCTCACCCACATTTTGAATAACTTGACCACCTACCTTCTTTCTAAGATCCTTTTTGTATCATCTACCATACTGTATTTTGAATATTTGACAGCTTATCTTCCCCAAATAAACCTAGAGCTCCTTGTAGGAAGGACCTAAGTATTTGAGGCTAATATCCCATCATCTGCCATTGATCCTTGTTTGGAATAATCATTCAATAAATGTTAGCTAACTAAGTGAATGAAGGCATTATCCACCTTGTTGCCCTATTCCTTTCCAATGAAATTTTGTCTGTCTTAATAAGTCGGAAAAACAGATCTTTTGAAGGCAGCCACTATCTAAATAAACTTACAGCAGGCAGGCACATAGTAGAGGCCCAACAATACTTGGTGAATTAATTCAAAATGGAACTTCTCCATTAGGCTGATTTTCTACTCATGTATAAGTTTTTCAGATGTGATTATCAGAATAATTGCATAATAAGGCTCACTAAACTCTTGAGATTTAGAAGTTACAATTGATGTAGTGATTGTATAGAATCATAAGTTAAATGAGGAGGAATTAACCCATTTATGCCTAGTGTTCCATTATTGGAATGCTAAGCATGTGGGAGTTATTTATATCCTACTGCTCAAGGTCATTGCCAAGGTCTGATTGCAAAAATTCAAAAAATTGCAACCTCCACTATAAATGGGTTAACAACTCAGCTCTCAATAGGTTAGAATTTTAAGTTTACATAGGTATTTACTTGTTCAAAGATTAGACCGAAATGATCTGAAGTAGAAAGTTACAGGGAGATAGGATGGTTGCAGAGTAAAGGGTTAAAAAAAAATTGGTCAGTGTGAATTACTTAGTTTTTTGCACTTGTCTCTTTGTCTGAAAGATCCTTGTCTAGTGGATCAATTTGTCATCAAGAAGGTAATCTATATTTACTTTGCGGCAGGTACTGTAGCTCTTAACTCTGCATTTAGCTGATTCAGCTCCTACCCAGACTACTTTGACCTCAGAAATATTCCCTGCTAACTGTCCTCCTGTTCACTCCAATTTGTACTGCCTAAACGCTTACTGCTGAATGTCCCTCTGGCCATTTTGAAAGGTGTTTCATCACACTACAATAAACGTGAAATACTGATGCACTCAAAATGGCACACACACTCACACAAAAGGCAGCTGGATATCGACATAGAACTGGACAGGGGCATTTATTACACTTTACTCTTACACCATTGCCTACCTTTGGCAAAGGAAGATTGTAAGTGTCCTCAGTGGTCTACACCGATCGATACTACATGGGAGTTAAATTAGACCTCAAGTCAAGCACACATCTACATTGGCTGAGATACCTTCAACTTAAAATCCCTGGAAAATTTACATTTTTCCACTAAGTTAACCAGTAATAGAGTGAAATGAGTGAGAAAAAAGCAGCTGTCTAGTTTGTATCTTGCATCCTTTTCAAACAAACCTGGTCCAGTTTTAAGCCCCTGTAGGTGTATTATAGTAATAAGCCTAACAGCCTTTCAACTTACCTTAGAAACGTTGTTGATTTAATGACAAACATTCACTAAGGAAGATAAAACATCACAACATCAAATCTTGAGAATTTGAGAAATTCTCTGATATATTATCAATCTTTCCTGTACGCTCAGGCTCAAAAATGTCTTCTAAATCTTGAAAGTGGATTGGAAAACTGATGTATTTTTGGATGACAGAAAATGCTCATATGAATTAGTTGTGAACTCTGAATTGCTGAGTCAAAGGTAAATATAGGTAAAGTAGACAATTCATACCCCTCCAATTGGTATTTCTTCAATTATTTTGATTATTTGTAAGTTTCACACATTATCTGCAAAATATTTGGTCCTCTACAAACTACACCATTCATCTTAAAATTTGTTCTGTTTTGCACTGTGTAATTTTTGTAATCAGATTATTTTTATGCTTCAATGTGTCGCTTTTACTTCCATTTATATTCTAATTGTTCTCCACATACAACAGAAGAATTCCAAATGATAGATCAAGTCCTCATTTAAAATGAACATTACAAGAAGTGTTGTGCTCTAACTTTATATAATCAGGGGTAGTTTCTTCTGGTCATGCTGACTAGGAATAAACAGGCCACTAAGTGGGTCAAATTTCTTAGAGTAAACACACACATACATATGCACATTGTATTAAAAAAAACCTGGCAACTGATCTAATAAGACTGTTCATGAAGAATTCTTGAGAAAATTGGCATACATTTTAAGACAAAAGCAGTAGGTTGAGGCTATTTAAAATAGACTCAGTAGGTTATTTTCTGCGATGTGCTGGTGAATGTTTAATAGCCAGCTCTTGGGATGAGGACAGGCCAGATTTGTGGTGTTCTTCCATTTCTATGGTATGAGTGTACCTACTCATGGCTGATTTTTATCTGCCAACTTGAAGTTACTAAGGGGCATCAGGAAGAGATGCACACCATCAGCTTTTGTGCACTGATATGCACTGGCTGTAATTCACCACTAGTTAACTTGCCAACTTAACTTTCCAACTCCAGGTTTATACTGAGAAATGGGAATGCAACACTATGAAACGCATGGAAAACCTTAAATGAAAAGTGCTATGAAATGCTGGCTTGCCTTGTCTTTTACCCTATACTACGTAGCTAAACAACAGCTACAAACACGTTTTATTTTACATTTATTTTATTTGTATTTTTTACATTTTACAAATATTTTTACGTTTATTATATTTGCCCCTCTTTATATTTGAGGATAGTAATCTTGTATTGGCTCCATGAAGTATGATCCAGAATTTTTTGGCTAACTCAAGAATAAACATAATCTACAGCATTTGAGTGTTTACTATATGCAAAATACTGTTAAATATGTGTTTGTCTCTAGAGATCTATGTGGCTATCTCTTTCCCCTCATCAATGTCTCTATTCAAATATAACTTTCTAAATTAAGCTTACCTGAAGTATCCCATTTAAAATTTCTTCTAGCTCTTTCAGTACTTTCAACTCCTCTTGTGATGCTTCTATTATTTTCATCACATTTGTATCTTCAATTACCGAAATTTTTATTTTTATGTTGCTAATTACATACTGTCTATGTCTCTTCCACTGGAATGCATAAACTCCTTATTAAGTGTAGTTTTTTTCTGTTTTGTTCACTTATGTCTCTTCAGTATCTAGAAATGTGTCTGGTATATAGTAGATAATCAATGAATATTTATTGAATGAATGAGATAATCACCAATGTCTGAACAGAATAACAAGCTGCAGTGCTTACGATGAATTTTCTGGCTGTGATGTATACTTAATTGACTTAGGAGATGTTATGATATCTCATTCAGAAATAGATTTTTAAAACAACCTCGATTGGCATTCTTCTGAAATTGTTTAAATATGGCCCCACTTAAAAACCAAACGTTGCCCAGTTCAGAGATTTTTAGGTTCTTTTGAGAGGCTCCAAGGCCTCAAAGACCTCAATAAGAGGCAAAATGCCTGGGAGGGGCAAATGGATGGGGCTCGGGTCTTTACCCTGGCTTCATGCCAAAGGTCCTCCTTTTATCAGCTTCTGATTATGTTGTTGGGGGCCCAGGGAAGTGTGTGTGTGTGTGTGTGTGTGTGTGTGTGTGTGTGTTGGGGGGAGGGGTTAACACAACATTTTCTTTAAATAAAAAATGTTACTTGTATTCAAACCAAGTACATCTTCTAGGATGACAGGTACTTGGAAAACATTATTTTAGATTATCCCCTGCTTAAAATCCTGTGTTTTGTTTTCTGTGTTTCTAATTAAGTTCTTATAATTAATTAATAAACAGAGAAACATATCTTTCTTCTCCTTAAAGTGAATAACAAAATTTCCTTTTATAAAATATCACCTAGTAGGCATGGACCATAATCTTTAAGTAAACTCTTCAGTTTTCAAAAATATGAAACGTGTCTAGAATGCACTTGTCCATGGCATTAAAAAATGGTTTTAAAGGAAATCGTATATAAGATTTCAGAGGATATGTTTTAAAAGACAGATTTCTACAGAAGACTAAACAATCTACTACCAAACTGGTATGGAAGAAAATTATTTTGAAATATGAAGCAAGTAGCACCTGATGCCTTCCTCTCTTAAGCAATTTGAATTCAATTTGTGGCAGAAAGTGCAGCCTTTCTCAGATCAATAGGGCACATTCAGCACAGCTGACACACTACACCTGATCCAGAGCCAACCTGGCTGGGACCTATTAGTCATACCTGAGGGACTCTCTCTAGCTTTTATCTCCAAGTATATCTCCTAGGATTACAGGTACTTGAGGCTAATTAGATCTGCTCTATTACCTGCCATGAGAGCCTCTGTTTCTACAACATCCGGTTTACCTTCCAATTTCAGTGAGATAATCAGGGTGTCACAGTGCACTAAAGGTAAAATGATAGCCTTGCATACACCCCTGGCTGGCTTTATCTGTTAATACCATATGCCAGTGTGCACGTGTGTGACACACACATGCGCGTGCTCACGCACACACACTAGAGGGCTAGAAAGATAATAACTGGACTGACCTATTACAATTTTACCTTGTTTGCTTTGTTGCTATTCCTCAGAAGTCAGTCACCCTTCCAATGTAATTATGTAATTAGAGCTAAAGACTATAAACAAATAGAGCTTTGTCCCCTCCCTCAGAGCTCTGAAGTCAACCCTTTTAAATGCTGAGACTTTGGAAGCCTACGCGTCGCTGACACATGGAGGCAGACCTGAGGCGTGGAAAACACATCACATTCCTGACTTCTCTTTTCTCCTTCCTGGATTCAGGAAGCAAAGTAAGCACAAGTAGACAGCAAGATCTGGCCTTCGTTTGGCATTTGTTCAAATTTGAGAAGATAAATGGGTGGTTTTTTTTTTTTTTTTTGCCCTTCAAATTAGTATTTTATTTAATTATTTGGCATATTTTTAATATCATAACAAATTAAGACCGTGGATCAAAAAGGGTGCTTTAAAGGTATTTACTACCTCTCTATAATACTCATTATTTGGGCAACCTCCTTGCTTAGTATATGTGCTAATTACAGGGCAAATATATTTGGGTAGATGGTAGGATACTTACAGAGCATGTTCTATTACGATGCACTTCTGTGAGGCCAGACCAAACCAGATTTTACCCTGAACATCATTCTCCAAGTTCATAGGGGAAAGAAGAAACTGACCAGAAAATGTGTGGGTCCACTGCACTCTTCGGGCAGGAATGCACCTGCAAAGATAAAAACAATGAGCAATATTGTTGTGCATTCTGGCTTTGCCAACTCTTTTGTCATTAGAAAACATCAAAGACATTTATCTCTGGAGAAATTTTGTAGTCTGATTTTTTTGTTTTGTTCTGTTTTGTTTTTTGTTTTGAGATGGAGTGTCACTCTGTAGCCCAAGCTGGAGTGCAGTGGTGCGATCTCTGCTCACTGCAACCTCCGCCTCCTGGTTTCAAGCGATTCTCCTGCCTCAGCCTCCCAAGTAGCTGGGACTACAGGCACGTGCCACCACGCCTGGATAATTTTTTGTATTTTTAGTAGAGATGGGGTTTCACCATGTTAGCCAGGATGGTCTTGACCTCCTGACCTCATGGTCCGTCTGCCTCGGCCTCCCAAAGTGCTGGGATTATAGGAATGAGCCATAGCGCCTGGCCCGTAGTCCGCTTTTATGTGCTTTATTTTGACCACTGTTTTGTGCTTCCTTTGATTCTGTTCTATGTCCAGCTCCAAATCTTCAGCACTCTCTCTGAAAGGATCCCTTGTAAACCATAGGCGTGGACACACAAGTCAGAAGTTACACGCTCAAAATCCTACAAGCACCAAGAAGGTGACATGGGTAGATAAAGTGGGCAAGTTGTGGCATCATTGTGTAATCATGTAAAGGCAATTTTCCCACTTTTTTAAATCAAAAGTTTTGAGATATTTGTTGATTCTCATGCAGATATAAGAAGTAATCCAGAGAAATCACATGTACCTTTTCACCACTTTTCCCCAGCAGTAACATATTGCAAAACTGTATTATAATAACATAACCAGCACATTGAGGTTGAAGGTCTGTCATCCTTATTCACATTTCCCCAGTTTCTATGTAATTGTATGTCTATGCAATTTTATCACATGTGTAGATGTGTGTATCCACAACCACAGTTAAGACGCAAAACTGGTCATAACACCCAGATATCCCTTATCTTGACATATAATTAAACTAAAGCATTTCTGCACAACAAAAGAAACTATCAACAGAGTAAACAGATAATCTATAGAAAGGGAGAAAATTTTTGCAAACTATGCATCCAACAAAGGTCTAATATCCAGCATCTATAAGGAACTTAAACAAATTTACAAGAGAAAAACAAACAGCCCCATTAAAAAGTGAGCAACGGACACAAACAGACACTTTTCAAAAGAAGATATACATGCGGCCAACAATCAAATGAAGAAAAAGGGCTCAGCATCACTGATCATTAGAGATATGCAAATCAAAATTACAATGAGATACCATCTAACACCAGTCAGAATAAATATTATTAAAATGTCAAAAAATAACAGAGGCTGGCTAGGTTGAGGAGAAAAAGGAACGCTTATATGCTGTAGGTAAGAGTGTAAATGAGTTCAGCCATTGTGGACGACATTGTGGTGATTCCTCAAAGACCTACAAACAGAAATACCATTTGGCCCAGCAATTCCATTACTGGGTATATACGCAAAGGAATAGAAATCACTGTATTTTAAAGACACATGCACGCATATGTTCATGGTAGCACTGTTCACAATAGCAAAGACATAGAATCAACCTAAATGTCTATCAATGATAGACTGGATAAAGCAAATGTGGTACATATACACCATGGAATACTATGTGGCCATAAAAAAGAATGAGATCATGTTCTTTGCAGGGACATGGATGGAGCTGGAGGCCATTATCCTTAGCTAACTAACACAGGAACAGAAAACCAAATACTGCATGTTCTCACTTAAAAATCAGAACTAAATGATGAGAACACAGGGACCCATAGAGGGCAAAAACATACACTGGGACCAGTTGGAGGGTGGAGGATGGGAGGAGGGAGAGGATCAGGAAAAACAACTAATGGGTACTAGGCTCAATACCTGGGTGATGAAATAACCTGTACAACAAACCCCCATGACACAAGTTTATCTATATAACAAACCTGCACATGTACCTCTAAACTTCAAAGTTTAAAAAAAAAATCCCTCACGTTGCCCCCTTATAACCACATCTGTCTGGATCCTGTACCCTAACTTTTCCTTTTTTCCCTAATTCCTAGCAACCATTAATCTGTTGTTTATCTCTATAATTTTGTGATTACAAGAATGCTATAAAAAAGGAATTATGCAGTATGTAACCTTTTGGTACTGAGCTTTATTTTACTTAGTATAAGCCCTTTGAAATTCATCCAAGTTGTTGTGTGTACCAAGGATTATTCCTTTTTATTGTTTAGTAGTATTCCATGGTGTAGCAGTTTGCTTAACCATCCACTAATTGAAGGGCTGGGTTGTTTTAGTGTTTGGCTATCACAAATTAAGCTGCTATAAACATTTGTGTACAGGTGTTTGTGTTAATATAAACTTTCAATTTTCTTTTTCTCCATTTTGGCAGAGACAGAGACTCAGAAAAAAATATCTTTACTATTAAAAAATGAACAACATGAATGCCACAGAAACTGGCAAGTGACACTTAGTGTGATGGAACAATAAGTATTAGTGGATACTGTCCTAATTGAAAAGCATGTGTCCCAGGGAGAAATCACTTCCCAGATACAGAAAGCCTTGCTGTGTGTAAATATAGACCAAATTATTTCAGATCTGTCTATTTTGAAGAAAATTCTGATATCTAGGAATTTATATGATACTTTCTTGTTTATATATTTTATATTTATGCCTGCATGTTTTAAAATATTGTGACAGCCAAATAAAATTGGACTACAGAACAACTTTTTAAACCTTGGGCTACTTTAAAAAAACTTCATATAATAAAGCAGCTCTGGTATTAACTTTCCGAAGCCCATGACTTTATTAAATGCATCCATTCACTGTTGTTTTTCCCATTGTTTGACTCTCACTTTTGAATTCATGCTAAGCATAAGATTAGGATAAACAGAATATATTTAATAAGTTACTGAAACTTTTCATTCTTTCAGTAACAATGAAGGGTCTATCATGCATCAGTCGGTTTTCACTGTGGACACACAGTGAACTGCAGATGAAGCTCCATTTTCACTGAGTGCATAGACTTGTGCAATGTTTACAGACTGATAGCCTGATAGCGGAGGGGAAGTCTGGCCTTGATGTTGTCAATTTTCTGACCACAAACTGTAGTAATAATAAAATTTGATATATGAAATATCTGATTTTTTTAAATCTAGATTTCTGGCTTTTGTTGAAAAACTGGAAAATTAGACATAGCTGAGGCCACGTTTCAGCATGGACAAGTCAGTTGGAGATGAAGCACAGCTGACCCATTAGGCACAGCAGTCACCTCCAGTCAGCCATAGTCCCCTCAGCCAGCCTCACCAGTCGATGTGACCTGCCTGACCTCTATAAACATGGGAGTTTGCTACCTCTGGTTGAGTGGCAGATAAAACATTAAGCAAACAATAAACATACCAAATCTTGGCTTGCCCTAGTAGCCATTTGCTCCTTCCAGGGAAATTACTTCTGAACTTTAGTCAATCATCATGGATGGACATGGAGAGACCATGGTTGTGAAATACATTCTGTATGATTGCATTTACCTACTTCTCTATATGACTCTTCATTTCTCAGTAAAATATCGGTCTTAAGATTCACAAGTAAGACCTGAACACTCAGAAAACTAAGAGAAATGCCTGACTTTTATATTTATTTTTTCCAGCGTTATTGAGTAAGATTGACAAATCTCAACTGTACCTGTTTAAGATATACAGCTGGATGATGTGGCACACACAGACATTGTGAAATAATTACCTAATTAACATACCCATCACCTCACATAGTCACACCCCCCTTTTTGTGAGAATATTATGATCTATTGCCTTAGCAAATTCAAGTATACAATACAGTATTATTAACTATAGTTACTATGCTGTACATTAGACCTCCCAAAGTGCATCTTATAAACTTAAGTTTGCAAACTTTGGCCAGTATCCCCCCAACACCACTATAACCAGGCTTCTGGTATCCGTTATTTTACTATGTTTGCATGAGTTTAACTTTTTAATATCATGCAGTATTTGTCTTTCTGTGCCTGACTTATTTAACTTTCATCCATGGTGTTGCAAATGGCAGGATTCCTTTCTTTAAGTCTGAATAATGTTCCATTGTGTGTATGGGTATATGTATATCCACATGCACACACACATACATATAGTGTGCATTTGTCTGTATGCATATCTATACCTATATACCACATTTTCCTTATCCAGTCACCCATCAGTGGGCACTCAGATTGTTTCCATATCTTAACTATTGTGAATAATGCTGCAATGAACATGGAACTGCAGGTATCTTTTTGACATAACTGATTTCATTTCTTTGGAATATATACCCTAAAGTGGGATTGCTGGATCATATGGTGTTGTATTATTTATTGCTTAAGAAACCTCCAAACTGTTTTCCATAATGGCTGCACCATTTTACTTTCCCACCAATAACATGTAAGAATTCTCCTTTCTCCATCTCCTTTTCAACACTTGTTATCATTTGCCTTTTTTATAGCAGGATTTCCTCAAGGTGTGAGGTGATATCTTCTTGTAGCTTTGATGATTAGTGATGTTGAGTAGCTTTTCATATACCTCTTGGTATGTATTCTTTGGAAAAATGTCCAATCAGGTCTTTTGTCCATTTTTAAATTGGATTATTTGTTTTTGTGTGTGTTGTTTTGGTTCTTGTTTGTTTTTTGCTATTGAGTTGTATGAGTTCCTTATGTATTTTGAATATTAATCACTCATATGACATACGTTCTCAAATATTTTCTCCCATTCCATAGGTTGCCTTTTCATTTTGTTGATTGTTTCCTTTGCTGTGCAGAAGCATTCAAATTTGATGTCCCACTTGTTTGTCTGTGCTTTTGTTGTCTGTGTTTTTGGTGTCTTATCCACAAAATTATTGCCAAAGCAATGTCAAGGAGCTTTTCTCCTATGTTTTCTTACAGGAGTTTTATGGTTTAAGGTCTTACATTTAAGGCTTTAATTCGTTTTGAGTTGATTATTGCGTATGGTGTAAGATAAGGGTCAAAATGTATTATTTCACGTGTTTTCCCAACACCATTTAATAAAGAGATCATCCTTTCCCCATGGTGTATCATTGTTGCTTTTGTCAAAGTTTAGTTGACTATATGTGTAGGTTTATTTCTACACTTTATTGTGTTCAATTGATCTATATGTTTATCTTTATGCCAATACTATACTGTTTTGATTACTATAGCATATTAGGATAATTTAAAATAAGGAAATATGATGCCTCTGGCTTTAATTATTTTGTTCCAGATTGTTTTAGCTATTTGAGGTCTTTTGTGGTTCTCTACAAATATTAGGATTATTTTTTCTTATTTAAGTAAAAAAATGCCATGCTTTGAATTTGCAGATCACTTCAGGTAAGGTGGACATTTGAACAACATTAATTATTTCAATCATTAACACAGGCTATCTTTCCATTTGTTTGTGTCTTCTTCAATTTCTTTCATCAGTGTTTTATAGTTTTTAGTTTATAAATCTTTTACTTCATCAGATAGTTTATTCCTAAGAATTTATCCATTTCTTCTAGGTTATTCAATTTCCTTGTACATAGTTGTTAATAGTTGATAGTTTTTTATATTTCTTTATTTCTATGTTATCAGTTGTAATGTTTCTCTCTTATTTAGGAGTTTGCTTATTTGCATTTTTTTCTTTATTAGTCTAGCTAAATGTTTGTTTTATCTTTTCAACCAAACAAATCTTAATTTTGTGGATTTTTAAATTGTTGTTTGTTTGTTTGTTTGAGATGGAGTCTTGCTTTGTCCCCCAGGCTGGAGTTCAGTGGCGCAATCTCTGCTCACTTCTAATTTCCCCTCCCAGGCTTAAGCAATTCTCTGCCTCAGCCTCCTGAGTAGCTGGGACTACAGGTGTGTGCCACTGGGCCCAGCTAATTTTGTATTTTTTGCTAGAGATGGGGTTTCGCCATGTTGGAGATTTAATTTTTCCCCTAGTTTCTATTTTATTATATCTGCTCTAATCTTTGTTATTTCCTTCCTTCTCCTAAACTTGTGTTTAGTTTATTCTTCTTTTTCTAGCTCCTTGAGGTTTAAAGTTAGGTTTTAAAATTTGAGATCTTTTCTTTTTTCTTCATGTAGGTACTTATTGCTATAAACTTCCTGCTTAGAACTGCTTTGCTGCATCACGTAAGTTTTGTTATATTGTATTTCCATTTTCATTTTGCCCAAGATTTTTTTTTATTTTCCTTTTGATTTATTTTTTGACCCATTGGCTGTTCAGAAGTATATTGCATAATTTCAATATATTTTTGAGTTGTCCAGATTTCTTTCTGTTATTGACATCTAGTTTTATGCCATTGTGGTTTGAAAAGATGCTTGTTATAACTTCAATCTTCTTAAAGTTGATAAGACTTGTTTTGTGGTCTAATATATGTTGCATCCTGGGGAATGTTTTGTGTGTGCTTGAGAAGAATGTATATTTCACTGCAATAGAGGTAATGTTCTGTATATATCAGTTAAGTCCATTTGGTTTAAAGTGTGGTTAATGTCCAATATTTTCTTATTAATTTTTTCTGGATGATCCATTGTTGCCAGTGTCATATTGAATTCCGCTACTGTTACTGTATTGCTGTCTATTTCTCCCTTTACATCTGTTAATATTTGCACTATATGTTTAGGTGCTATGATGTTTGATGCATATATATATATATATATATATATACACACACATATATATACACATATATAATATATACACATGTATATACACATATATAATATATACACACACATACATATATCCTCTTGATGCACTGACCCATATATCACTGTCTAGTGACTCTCTTTGTCTCATTGACAGCTTTTTGCTTAAAATCCATTTTTCTGATATAAGTGAAGCTATCCCTGTTCTCTTTTTGTTTCTACTTGCATGGATTTCTTATTTCCTTCCCTTAATTTTTAGTTTATGTGTCCTTCAAGTGAAAGTGAACTTCTTGTAGTCAGCATATTGTTGTCTTATTTTTTATATCTTTTAGCCACCCTATTTTTTATTGGAAAATTTAGTTTATTTACATTTACATTTGATAGGTAAGGACTTACTATTGACATGTTGTTAATTGTTTTTTGGCTACTTTCTATTTCTTTTGATCCTTTCTCTCTGGCTGTCTTTCTTTGTGATTTGATGATCTACTATGGTGGTATACCTTATCTTTTGTGTCGCTGTTATAGCTTGTTGCTTTATTCTTACCATGAACCTGACATAAAACATCTTATTGCTATAGCAGTCTATTCCAGGATGACAATAACTTAATTCTGATCACATATGAAAGCTCTAAACTTTTACTTCCTCTCCCAATATTTTATATTTACTTTGTCATAGTTTACTTCTTTTTATATTGTATATCATTTGATAAATTATTGTAGCTATAGTTATTTTTAATACTTTTAATTTTTAACTTTTATACTAGAGTTAAAAATATATACCACCATTACAGTATTAAAATATTCTGAAGTTGACTATATACTTGACAAGGGCATTTTATACTTTCCTATGTGTTCATGTGGCTAAAGAACATTCTTTTATTTCAGCTTGAAGACCTCTCTTTAGCATTTTTTTATAAGTCAAGTCTGGTGGCAATAAACTCTCTTAGCTATCGTTTTTCTGGAAAGTATCTTTCTCCCTCCATTTCTGAAGGACAATTTCTCTGGGTAACATATTATTTGTTGGCATCTTTTTTTTTCAGTGTTTTGAATATATTATTCCACTCCCTCATGGCCTGCAAATTTTCTACTGAGAAATCATTGTTGTTGAATTTGGAGGGGGTGGGTCTTTTATATGTGACAAGTCTCTTGCTGCTTTCAAAAATTTTCTTTGTCTTTAATTTTTGACAATTTGATTATAATGCATCTTATAAAGTCCTCTTTTGGTTGATCTTATTTAGAAACCTTTGAACCTTGTGTGCCTGGATGACAATGTCTTTCCCAAGATAGGGAAACACTGTAGCCATTTTCTAAAATAAACTTATTTTCCCTGTCTCTCTTCTGCTTGTGGAACTCCCATAATGTACATATCATATTCCTTGATGGTTCCCATAAATCCCATAAGATTTTATTTTTCCTTTTTATTTTTTTTCTCCCCTGATTGGGTAATTTCAAATGACCTGTGTTTGAGTTTGCAGATTATTTTATCCTGCTTGTCAAGTCAGCTGTTGGAGCTCTCTATTGCATTTTATATTTCATTCATTGTATTCTTTAGCTACAAAATTTCCTGCTATTTTAAGAAATAATTTCTATCTCTTTGTTGAAATTCTAATTTTGTTCATGTGATTTTTTTTCTTCATTTCATTGAGTTGTCTGTCTCTATTCTCTTTTAGCTCACTGATCTTTCTTAAAACTGTTATTTTGTATTCTTTGTCAGGCTGTTCCCAGATCTCCATTTCTTTGGGATTAGTTTCTGGAAATTTGTGTGTTTGTTTTGTTTGTTTGTTTGTTTGATGGTACCATGTTTCCTTTTCTTTTTTAATGTTTCTTGACATTTTGCATTGCTGCCTTCACATTTAAAGAAACACTCACCTCTTCCAGTCTTTACTGATTGGCTCAGAAGAGAAACACCTTTACTACTCAATATGGCTAAAGAATCTGAGACTTTCTCAGTGCTTTCTATATATTTGCCCACTCTACCTTTTGTGTTCCCTCTTGGGTGGGATTCTTAAAATTATATGCCTTCTGTCAATATCCCAAAACAAGGCTGTGTGCTGAGAGTCTTCTGTTCATTTTGCCTAG
Organism: Hylobates moloch; assembly: GCF_009828535.3. Classification (NCBI taxonomy): domain Eukaryota; kingdom Metazoa; phylum Chordata; class Mammalia; order Primates; family Hylobatidae; genus Hylobates; species Hylobates moloch. The sequence goes on from NW_026652299.1 coordinate 6,375,148, forward strand.
AGTGGTGACCTGAAATGATAAAGTTTGTGTGCCTTTTCCCAATCCCACTGAATCTAGCTAATTGTCTGCACAGGCTCACTATCTGTCTACAAAGACTTGTACTCACCATCTAGGGTGCACATGTGGATGTGGAGAGCCAGCCATGGGATGGTGGAGGGTTGTGGGTGAGGCCCTTGGAATGTTGGGGGAACCCACGGGCCAGTTGGCTGGAGCCCACAGACAAGGAGTCCCATGTGACTCATGGTTAGACCTCTGATGACATCTAAGAAGATGTTAGCAGTATGTGTCGTCGTCTGTTGAGTTTCAAATTTGGGCTGCTATAAAAACCTGATTCTGTTCCCTGCTCTCAGCCTCTCCTAGACATTTAGCTGTGTTAATACCCACAATATTCTTGGTGGTAAAAGAAAGAAGTGAGCCTCTTAGGCAGCTTCCCACATAGATGGGTGATACGGTTTGGCTGTGTCCCACCCCAAAATCTCATCTTGAATTGTAATCCCCATAATCTTCATAATCCCCACGTATCAAGGGAAAGACCAGGTGGAGGCAATTGAATCATGGAGTTGATTTCCCCCATACTGTTCTCATAATAATGAGTTCTCACAAAATCTGATGGTTTTATAAGTGTTTGGTGGTTCCTCCTGTGTTCATTCTCCTTCCTGTCACCTTGTGAAGATGGTTCCTTGCTTCCCTTTTGCCTTCCACCATGATTGTAAATTTCCTGAAGCCTCCCCAACCATGGAGAATTGTGATCCAATTAAACTTCTTTCCTTTATAAATGTTCCAGTCTTGGGCAGTTCTTTATGGCAGTGTGAAAATGAACTAATATAGTAAATTGGTACTGGGAGTGGGTCACTGCTATAAAGATACCTGAAAATGTAGAAGCGAATTTAGAACTGGATAATGGGCAGAGTTTGGAACAGTTAGGAGAGAGCAGAAGAAGATACAAATACATGGGAAAGTTTGGAACTTCCTAGAGACTTGTTGAATGGTTTTGACCAAAATGCTGATAGTGATATGGACAACGAAGTCCACACTGAGATGGTCTCAGATGGAAGTGAGGAACTTCTTGGGAACTGGAGCAAAGGTGACTCTTGCTACACTTTAGCAAAGAGACTGGCAGCATTTTGGCATGTCTTAGAGATCTGTGGAACATTCAACTTGAGAGAGATGATTTAGGGTATCTGGCAGAAGAAATTTCTAAACAGCAAAGTGCTCAAGATGTGACCTGGGTGCTCTTAAAAATGTTTGGTTTTATGCATTCACAAAGAGACGGCTTGAAATTGGAACTTACGTTTAAAAGGGAAGCACAGCATAGAAGTTTGGAAAATTGGCAGCCTGATGATGTGATTGAAAAGAAAAACCCATTTTCTGGGGAGAAATTCAAGCCTGATGCAGAAATTTACTTATATAAGTAATGAGCAGCCGAATGTTAATTACCAAGACTATGGGGGAAAATGTCTCCAAGGCATGTCAGAGGTCTTCCAAGCAGCTCCTCCCATCACAGGCCCAGAGGCCTAGAAGAGAGACATGGTTTCATGGGCTGGGCCCAGGGCCTTGCTGCTTCACAGTCTTGGGACTTGGTGCTCTGCGTCCCAGCCACAGCTAAAAGAGGCCAATATGCAGCTGAAGTCTTTGATTCAGAGGGTTAAAGCCTCAAGCCTTGGTGGCTTACATATGGTTTTGGGCTTGTGGGTGCACAGAAGTGAAGAACTGAGGTCTGGAAACCTCCATCTGGATTTCAGAGGATGTGTGGAAATGCCTGGATGTTCAGGCATAAATTTGCTTCAGGAGTAGAGCCTTCATGGAGAACCTCTGCTAGGGCAGTGTGTAAGGGAAATGTGGGGTTGGAGACACATACAAGTCCCCACTGGGGCACTGCCTAGTAGAGTTGTCAAAAGAAGGCCACCATCCTCCAGACCCCAGAATGGTAGATCCACCAACAACTTGCACAGTGTTCCTGGAAAAGCTGCCGACACTCAATGCCAGTCCATGAAAGCAACTGGGGGTGGGACCGGACCTTGCAAAGCCACACTTAGAGCTTCATAAGGCTGTGGGAACCCACCTCTTGTATCAGCATGACCTGGATGTGAGACATAGAGTCAAAGGAGATCGTTTTGGAACTTTAAGATTTAATGACTGCCCAGCCAGATTTTGAATTGTGTGAGACTTGTAGCCTTTGTTTTGGTTAATTGTTCCCACTTGGAATGGGAACATTTGCCCGATGCCTTCACCCTCATTGTACCTTGGAAGTAACTAACTTGTTTTGATTTTACAGGCTCCTAGGTGGAAGAAACTTCCATTGTCTCCAATGAGACATTGGACTGTGGACCTTTGAGTTAATGCTGGAATAAGTTAAGACTTTGGAGTAACTGTTGGAAAGGCATGATTGTATTTTGAAATGTGAGGATGTGAGATTTGGGATGAGCCAGGGGCAGAATAATATGGTTTGGCTGTGTCACCACCCAAAATTTTATCTTGGATTGTAGTTTTCCTAATTCCCACGTGTCAAAAGGGGGACCAGGTGGAGGTAATTGAATCACGGTGGTGGTTTCCCTCACGCTGTTCTCATGACAGTGGATGAGTTCTCTTGAGATCTGATGCTTTTGTAAGTGTTTGGTAGCTCCTCTCGCAATTATTCTGCTTCCTGCCTCCTTGTGAAGAAGGTGCCTTCACCTTCTGCCATGATTGTAAGCTTTCTGAGGCCTTGCCAGCCATGCAGAACTGTGAATCAATTAAACCTCTTTCTTTTACAAATTACCAAGTCTTGGGAAGTTCTTTATAGCATTGTGAAAACGGGCTAATACACTGGGGGACCTGAGCACCAGTTGATTATGCTCTCATTTTTTCCTGTAAGAAAAATCATGGGCCAAGGGGTCTCTCTTGGCACTCAGCTGTGTAGCCTTGCAGGAGTGATAGAATGGGCAAAGTAAAGCTATTATTTTTATCCTCTTTTGCGTGTTTGCTGGTGGAATTTTTGCTCCAATGTTGTGCCGAATCTTCTTTGCTAAACTTGCAGATTCCTACAAATGTATTCTGGTCCATGGGTCATTGTCAAAATCAGCACACTTTGGAGATCGTGACAGAAAACTCTTATCCCACCATCTTGCTGATGTCACTTGTTCCACGATGCTAGGTGAGATTATTTTCCTTTTTGCATATTTCTTATTTCATAGGAAAGACTGGAGTAATTATACCAGCCTGTGCTTTTGCCCTCTTCTTCTGGGATGTTTGTATTTTTAAACAGATCGAAACAAAATGGGAAGAGTTTAATTAAATAGAATGGTAGGATTCCAGACACTTTTTGATCCTTTCCTTTGAGTGGAAGATGTTCTGTATTCCTGAAACCAAATTATAGAGGCCTGTGGCCTATTATGACCATTGGAAAGGAGTGAATTTTTTTAATTTTATTTTTATTTTTAATTTACATAATTAGCTTGTTATGTCAATGAATAGCTGCAGACTAGGATTGGTTAGAATTTAGAGAAGGCTTCTTAAACAAATACCTTAAATTAAAGTTCAAAATTCCAGACATTAAAATAATTAAAACAGCATACAATGGCTATGTCTTTATATTTACCAGTAAAACATCCGTTGCTATAGGTTAGTATTTGGAGCAGGAGGAGCAAGTAATTTGCCAAAGTGGCTGTAGCTTTAAAAAAGAAATCACGTAACTTCTTTCAAAGATAGAAAATATTAAGGCATCACTGGCCCTGTAGAGTGATGCTTTTGGAAGAGACGCCATAATGCCAATATTAGCACACACTTTTATTTTTTAACTGGTACACTGCTTGCTCAGACTGTATAAAATATTAGAAAATGATCAAATTCCAGGACATCATTGATGAACTTTGCTCCAGATTCTGTGGCTAAATTTCTCTGTGTTTCATAACATTCTGAAGTGTATAAACCTATAAGAGTATATTATGGGTCTTGGTTTTTTATTTTCTTTAATATACAGTAACTAGAAGCAGAAAAAAAGCTTAAGTGTTTTTTTCAACAAAAGGCTACTTGAAATGCACTGCTTTGTTCACACATAAACTACTCTTGTAAGAAATATTTGTTCTTTTTTGTTCATAACCTGGCCTTATGACAAGGGTGAGGAAGAAGAATAAGTTGCCTAAGGCATTTACAAACCTTACAAAGACTTTATTAAAAAGAAAACTACCCACAAATTTCCTACCAATCCATCTAGATCTTTTACCGTGTTGTGTCAGCTCTCATGAGGAACCCATAATTTGAGAAATTTAAACACAAAAAGGCACAAAAGCAACTACAAAATGCAAAGAGCAAACCATTCAAAGATACATTTTTTTTGTAATACCTACTTGAGGGAAAAATCAGAAGCTTCTGAAAAACGGAATCTGCCCCTACCAAATTCAATTAATGTTCAGTTAAGCTAAACCACTAAATATTTACAAAATCACTAGTTGCGTAACATATATTTTATAATTATAAAGTATATTTATGACATAAGTAGGCCTACCAAAGAAAATAAAGTTAGAGAAATTTAAATGATAAAGGAAAAGGCATAGCACAACTTACAGATTTAAGTAATATTTTATTACTTAACACATTAAGGTTCTTTATATCTTTTTTGCAACTAGGTTGCTGCCTCAGAATGGAAGGTGAATGAGACCTGCCATTTGCCATAGGCATTTGCATTAAATTCTCTAGACTGTCAATCCAGAAGAATGTAGTAATACTTTTAAGCTTTCCAAGAAAACAGGGTTTCTTCTGGTTAAATTTTAACCTGTTTTGAAATAACTATTCCATAATAAAATTTGTTTGAAGTGCTGAAAATACCAAAGGGCTGAATTGGGCAGCAATCAGTGGTGGGCATTCTGCAGGTGACTAAAGAACTATTAAGGCCCCCCCACTTTATGAAAAGGAGAAATTAAATTGTTTCAGTGACAATAAAGGCATATCAGACAGGAAGAGAACAGATATTAAAGTTCTAGCATTGTTCTTAAATTGATTTGTTTTATTGAATATATTTCTTTGCCACTTTTTCTAATCACTGAACTGAAAATGATAGTTTCTATACACCTGAATGAATTCTAAGGGGTAAATAAATGTACCTTGAAAAATATGTAACATAAGTAGTTACATACAGATGATAAATCTAATGCAGCAATGCAATTTACATAAGTGCAGCTAATATTTGAAGAATCTTGATATTACTTCTTCTTAGAAATGCAGAGAGCTGGAAAGAGCATCCCATAAAATCTTACAAAAACAACAAAAATATATTAGGGCAAATAGAAAACATATGCTGTTTTTCTTAAACACACTGAAGTGCTCAGGTTTTAGGGCAACCAACTGGCCCAAAGTCAGAGCCAAGTGCCTGAAGGGAAAGATAAGACATGAGCTCTGGTTTGCTCGGGCAACATAAAGCCAGAGACCAGTAAGTAGAGTTCGACTGTGATGACCGATGAGTTGGTGGAGGGAAAAGAGGGTCAAGTACTTGAAATCCTCAAATTTCTATCTTATTTTGAGATTTTCCTTCACACGCCCCACTTCATGCTCACAGAAAATACTGGAAGAGAACTGAGAAAGTCCCTCTCATGGCCGATAACTGAGGGAGAGAGCTATAGCTATTAAGAAAGGAGCATCAGACTCCACTGAGATCTTTTTCCCTATCTCCTCTATAAGACCATGACTTAATTTGTGGGGAAAGGGCGATGACACTGCCACCTTTTGAGTACCTATGCAAACTTATTGAAACTTGGAAAAGAAACAAGAACAAAACCTTGTATCTCTGAGGAGGGAGCAAGAACATATGCCGGGGTCAGAATATAGATTTCAGGGAAAGAAGGAATACTGAAAAGGCAACATTTATGGAACTCAAAGACAATGATTGTGTAAGATGTCTAACACTGAGGCTCAATTGGAATAACAGTGAATACTCCCCTACACTCCACTAGCAAGCTGATATGTATCATGTCACAAGTAACCTGAAAGAGTGAGACCTTCTCTGACATTTAGAGAAAAAAGATAACAATAAAGTTATTGGTAGAGTAAAAACTGAAAAAAAAAAAAAAAGCATTCTGACACACCAGCCTCCATCATGAATGCAACATATTGCTAGAAAAGAGGATGTTGAAGCTTTTGGTGTACTGAGGTAACCAAAACAACTACAAAACTCATACTCAGCTCCACTTTCAATTAGATTAACTCAACTCTCTCATCCAAGGCCTAACAGAATGAACATGTATATAAAACCTACTACCTCAGTCTCTACTATCCTATATAAAATGTCTGTCTTTAAACAAAATATAAAACATACAAAAAGGCCAGGGGTGATGGCGCAAGCTTCTAAGAGACAAAGCCATCATTAAAACTAGACTCAGATATGATATAGATGTTAAATTATCAGACATATAATTTAAAGTAACTGATTAATGTGTTCACAATCTAATGGGAAAGTCTGACAATGTGCAATATGTAATGGGTAATTTCAGCAGCGCAATCAAAACTAAAAAGAGAATCAAATTATCATGCCAGAAATGATAAACACAGTAACAAAGATGAATACCTTTGAGGAGCTCATCAATAGATGTGGCATGGTTGTGGAAATAATAAGTGAACCAGAAAATAATTGCATAGAAATTACAGATGGAAAAACAAAGAGAAGCATAATGGAAAAAAACACACACACAAACATACAGAACAGAGCCTTCAAGAGTCATGATACCACATGTCGAATCACACGTCCAAGAAGCTCAGAGATACCGAGAAGAATACAAAAAGTTTTTAAAAGTCTAGCCATGTCAAATTCAATATGCTGAAAAAAAAAAAATACAAAGAAAACATCTTGATGGCAGCCAGAGAAAAAAGGCACAT